>NW_006922009.1:60513-86492 GCF_000298275.1 Orycteropus afer afer
ACAGAACAAGGGGACACTGCATGGTTTAAAATCAAGAAGGGAGTGCGTCAGGGTTGTATCCTTTCACCATACTTATTCAATCTATATGCTGAGCAATAAGCTGTACTATATGAAGAGGTTATGGCATCAAGAGGAAGAATCATTAACAACCTGCGATACACTGATGACACAACTTTGCTTGCTGAAAGTGAGGATGACTTGAAGCACTTACTGATGAAGATTGAACAATATAGTCTGCAGTATGGATTACATCTCAATATAAAGAAAACAAGAATACTCACAACTGGACCTATAAGGAGCATCATGATAAATGGAGAAAAGATTGAAGTTGCCAGAGACTTTACGTTGCTTTGTTCTACAATTGATGTCTATGGAAGCAGCAATCAGGACATCAGACGTATAGCACTGGGCAAATCGGCTGCAGCGGACCTCTTTCAAGTGTTGAGGAGCAAAGATGTCTCCTTGAGGACTAAGGTGGGCCTGACACAAACCATGATATTTTCAATTGCCTCATATGCATGTGAGCACTGGACAATGAATAAGGAAGATGAAGAGCAGATGCTTTTGAGTTATGGTGCTGGCAAAGAATGCTGAAAGTACCATGGACTGCTAAAAGAATGAACAAATCTGTTCTGGAGGAAGTACAGCCGGAATGCTCCTTGGAAATGAGAATGGTCAGACTTTGTCTCACCTACTTTGGTGATGTTGTCAGAAGGGACCATTCCCTGGAGAAGGATGTCATGCTTGATAAGGTGGAAGGTTGACAAAAGAGGGAAAGGCCCTCAACGAGATGGTTTGACACAGTGGCTACAGCGATGGGCTCAAGTATAGTAAGGATTGTGGAGCTGGTGCAGGACAAGGCAGTGTTTCATTCTGTTGTGGATAGGGTCGCTATGAGTCAGAGATGATTCAGTGGTGTCTAACAACAACAACAACAACAACAACAACATCAGTGTAGGCGCTCTGGTGGCATAGGGCCTAAGGCATTTGACTGCTAACCAGAAGGCTGGTAGTTCAAACCCACTAGCCACTCTGCGGAAGGTAGACTGGGCAGTCTACTTCGGTAAAGATTTACCACCTTGGAAAGCCAATAGGGGTTGCTGTGAGTCAGAATCGACTCAATGGCAGTGAGTTTTATTTTGTTTTTTTTTTCAACAGAAGTTAAGTTTCCTCTAAGGATTGTGTCTACCTTTTTCCCTCCTTCCTGTCTGCCCCTGGTAACCATTGATAAACTTTGATTTCTATGTACTTAGCTATTCTAGATATTTCACATAAGTGGGATCATACAATATTTATTTGTTCTTTTGTGTCTGACTTATTTCACTCAGCATAATGTTTTCAATGTAGCATGTCTCAAAACTCTCTTTATTATGGCTGAATAATAGGAATTCTTTTTGATACAATATTTTCTTTAATTTCATCTGCTATTGGCAGAATGTCTTTGTATATGAAGCAAAGCTGGGTTCTTTTAATTTTTAGATTTCTCTTTTAGACATTAGAAAGTGTTTTCAAAGATGTTTTGTTGGTAATATTTGTTTCTTCTTCTACCTTTTTTTTTTTTTTTAAAAAAAAAAAAAAAACACCTCTGTACAGATAAAATTATTGTGGGTAGCTTCATGGGATACCTAAGAATCTTCAACCCTCATCCTGTAAAAACAGGCGATGGAGCTCAAGCTGAAGATTTGCTTCTAGAAGTGCATTTACGGGATCCAATACTGCAAATAGAAGTAGGAAAATTTGTTTCGTAAGTACATTCTACTAATCTAGTACTTTATCTTGAGGATTTCATCCCTTACTGTGTCACTTTTGTGAATTCTTCAAAGAGGAAAAGGCTATCCATGAATCAATATAGTTTCTAGACATTATCGCTTAGATGGTCCTTATGTGTTGAAGGTTTATGTGGAAATCTGTACATTTAAGATAAACTAATTTAGGACCTTTTTATACTACTAATAAGATGCCGGATCTATCAAAAGCTTAAAGGAAGAGAGATAAGCTTTTGAAAATAACAACAACAAAAAAGGAATAGAAAGTGTTCACTTATCTAAAGAACAAATAGCCCACATTATATAAATATTGTTTACATAATTAAGCAAAGTTGCAGATAACCTTTACTTTTTGGCTCATAACTTTGAAGTTTTAAACAAATTATTTATTCTTATTATAGTTTCTTAAAAGAAGCCAACTCAACTTACAAAATGTTCTCTTTACAAGGGCTTTGTTTCAAAATATTTTACTTTTAAATCTAGTTTATTTTAGAAAATTTTGTTAGTTTGTATTTTGTGTATATATGTTTTTTATTTAGTATTGATGTTGCTGATTTTATCTTATTTTCATACTTGAATTTTCTTAAAATTAAGCTTGTTGTCTCAATCCTTCAAAAATATTAAGTGTGAAAAGTTATTATGTAGGTAGAATTGATCTTGTATTCCTTGATCTCCTCTTTCTGATCTCCCTTTTGCTTGCAGGAAGATCCCTGGGTGGTGAAAAAGGTTTGTCTTGACTATTAACCTGAAGGTTGACAATTTGAACCCACCTGGGGAGCTCTGGTGGCATAGTGCCTAAGGCATTTGATTGCTAACCAGAAGGCCGGCGGTTCAAACCCACCAGCCACTTCTCGAAAGGAAGGTTGGGCAATCTACTTCCGTAGTGATACCACCTTGGAAATCCAAGGAGGGTTGATATGAGTTGGATCTGACTCCAGTGAGTTTGGTTTTTGGTTTAGTGGCACCATGGAAGACAGGCCTGGTAATCTGCTCCTGTAAAGATTTCAGCCAAGAATGCCCTGTGGAGCAGTTCTACTCCGTACACATGAGTTGGAATTGACTTGACAGCAACGGCTTTGGTTTTGGTTTTTGCTTACAGGCAGTAAGTGCCCTCTGAAGTTGGGGCAGTGTCTTGTGTGCTGGATTCTGGATCACTTGCCAAGAGCAGATCACCAGGTCTTTCTTTTGTGGTACCACTAAGTCGGTTCAAACTGTCAACCTTTAGGTTAATAGTCAAGCACAAACCATTTGTTCCAGCTAGGGATCTTTCTGCAAGCAAAAGGGAGCTCAGAGAGAGGAGGTCAAGGAAAACAAGATCAACTCTGTGTGCAGGATAAGTTCATTTGCCTGTCATAACTTATTGACCCCAAGTGCCATTTTTTAGATCCCTGCCTTCTGCTAGTAAACACAACATCCCTTCTTGTGATATGTTTCATTCTGAAAGAAAGTTGAAGTTGCAGCCTGGATTTGTTAGGCCAAGTTTTGAGATGGGACTTTTATCCACTGGGACAGGCTGGATCAAGGAGATTTAATGGTTGATGTGGTTGGGAATCACCTACTCCATCTAAAAGCAGATGGTGATTAGGTGCCCATTGTTAGGCATGATGGAGTTATAAAGTAAGGCGACAAAAGGATTCTTTTATCCAAATAGCATTATTTTTCTGGTTTTAAAAATGTATAATCCTATCACAGTCATTCTATACAGTAGTTCCAAGTACGGCTCTCAGCTATGTGATCACTAGTTGGAAGGGGAAGTGGTAAACATGAGTGAGTGGATACTATTCTAGGCCCTGTATAAGTATTGTATCAGTTATCTTATCTATAAGGCAGATATGACCTCCATTTACAGATAAGTAAACTAGAGCTAGGAGCTCTGGTAGCATAGTGGCTAAAGCACTTGACTGCTAACCAGAAGGCTGGTGGTTCAAACCCACCAGCCACTCCTCGGAGGGAAGGTTGGGCAATCCTACTTCCATAGTGATACTGCCTTGGAAACCCAAGGAGGGGTCGCTATGAGTTGGGGCCGACTTGACGGCACATAACAACAACAACAAACTAGAGCTCAGAGCATAAGGTCACACAACCAGGATTCAGACCTAGATCTGTTTAGCTCCGTACTTTACTTTTTTTTTTTTAAACATCATACTCCTTTCCCAGGAGCTCTGGTAGCATAGTGCCTAAGGCACTTGACTGCTAACCAGAAGGCTGGCGGTTCAAACCCACCAGCCACTCCTTGGAGGGAAGGTTGGGCAATCCTACTTCCATAGTGATACTGCCTTGGAAACCCAAGGAGGGGTCGCTATGAGTCGGGGCTGATTCGACAGCAAATAACAACAACAACAACTCCTTTCCCCTTTATTTTGAGGATCCAGAGAACATACAAAAAGTTTTTGAAGGAAATATGAAAATGTGATAGTTGTATGCATTTGTATTTTCCGGGGATGAGTATTTATATATCTATTGTAACAATGTTTTGGAGGTATTATCTAATATTGCAGGATTATCTAATACAATTCACACCTTATAAATGAGAATATAACACTCTGAAAAATTAAATGAAATATTAAGGTGTAGAATCAAACCCTAATCCAGGCTTTCAGTTTTTAATTATAGTCCTCATAATTTAGATTTATATCAGAGTTTATGTCCTGGAGGCCTGCTTGTAGATAGGGACTAAATATCAAACAGAAATAAACTACCAATATCACCACTATACTTCCCAGCCTATCCAGTGTTTTCTAGCATGGTTGTTGTTGTTGTTATGTGCCATTTGAGTCAGACCCGACTCATAGCAACCCCTCCTTGGGTTTCTGAGGTGGTATCACTACAGAAGTAGATTGCCCATCCTTCCTTCCGAGGAGTGGCTGGTAGGTTTGAACCGCCAGCCTTCTGGTTAGCAGTCAAATGCTGTAGGCACTACGCTACCACAGCTCCCATATAGCATGGTATGCTCTAGAAATCCCAAATTCAAAATCAATGTCAAGCAGGTAGATATAAATAAATAAAGGGTATAAATAACCCATGATCAAATGATGACTGATAGAGGTGGCTACTGCTACTCAGTTCTGGGCTTATGGCCAGATCTCCATATTTTTAAAGAAAAACCAGAGAGCAGGGATTTTTATGGGAAATTTCCTGGTTCTTAAATGTTGGCAAATCTTTTAAATTTGAAGCCTCTTATTTTGCAGTGAGGAAACAGGCTCAGAGAGATTAAGTGACTTGCCCAAGGTCATAGGTTAAGCAGTCAGAGAGCCCTTAGAACTCTTTACTGTGGGAGAGCATTCATGAAGGGGCCTTCGATATGACTCTTTCCTGCAGGCTCCATTGACTTGGTGGCTCTTTGAGGCCAAGTATTGAATCTCTGGGATTACCAAAATGGCCATTTGTTATTACATGTATTTTTAAATTCAGAATGTTATCTGATCTGGTAAGTTGCTTAGTTTACCCACAGTAGGCTGAAGTTATGATCTCTTTTGAAAATTATTTATCCTTTTTGTATTATATCTAAAATTAATATTTTAAAATTTTCCACATTTTTCAGAGGTACTGAGATGCTTCATTTGGCTGTTTTGCATTCTAGAAAACTTTGTGTCTACTCTATCTCAGGTAAGAAATATTTTTTTCCTAATATAGAAGTCATATTAAGAACTGGGCTTCTGAGTATTGTGCAAGAGTGGATATTCTTTAGCATTGACTTGATAGTGAACACAGAACATTCAGCTGAAGATTTTCTTGTTCTTGTTTTTCATTTTCCCATTGTTCATTTATTTTTTCAGATACTTTGACTGTTACTTTTTCAGGGTCTGTTATTTCAGTGCATGCTTATATTTCTGGTAGAAGGTTCCTTATAATCTCCTTCATCGCAGGAATTGTGTTCATAATTGCCTATGGCTAAAAGAGGCCAATTCTGAACACTTATGACACTTGAGCCTTAAGCAATGCTCCACAACAACAAAGTTCATTAGATGCTGAGTCATAGTGATTTAAAGTATATTTTCTTTGGTGAACCTCAAGTGTTCCCTCTTTGCAGTTCTAATTTCTTGGCTTCTGGTTGTCTTTACTGAACCAGACTTCAAGGCTCTTAGTTTGAAGCTTAATCAGGTTTCATTTGCTAACATGGTTCTCTGGCTACAAGTATGGGTAGTTAATTGTGGTTTGGTTTCAGCATTTTGACTCTTATTAAATATAAAAGGTAACCTTTTTGTTCTGTTTGTTATTAGATGAATGTTAGTTCAAAACTAGAGAGTTATTTTTGTGGATGTCAATGTTGTTATGGGTACAATGAAGTTAAGAGTGTGTGGGGTGATCTTTTCTGTAAAACATACTCCCTTTTGGAGTTTACTGTATTAATTTCTAGGATTTGGATTTCTCAGGCTCATTCTTTTGATTTGGTCTTTCTTTGATTTTGCTTTTAGATTTGAGTAATGATTTATGTTTTTGTTATTGTTCAAATACATCTTTGTTTGTAAGTAGTCTCTTTTTGGGATAAAAATCTGTTAGATGCCTAATGCAGGCTTTGTAATCTGGGCAATGGAATAGGCATACTTCATTTTCATTGCACTTTGCTTTATCATGCTTTGCAGATACTGCATTTTTTACAAATTGAAAGTTTCTGACAACTGCAAGTCTATTAGTGCCATTTTTCCAACACCATATGCTTACTTTGTGTCTCTGTGTCACATTTTGTTAATTCTAACAATATTTGAAACTTTTTAATAATGCTATTGCACACTTTACAGACTATGGTATGATGTGAGCATAACTTTTATATGTACTGGGAAACCAAAAAGCTCGTGTGACCCACTTTATTGTGATACTTGCTTTATTGTGATGGTTTGGAACCAAATCTGCAATATCTCTGAGGTGTGCCTGTATATGGTAGACATCTGAGAACTACTCACTGTTTTGGTTGTCACTCCAAGAGAAGATACCACAAATGGGTGACTTTAACAAACAGGAGTTTTATTCTCTTATAGTTTAGGAGGCTAGAAGTGCAAGTTCAAAGTGCCAGCTCTAGGGGGTAGGTGAAAGCCCCTCGACCTTGGGGTTCAGCTCTGCCTCTTGTTACTAGCCTGCAGGAGCTGGAAGTGTCTTTTCACTCAGAGGCTTACTGCAGAGGCTGACAAACCCAAGGCCCACATATAAAATGGCACAGTCCCAGGATTACCAAACAACATGGAAAGTTGCTAGTTCAAGTCTAGAGACAGTTCAAGATCATCAGAAAACATGGCAGGCTGCTGACTGAACACTTGGCTACCTGCAGGGTCCAAGCATGCCAAACATCTGCAGAAACCTTTGTTAAAACTTCTCCTTTTATATTGGAAGCAGATCACATTTCTAAGACAGCTATATACCTGCTCTAGTAGGTTCCACCTCTAATAGAGTTGATTACCAGTCTCATCATGGGGAATAATTACATTCAGCTGTCCAGCCACTGAAATCCATGCCCAGCCAAGATGATACATAACTTACTACCACACTCATTGAATGAATGAGTGAACCCATTTCTGAGTAGTGCTGAGGCAGTTGGTAGTGACTGTCACTCATGACCACGTGCTGTTTGCTTTCTGTCTTCTTTTCCTTCTTTATTACCACTATCACTTTCTTTTCCACTCTGTTTATATCAGTATTTCTCATTGTTATTGTTAAAAACTCACATTGATTACAGGTTAAAAATTTTGCTCCTCCTATTGATAGAGCACGTATTTAGTGTTCCACAATAGATGGAGAAGGTATAATATAGGCTATTTTATTATATAGATCTAGTTGTTCCTCTGTTTTTGAACATAGCCTGTTATCTGCAAGCAGTATTATACAGGAATATCTCATACTGTAGGTTGCCACAACCCTTCAGTTTGTAATAAGGCAATATCTATGAAGCACAATTATGCAAAGTGCAGCAGAACGAGTCATGCCTGTACCAACTGGGTTACACATGCCATTGAAGGGGAGAATGAAGGGGAGAACTTGACTTCAGTTATGCCTGATTACTGCTTGGAGAATTGCTCCCTTCTAGAGGTTCTATACGGATTCTCAGTAGGACAGAAGAAGGAACCATCCTAGAACTAGATTACATTAGACTCTTGGCCTTCCCTGGTCTTGCTTGAGCTATTGTCAAGAAAGCAGACAACTTTAGTGCCATCAGATCTTAAGAATAAGTATGTTTTTCAAAAAAGCCTACTAAAAGAAACTGGCATGCTTGGTCACAACTTGTTTATGGGATATTTGCCTCCTCCTTGAAATTATTGTTGAAAATGAAAATTATTTGCTAGGGGAATGGTGATTTTATTACTCTTTTATTCTCATTTATTTAAAAGATTTATATTCTCTGGGGGAGCTCTGTGCCTAAGGCATTTGAGTGCTAACCGAAGGCTGGTGGTTCAAACCCACCAGCCACTCCTTGGAAGGAAGATTGGGCAATCTACTTTTGTAGAGATAGAAATATGCCTTGGAAACCCAAGGAAGAGTCGCTGTGAGTCAGAACCTACTCGATGAAAGTGAATTTTTTTTGTTTGTTTGTTTCTGGGACTAGGAGTTGTCCAAACTATGTTCCCTTCTGCCCCACATCACTTCCCTTCTCTGTCTCCCATTTCTTCAGCCTCTTATGATATTTGTAGGCTGACAGTTTGTGTGTTTTTCTTGGCTGGGCTTAAATTGAGAAGCAGGGGAAATTAATGTTTTTATTCTTCTGAATATGTCTCTTGAGATTCCAGGCAGAACTTTTACCTGACTTCTACTATAACAGGGAAAGTTGAAAGATTTTCTACTTTAAGTAAAACTACTGGTGTCAGCAGATGAAAGTGTTAGTTGAACTTGACATCCTCACCAGTACCCCCTCCTCAAATATTTTTCCTTTTCTTTTATGCTCTGTGTGCTTCTGAAAAAGATTTGAGGCAAACTAGAGGAGACCTTTTAAAGTCCTTTTCCAGGACATAGCGAACAACCCTTAATAGTTAGAGGCTACTATGCTGACTTCTTTATGTCATCAAATGCATGCTTATATATAGAAACAGTGGGGTTCGGTGCCCTGCACTTAGGCCATCTTAGCATGCTCTGGTAAAGGGAAAGCATCATTGAGCATCTCAGATTCCTTTCTGATGGGCTTTACTTTTTGGTAAATGGTTACAGATGTATGGCTTAAGCCAAACTGATTAGTTTTTTTTAAATATATATTTTTTTTTTCCTCAAAAATTGTGTACTTCTCAAAAAGCATTTAGTAAGGATTTGACCCCTATTTATAGAATTTTAATGGTTGCCATGGGAGGGACAGAAAAGATGTGGTTCTTTTGACAGGCTTATAACTTTTTTTTTTTTTTTTTTTTTGAACACAATGAATCTTTTAACTTACTCTGTAATGGCTTTGATTTCATTTAACATCATTAGATATGCTCAGCATTTATCTAAAATTGCCCTGAAAACTGCTGTCAGGGTGACCTTGGATTTTCCAGAGAATATTTTTGTTTAAATTAGATCTTGTTTAAATAAGCCCAAAAGCATAAATGTTCTACTATCCCCTTACTTTCTAATTGATGAAACTTTGTATTAACTTTCATTGTACATAGACTATAGTTATACATATATACTTACTATATCCAGTCTATATGTCCAAGGGCAAAAACCTATGTAAGCAATTCTAATCTTACGTCAATTATGCTTCTAGAAAATTTTTACTTTATCAGGTACTACCTTCATTCCAAGATAGTATCTAAGGAAGATCATTTGCCTTTGTTCTCATGGCTATATGATCAAGTTATAAAGTGCCATAATCTGAAACTTTAAGATTTACCAGTGCATTTGTAGTTTTTAAAGAAAACAAATCTTAGTGCCATGTCATGCCAAGACTGTTTAAATATTGGGTTCTGACTCTTGTGCTCCCTGACATGAGTTCCTGATGCTCCCACCAGTCAGTTGACAAACAGTCATGCTATGTGCATCCCTTATTCAGAGGGCTACTCTGGTTTTAGGATGCCTGGGTGGTGCAAACAATTATAAGTTTGAGTACTAACCAAAAGATTAGTGGTTTGAGTCTACTCAGAGGCACCTTGGAAGAAACCTGGTGATCTACTTCCATAAGGTCATGGTCATTGAAAACCCTATGGAGCACAGTTCTACTGTGAAACACATGGGTTGCTATGAGCAGAACTGACTTGATGGCAACCATATATTTTTCTCACTGGTTTTAGGTGCAATATGAAGTTTATAATTTCTGAAGGACAAATCAGGTGCCTCTTGTAGTGTCTTTTTCTAGTTTCTCTGAGGCTTGAACTCTCCTCATGTTAAAACTTTGACTTATTTGGCTGTATTTTTTACCCATGTGGCTGATTTGGTTGTGATTACCCCTTGTTTTCTCTGACCTCCCTGATTTAATTAATTAAACCAGGCAAGAGACAATGAAAAAGCTCAATAGCTTCAGGGAAAACAAGGCCAGGAGCTGATTGTGAAACAGACCATCAACTGCTCATATGCAAGTTCAACTTGAAGTTGGAGACAATTAAAACAAGTCCACAAGAGCCAACATATGACCTTGATTATATCCCTCCTGAATTTAGAAACCATCTAAGGAATAGATTTGATGCATTGAACATCAGTGACTAAAAACCAGAGGAATTGTGGGATGACATCAAGAACATTATCCATGAAGAAAGCAAAAGGTCATTAAAAAGACAGGAAAGAAGAAAAGACCAAAATGGATGTCAGAAGAGACTCTGAAACATACCCTTGAATGGAGAGTAGCTAAAGCAAATGGAAGAAATGACAAGATAAAAGAGCTGAACAGAAGATTTCAGAGAGAAGCTTGAGAAGACAAAAGTCAATTATTATAATGAAATGTGCAAAGACGTGGAGTTGGAAAGCCAAAGGTAAGAACATGCTTGGCATTGTCAAGTTGAAAGAGCTGAAGAAAAAATTTAAGCCTCGAGTTGCAATGTTGAAAGAGTCTATGGGCAAAATATTGAGTGACGCAGGAAACATCAAAAGAAAATGGAAGGAATACACAGAGTCACTGCACCAAAAAGATTTGGTTGATGTTTATCCATTTCAGAAGGTGGCATATGATCAAAAATCAATGGTATTGTGGGAAGAAGTCAAAGCTTTGCTGAAGGAATTGGCAAAGAACAAGGCTCCAGGAATTGATGGAATACCCATTGAGATGTTTCAACAAACAGATGCTGCACTGGAGGCACTAACTTGGCTATGCCAAGAGATTTGGAAGACAGCTACCTGGCCAATTGACTGGAAGAGATCTGTAACTGTACTCATTCCAAAGAAAGGTGATCCCACAGAATTGTGGAAATTATTGAACACTATCATTAATATGGGAGCTCTGGTGGCGTAGTGCCTAAGACATTTGACTGCTAACCAGAAGGCTGGCAGTTCAAACCCACCAAGCACTCCTCGGAAGGAAGGTTGAGCAATCTACTTCCATAGTCATACCACCTCCGAAACCCAAGGAGGGGTTGCTATGAGTTGGATCCAACTCGACGGCAGTGCATTGTGTTGTGTTGCATTATCATTAATACCACATGCAAGTAAAATCTTATGGAAGATAATTAAAAATGGTTGCAGCAGTATATTGACAGAGAACTTCTAGAAATGTAAGCTGGATTCAGAAGATGACATGGAATGAGGGATATCATTGCTGATGTCAGATGGATCTTGGCTGAAAGCAAAGAATACCAGAAAGATATTTACTTGTATTTTATTGAGTATGCAAAAGCATTCAATTATATGGATCATAACAAATTATGGATAACATTGAGAAGAATGGGAATTCCAGAACACTTAATTGTACTCACAAGGAACCTGTACATAGACTAAGAGGCTGTCATTTGAACAGAACAAGGGAACACTACACGGTTTAAAATCAAGAAGGGAGTATGTCAGTGTTGTGTCCTTTCACCATACTTATTCAGTTTGTATGCTGAGCAGATAATCTGAGAAGCTGGACTATATGAAGAAGAACATGACATCAGGATTGGAGGAAGACTCATTAACAGCCTGTGATATGCTGATGACACAACCTTGCTTGCTGAAACTGAGGATGACTTGAAGCATTTACTGATGAAGACTGAAGTCTGCAGAATGGATTGCACTTCAATATAAATAAAGTAAAAATCCTCACAACTAGGCCAGTAAGCATCATAACGATAAATGGAGAGAAGGTTAAAGTTGTCAAAGACTTCATATTACATGGTTCTACAATCAACACCAATGGAAGCAGCAGTCAAGACATCAGGTGACGTATAACATTGGGCAAATCTGCTGCAAAAACCTATTTGAAGTGCTGAAGAACAAAGATGTCTCCTTGAAGACTAAGGTGTGCCTGACACAAGCCATGGTATTTTCAGTCGCCTCATATGCATGTGAGAGCTGGACAATGAGTAAGGAAGACCGAAGAAGAGTTGGTCTTTTGAGTTGTGGTGCTGGCGAAGAATGCTGAAAGTACCATGGACTGCTATGCTAAAAGAAGGAACAAGTCTGTCCTGGAGGAAGTGCAGCCGGAATGCTCCTTGGAAGCAAGAATGGCCAGACTTCATCTTACCTACTTTAGTTATGTTGTAAGAAGAGAACTTTCCTTGGAGAAGGATATCACGCTTGATAAAGTGGAGGGTCAACAAACAAAGGGGAAGGCCCTCAATGAGATAGATTGACACAGTGGCTACAATGATGGGCTCAGGTATGGCAAGGATTGTTGGGGTGGCACAGGACCAGGCAATGTTTCATTCTGCTGTACATAGGGTCACTGTGAGTCAGAGACGACTCGATGGCACCTAACAACAACAACATTGTGATTTGGGTGGAAGTTTACAGAGCAAATTGGTTTTCCATTCAATAATACAGACACATATTTCTGTTTTGTGACATTGACTGTAATCCCCATACTGTAACAGCATCCTTCTCACTTCCTCCCTGCGCCTACCCCTTCCCTTCATCCTTCCTTCCAGTCCTCTTCCCTTCCTAGCTCTAGCCCTAGGCAAATGCTGTCCCCTTGATTTCATAGAGGCTTGATTGTTCTAATGAGTGCTTGCCCTCCTGGTATTACTGTTCACCATATAGGCCTGTCTATTGTTTGGCTGAAAGTTGAGTCATGGGGATTAAGTTTAGTTCCTAGCTTGAAGGGTGTCTAAGGGCCATAGTCTCAGGGTTCCACCAGTGTTCATCAGACCAGTATGCTCGCTTTTTTTTTTTTTTTTTCTTTTTTTTATGCTTTTGAGTTTTGTTCCACATATCCCCCCACTCTATCTGGGACCTCCTATTGTGATCCGTTTCAGAGTTTACCTCATTGATTTTAATATCTTTCAGATTTAAGAAAGCCTTGGTGTCCTCCCAAGGAGCTCTGTGGTAGTATGTTTGAAGCATTAGTTTACTAATCAGAAAAAAGATTGGCAGTTTGAACTCACCAGCTACTCTGTGGGAAAAGATGAGGCAGTCTTCTTCCATAAAGATTTACAGCCTTGGAAACCCTGTAGGGCAGTTCTGCTTGTCCTGTAGGGTCTCTGTGAGTTAGAAATGACTTGATGGCAGTGGGTAGATTGGTCTCTTACCAGGTTAGCTGGTAAATTTGAGTCTTTCTCTTTGTTTTTTATTCTACTGGTATGTGAAGTTTATTGTCCCCATTCTTAGGGGCATAGAACTGAATAGAAGTGATTCTCCTCCAAGATATCCTCCCCTGTCAGTTTTTCTCTATCAACCCTCAACTTCGAAATAAGAAAGGGCAGGCCAGGCTGAGAAAGGAGCAGATGGAAGTGGCATATTCTTGATGCTCCTTTTGGGAAGGTTGTCATTGGTGTACCATGGGCAGTACAGTCTTTACTGGGATTAGGACCAAATTCTCTCAAAGGTTGTTAAAACCATGAACTGATGGACAACTAGGCATCAAAGTATATAGCATCTGACTCTCAAGACCTGGTTTGAGTCCAAGGCCCTTTACTAGCTGTGTGATATTGGGGACTTATCTTAAATTTTTTTGAACTTAAGTTACTTCAATTCTAAAATGGAGATAAAAGTGATTCTATTTTTATAACCTTAGTATATGTTGGTAAATCCTTGTGCACCTCCACCACAACAGCAACAACAATAAAAACCTAAGTAAATAAATGTTCATATATAATTACATACCTACGTACCACGTGCCATATATTAAGATTGTTGTAATGATCTAATGCTATCTTAAGGTTGATAGTTTCATTGTTTTAATGATATTAATATATTTTGTTAAGCTTTTGCCTTTTTGAATGAATGAATGAAAAAGATGCTTCTTTATGGAAAGTGTTGATTTCTGAATCCTTTTCCTTTCCAACACCTATTTCAGCCATAATGTTGTTGCCTGATCCCTGGAATATAGTGGCAACTTTAACTGTTCGAGCAGACCTATTACCAGAGAGGGAAGTACAGATGAAGACTCTTCTCTCATTTGAAAAGAACTAGAAAATAATTTTTAGCACATATAATCTATGTAGGTGCTCTGGTGGTGCAGTGGTTAAGGCATTCAACTGCTAACCAAAAGGTTAGTGGTTTGAACCCACCAGCTGGCTGTAGGAGAAAGACAAGGCAGTTTACTTCTGGAAAGATTTACAGCCTTGGAAACTTTATGGGGGTCACTATGAGTTGGAATTGACTTGATAGCAGTGGATTTTTTTGTATGATCTATGAAATGCAGAATTATTACTTTTCTTTGTTTTGAAACAGATTCTTCTTGGCAGACTTCAAATAAAAAACATTGTCCTACTTGCCAAGGAAAGCTTAGATCTCTCCATTAAATTAAAATATAATATATTAGGGGCTTGAGTATTTTAAGAGTTGGGGCAGGAAATTGAATTGCAAGAAAGTGTGAGAACTTTTCTCCTAAGACACATTGAGTCATTTCTTGACTTTATTAATGTTTATAAGTGCAAAGAATTTAACCTCATTTATTTTAACACTGAAATTGGAGTGTGTTTGTTGTTATTTAAATGATTAAGCTTTACTCAGACATAATCTGTCTTATAAAAATAGATAATAAAATGGCACCAAGGGTTGTATTTCATCTAATAGTATAATTTAGCAGAGGCTTAAATTATGTTAACTTTGCCAGTATTCTGTCATTAATATGCTAATTATTCATAATGTGTAACATTTTAGTTCATAATATGTAACATTGACATTTTAAATTTCAGTGAGATTGAATTACTTAGAATTGGTGTAGAGGATGAGAAGAAATTTATGTTTTATAATAAAAACAAATACACAACAATTCTTTTTTATTTCCTTAGGAACTATGGGTAATGTGGAACATGGCAACCAATATCAGATCAAATTGATGTATGAACATAATCTTCAGAGGACAGCCTACAATATGACTTATGGATCATTTGGTGGTGTAAAAGGTAATTTGCATTTAATCATGAATCTGTTATTGCATATTTAGAACATTTGTCCATATGTAAATGGATTATTATGTTGTATGTATCTCAGAGATTCATATTTTATTGAAACCTTTGTATTCAAACACTCAAGCAAAATCAGAACGAAAAAGAATACTTTAAATAGTGAATGTGTTTGATTTTCAAATAACCAACACTTTTAATGGTCTAGAGGGAATCTAAAATTGCCTTTTCTACAAATTTTGTCTTTTATATATGAATTGTTTTTTTGAGCTTTCTCATGGTGGAACCATGTGTCTCAGCCTCTCATGGAAGGAGTTGACCTTCTTGCTGGCAGGGAGTCTCTGGTATACCTGCTACGGAAAGGGTGAGGCTGCAAACTCCTCTCTCCACACCACCCCCCTCCAAGGCTGCTACATAGGGTTGTGCAGGTTATTCCTGCACAAGAGTGCCTGGTTGAGGGGCCAAGCAATTGAAAACCAGTCTTGCTCTCACTTGTTGAGCCCTGTGCCCTGGCTTGGGTTAAATTCATCCAGAGGATGGGGGCACTTTGCAAAGTTTACAAGATGCTACCTTTAGCAAGGAGTGAGTGAGGCTGAGTCTACCCAGGTTGTGTATTCTAAAATTAGCATGAGGGCAATCTGTAGCATGCTCACTCTAGTCCCAAAGCTTCCAGAATTACCAAATCTGGTGCTCTGTGTGTATGCTGTTGCTATTCATGTGGGAGTGTTTTTATTTTCAACTTAATCCTCTCTTTGCTCCATGATGTGGTGTGGGTGGGCTGGTGATGCTGCATTGAGGACAGGAAGCCAGGTGATGATGCTTTCTTACCTCTGTGGTTTTGTCTGTGTGTTTGTGTGCATACGTGTGTGTCAACTGCAAAGAGTGAGTGAGGAGTTTATAATATGTTAGCTTTTTTTGGGCTCACATTTTTATGAGTTTATTCTTTAATATTTGCTTTAAAAAGTAGGCTACTATGAGATTTTTCTTTAGTGAGATGAGAAAAAGACTTTATGTGAAAGTATATCCTTTATTCATGTGAATTCCATGTTTTTATACATAGTGGTAAAAACAAGGAGTAGAGAAGAATTTGGGCATACCAATTAGTTATAAGAACCATTTTTTTTTGTGGTGATATGCAAATAAATGTTGTGGAGAACTAAAGTAATATAAAATCATTTGACTGGATTGCAGAACTGCTTAATTTGAGTAACAGGAATGCTTGGACTATTTGAGGATATGGGAGAAGTCTCAACTTCGGTGAAGAAAGGAGAGAAAGACCTAAGATTTAGATGACAGGCTAACTTTTGTCGGTGAAGTGTCTCTTCCCCCCATCCTCTGCTACTTAAAAAAAAAAAAATGCCTGACGTGACTGGAGAAACTTGAGTTCCCATATTGAACTACCTTTTTTCAATTTTCTTTCTACCACCAAATTCTCCAAAGACAAGGTACTAAATTCTGTATATGTTGTTGTTGTTGTTATGTGCTGTCGAGTCATCTCCAACTCTTAGCAACCCCTCCTTGGGCTTCTGAGGCGGTATCACTATACAAGTAGATCTCCCAGTCTTCCTTCTGAAATTCTATATGTATAGAGTCCCAAATATTATGACATGAGAAAAAAAGTGCTTTGGCTTAATGAAAGTAAGATGGTTTTTTTTTTTTTTTTTTTGGTAGCATCAAGACAATTCTCTTTATATCATATCAAATATTATCTTGTATAACTTGAATTGTACACTTTATTTTATTATAAGATCAATCATGATAACTCAAGTAAAATAAATAAATCCCTTGCTCTTGTGTATCATTTTTGCTGGATTTTATAATGGACCTCTAAAGTAATGATAGTTGTTAATAGCTTTGAAAAGAAAGATAACTGTATACTTAGGTGTTCTCTTTTTTTCCTGTAGCTCTTAAATGATGGCTTTGTATTGAAAAATAACTTTTGGAGAAACACGGGGCCATTCTGACATGTTTTGCTTTCTTGTGGCAGAAAATTTCACAATTTGAAACAGAGAAATAAATATCTCAGTAGCAGAAGGAGTAATTTCATTTCATGAGCTTGAAACAATTACATAATTATGTAATGCCACTGAAGTGTCTACAAGAAGACATGAAAAAAACAATAGAGTGGTCAATTAGTAAAAACTAACCACATTGTGGGGAGAGAATGGGAAGATACTGCTAATGGGTATGGGTTTCTTTTTGGGATAATGAAAGTATTCTAAAATTAGATTATGATGATGGTTGCATAACTTCATAAGTGTACTAAAAACTATGGAGTTGATATTTTAAAAGAGTAGACATTATGGTATCTACTTTGTATCTCAATAAAGCTGTTTTTAAAAAATTAGCCAGGTGGTAAATCCTAATGTTGGAGAGGCAGCAGTACAAGCTACACTATCATACTTTGCTCATGGCTGGATAAAATGCTGCAACACTCTTATAAGGTAGATTGGCTATTAAGAACCATGTAAAGTTTCTTGGATGTCATAATACGGCTTATGGGAATTTATATTAGGAAACATCCAAACTATGTAATAGTCACGTTGAGTTGCCATTTATTTCAGTTATCTTTCTGTCCTCTTTTTCTTCTTTCTGTATGCACATACAGTATATGTATTTATTTGTGGCATAGAAAATTTAGAAGTGATCTAAATGAGTAATAGAGAAAAATTAAGTATTGCTGCATTGATTCAGTGATTACTATGAAGCTACTAAAACTATTTTTTGCTGAAATGAGAATCTTTGTGCATTAATCTTTCTTCTTATTTTTATTATTTCCTTATGATAGTATCTGGGAGTGGAGTTACAGAACCAGAAGGTTGTAATATATTTTTTTCCCAATATTCAAGTAATCCTACCCCCACTTACAGTATTCACAAAATTGTAAAAAGTACAGAATTTAGGAAGAAGAATGTAAGTCATTCCAAGATATGCACATTTCAAAAGAAAGCCTGTTTTCTAAGCTGTCTGTAGTGTGTATCTAATGTGCTATTCTTTTAATTTGAAAACACTGAAATTGATCTGAATTTAAAAAAGAAAACATAAAAATTCTTTTCTACCTTTCACTATATTTTAGTATGCCTTCTTGTGGGATTATGAAGTTAAGTAATGATGTCAGTAATTCTCAAGAAAGGAATTAAGCAAAAAGAAAATTTGGCACAATTTTTAACAAGTGGGTTTGAAATACCAGAAAGCATTGATAGATTTGTTTGTATGTGCATTAGAGCAGAATGCCACTAGATGGCAGTCCTGTACAAATTTGGGCTTTGGTACTGCCTTTGACTCAAAAAAAAAAAAAAAAAACCCAAACAAAACTCACTGCCCTGGAGTTAGAACCGACCCATAGCGACCCCTTCTTGGGTTTCTGAGGCGATATCACTATGGAAGTAGATTACCTAACCTTCCTTTTGACTTAGGTACCTTAAAAAAATCACTACTGGAGAATTTTTGACCTTAAAATAATGCTTTATTTTTTTCTAAAAATAAATTTAATTTTTTCTTTATGTTGAACTTAGAACACTGCCTAGTGCAGAGTAAGCACTAAATAAACAGTAAGATTAACAGGATTTTTTTTAAAGAATTATCTGATTGTAATGGCTAACATCTCATAGAATATAATGTCCAAGTGCTTTCTAGTTGCGCTTCTCAAACTTTAATTTGCATTTGAGTCACCCAGGATCATGTTAAAAATGTAGGTTCTGCTCACCCAGTCCAGGGTGGGGCCTATGATTCTGAATTTTTGACAGCCTTGCAGGTGATGCCAAGTAGGAAAGACCTAGAGGTGTGCTGCAGCCCTATATCTACTGTGCAGCATTCAAAGTGCCTACCAGACTGAATAACTCGCTAAAGATATACTTAGTAAGTGGTAGAGGAGGGATTCTATCCCATGTTCACTGCTTCCAGAAGCTTGTGTTGTTAACCACCCTAAATTGCCTTCCTATCTAACAACAACAACAACATCTAGGCTGTGAGTAAATTTGCCTTCTTCCTGTTTCAGAAAAAAGTTTCCTTTCAGAAAGGCAGGTGTACCTTACTTTGGCCAAAGTTAGTGCATAGCTTTGATTCTTCACAAATTGTGGAAAACATGTTGAATAACTCCTGGGTCAGATATTTACCTTCTCAGTTACATTTTTTCGTTTAATGCTTTGGCTTTTAAGAAAAGTCCTTTCTCCACCAAAAAGTATTCATAAAACAATGTGATAGGGCAATATGTTATTTGAAACTTGCAAAAAAGTACTGTTTTTATTTTTTTTAATCTTTGTTGTTTGTTAAGAAAATGTTTCAGAACATCTTAGGTACAATCCTTTAATTCAGTAAAATTTGACTCTATTTCAAGTTATGGGCAGATACTTATTAAAGAAAAAGTACAAAGAAATAGGAAATCTGGTTTTATAAACTAGTTGAAGAATATTTGCCTAGTATCTCCCATCATTCAGACTATTACCTATCATTCTAGACTTTAAATTGAAATTCTTTCCATATTATACTTTTAAGCGGAAGTGACTGAAATGTACTATATTAATGACTGTATTACACTAATGACTATATTAGGAGCTCTGGTAGTATGGTGCCTAAGGCATTTGACTGCTAACCAGAAGGCTGGTGGTTCAAACCCAACCGTCACTCCTTGGAAGGAAGGTTGGGCAATCTACTTCCGTAGTGATACAGCCTTGGAAACCCAAGGAGGGGTCGCTATGAGTCTGAGACGACTCTACGGCACATGACAACAACAACGACTGTATTGGACTTCTAGGAGTGGCATAGGGCCTAGGGCATTTGACTGCTAATGCTAACCAGAAGGCTGGCAGTTCAAACCCACCAGTCACTCCTCATAAGGAAGATTGGGCAATCTCTTTCTGTATAGAGACACTGCCTCGGAAACCCAAGGAGGTTATGAGTTGAAATAGACTCGACAGCAGTGAGTTGGTTTTTTTTTTTTTTGGTTTTTATTGGACTTCTATTTTGCAGAGAGAGTGTAGGGAGATATTTTAAAATACTTGTATTGTCTTTGATTTAAATGTAATCTGATTTTTTTGAAGGAACATGTGGGACTCTGGGTTTTCACAAAACTGTTAGTTTAGTTTTGTTCTCTATTGTTAACTGCAGTCCAGTTGACCCCGACTCATGGTGACCTCACGTGCAATGGAGTGAAATGCTGCCCGGGCTTGCACCATCTCCATGATTAGTTGTGGGTCAGACCTTGCTTTCTATACTATTGACAAATTAATGCTTACAAAATTTAGTGAGTGTCAAAAGCATGGACAATCAAATTACAGTTTGTAAATATACTAAATCAGTCTTGAAGAGGTGGATTTGAATTGATTTAAAAATACATTAGTAATATTGGTGGAATTTACTTAGTTTGGTAATTTGAACTCATTTTTGGAAAAAGGAACAAATGATATTCTGCCAGATTTTCCTCTGCTTTTATTTTATTGTGTTACTATAACTTCCAATAGTTGTTGACATGATACTTCACCTAGTTAAGATAAGCTTGCCATTTCAAAATAGTATTCATGTAAAGGTGGCATTAATGTTTACTGATGGACAGATAGTGGCAGAGTGAAAAATGAATATTAATGTTTTAAGGCCAACAACTACAAAACTGTTAGTTTTGTAAAATAAAATACTTTAGTAGTCTATATTTCTGGCTATTGTAAAAAATTTGAGCTAGAATTTTCTTCACGTATAATCTGTTCTAGAGACCCTGTAGTTAAGATCTCTGATGGTGCCGTGGCTAAGGCATTTATTCAGCTGCTAACCAAAGGGTTGGCAGTATGAACCCACCAGCTGCTCTATGGGAGAAAGATGAGGCAGTTTGTTTCCATAAAGATTTACAGCCTTGGAAACCCTATGGGGCAGTTCTACTCTGTCCTATAGGTTCACTAGGAGTTGGAATCAACTTGGTAGCAGTGGGTATAGTTACTTATATCTGTAGTCACCCAGAATTTGCCTTATAGGGCTGTGATAGGTTGATGAACTTTTAATATATAAGAATCTTCCAGGCATACAACAGGGACCATGGGAGGAAATTGTTGATTTGTTGGAGGTTCATGGAAACTTGCAGAAACTGAAGCAAGTGTGGTATGTTAGTTGTTCCTTGTATGCTCTGTCTTTCCATCCATCCATCCATCCATCCATCCAACATACAGTTACCGAGTGTTTTTTGAGTGCCCAGTCACTGTGCTAGTTTCTTGGAGTAGAAAGATGAATAAAAGTTTATATTCTGAAGCAGCACACAGTCTAGGGGGCAATAAAGTCTAAGACTTAACTATAATGTCATGACATGAATTATAATAGAGATGGATATATACAGAGTTCTCCTGGAGCCCTGAGGATAGAACAGCTCTCTGCAGGGTGTATGCATATGTGTGTGTATATATATGTACATGACAGGAGAAAGGAGTATGTGGAACTGAGGGAGTATGCTCCCATTTTTTTTTTTTTTTTAATTCCAGCACTTCATTTCTATGAACTTCAATGTGGAGGTTACTAATCCTAGTTTCCCATAAATGAGTCCTCTTGAGAAGATTATTTTTCAGGCGTCAGAGCACTTTTATTGTTACTTTCTATTTTCAGCCTGCCAAACTGACTTTCTCATAGCCCACAGTAAGGTAAAATTATCTCCTTCACTACCAGCTGATTTTGAGTGGAAAAGGATATAGTACAAGAGTACCATGATTGTGTTGAGAACTACAAATTTAAGGATAAGGATAGGAAGAGGAACTTAATCTTAAGAGATTAAGAGATTTAGATGGAGACCCAGGATAGCATGGTGTCATGGAAGGGGAGGGAAGAGAATCCCAGGAGGTAGGGAAATGGTCAGGAGTGTCACAAGTTGTGCAGCTAGAGTGCTTCTAAGGAAATAGTGGATTGAATATTGGAAGTCATTGGAAATCATAGGGAGAGTAATTTTAATAGAAGGGTAGGAGCTTAGTGAAATTTCCTCAGAGTGAGGAATCCATAGAGAAGCAATGAATGTCCCAAGGATAACTTTTGTGAAGAGGTTTGGCCATGAAGGGTAGGTACTAAAGGGGAAAGGAGGTGGCCACTTCTGACATCCTCTAACTACTCAAGAGGAAGACAGAATCACCATCAGCAGCCCAAGGCCTGTTCTTAAGAGGCCAGACATGCCGCCACCCTCCAACCCTCTTACTAACCATCCTTTCTGTGGCACCCACAACCTCTGCTGGGTTAGATAATTTGCTGCAGTGGCCATACAGAAATCTCAGATTATGGGGTTTATTAGGGAAGCAACAGGCTACAATTCAAATTCAGGAACGTGCTGAGGATACATTCTTTGGTCAGGACACTCTCCCCTCTGTGTGTTCTTGGATATGCCTTTCTGGTCCTTGGTCACTTAGCCTGGCCTCTATCTCTGTAGGCCAGGTGAGCCTACCGCTCTGTCTCATGCCTCTTGGTTCCACTGCTGCCATGTCTCAGCCGGGCTCCTGTCTCAGCTGCACATCTCTCAGCAGCGTGTCTCTCTTTACCAGCTTCACGTCTCTGTCAGCAGTGCATCTCTCAGCAGTGTCTCTCTCTCAGCTGGCAGTCAGAGATTCTTCTCTACCTCTGTTGTTGTTGTTGTTATTTGCCAGTAGGAGGTCTCATTTTAAGCCTGACAGAGTGGCAAAACTGACCAATCCCAACATCAAAACTCCAGACACCTGAGAGAGATCGAATTTCCCACATTACTTTGTGCTGCCCTAGGTGACTTTAACAAGCAGCTACTCAGTTGCTCATAGCAAAGTGGGAGTTATAAAGACTATGGCTAGAAAAGCCATACCATGTAATTCACTACATCACAGTAGGAGAAAGATATATTATAGCTGGAGGGAAAATTTATAAGGAGGACAGAGTGTTTGAGGACATCAGATAAAATCTTGATCTGGTGAACAGAGTGCTTCCTATAATATTTTGCTAAAAATGTTAAGTTGAGTACATAGTTACACCTATTCCTCACTTACTGACTGGTTAGATTCCAAAGACCAGGTCATTATGTGAAACTGGTGAAAGTCTAGAGCCCTGCCTCATCTTTGGGCCGATGTTCCCCTTCTTGCTTGTTCACCACCTGTTAGGCACCCATGCTGTGTCTTGGGAAGGCTCCCTTCCCAACTATCCCTTCTCTATCACTGTAGAGCCTGTGGAGATTGGAAGTGGTAGGTGGGGGTGGTAGTAGGATGTTGTCTCTTGCTGCCACCTGCCCTGGATGGGGACTCCACTTGTCTTCTGTCCGCCCTGGCCAGACAGCATGATTTGGCCCCATTTCCTCTCCTTTCCTTTCTGCATCCCCCCACCCTTTCCAAAACTGATATCCCTGGGACCTTTGGGCCCCCACCTACCCTCCCCTTGCCTGCCCATGACTGTGCATTTTCCTGCTGTTGTCCTGAGCCCTCTTTGGCTGGACTGAGACCCCACAGATGAATGGGAGAAGGCATCCCATGGCCAGTCGGTCACCATCCCTTGCATGGCCTGGTTGTCATTGGGGCCTCTGGCATATTGTTCAGGGTGGTCTATGGAGAGTGCCCCAGGCCCAGTTGTGGCCCTTTGTGAGCCTTGGACCACAGGAGGTGGTGCCTCCTGAGAATTTTTTTGAGGTTGTAAGTACAAATAGTGAGAGAGTTGATAAACGATAAATTATATTTTAAAAATATGCTGTTTAGATTATGATGTACCAGCTTTGTTCCTTAAATTTTTATTTCTCATCACATAATTTGTGCTTTGTAGTCATGCTGAATTATTGCTTTCTTTTCTAAATGAATTTGTGGCTTATGGCAAAATAGGCTCTTTATGTATACTTCATTAGAGATAATCACCACCATCTGGTTCTTCCTTCAGTTTTTACACTTCTACTACATTTTTCATTTATTTAGTCTAGTTCCCCGCCCCCCCCCAGTTTTTATAAAATTGTGATTTGGGTGAAAGTTTGCAGAGAAAATTCATTTTCCATACAGCAGTTCATACATATTTTGTTTAATGACATTGATTGCAATCCCCATATATCAGCTCTCTTCCTACTTCCTTCCTGTGGTTACCTTTTTCCTGTGTCCTAGTTTCCTATGCATTCCTGCCCTCTAAGCTATCTGCCTGTGCAAATACTGCTCTTCTGATCTCCCATGGTTGATCTAAGGAGTGCACCTCCCTGGTGTCAGTGTTCACTTTATATGTCTGTCTATTGTTTGGCTGGAAACTGCAGGTGTGGGTTCAATTCCAGACCTGAAGGGCAGCTACAGGCCATAGTCTCAGTGGTTCCATCAGGCTCTGTCAGTCCAGCACACCTGGACCCTCCCTTTTTTTTTTCCCCAAATGATTTTGCGTTTTGTTCCACATTGTTCTCAAACTCTATCCAGGATCTCCTGCATAGATGCTGCTCTGAGTGGTTGACAGTGGTAGGCGGGCACCATCTAGTTCTTCTGGTCTCATAGTCGGATAAGCTGTGGATTGCATGGTGTACCAGTCGCTAGGACTAATTGTTTTCATGAATCTTTGTTTTCTTCATTCTTCTTTGCTCTGGATGAGGAGAGACCCATTGTTACATCTAGATGGCTGCTTGCAAGCTTTTAAGATCCCAGTCGTTACTTGCCAAAGTAGGAGGTGGAACAGTGTTTTGTGTATGTTATGCCAATTGAGCTTGATGTCTCCTGTGACTATGGTCCTGAACCCACAGGTTCAGCTGCTCTCTCCCTCTGAGTAGCTGGCTGTGACCAAGAAGTGACTACAACCTTGTTCCTTGTCAGCTTTACTATACATCTGGGAATTCTTACAGATCATATAAATACACTTATAGGACCATTGTCTGCTAACCCTGTACATGGTCTTGGGTACACTTCCGCTTCATAGACGTACCAAATAGTTCAGCTTGTCCACCCATATACCTATTTTTGCCTTCACTGACAATGTGGTACTGTATGTGCAAAAGAGTTCATCTTTGTTGTCTGTACCTCCTATGTACCTCTCTATGTCTTCCTCTTACTCAATGCCACCATGTTGATTACTCACATTTGGTACATTGCCCTTCTCTTCACCCAAATCAGTACTTATCTCTACCCATCTAACAGTGTTCCCTCCCCTCCCCGCCCACCCCTGGTAATAACCAACAAAGACAATTTCCTTCCATGTATAAACCTTTCTTTGACTTTTACAATAATGGACAAATACAATATGTGTCCTTCTGTGATTGACTTATTTCATTCAGCATAATATCCTCCCAGTTCATCCATGTTATATGGTGTTTTGCAGATTCTATGTTATTCTTTAGGGTTGCATAGTGTTTCATTATGTGTATGTACCATAGTTTGGTTATCCATTCCTCATTTGATGGATACCTAGGTTGTTTCCATCTTTTGGTTATTGTAAATAGTGCTGCAATGAACATGGGTGTGCATATGTCTGATCTTGTCATGGCTCTCACTTCTTTAGGATATATGTCTAGTAATGGAATGGCTGGGTCAAATGGTATTTCTAATTTCAACTTTTTAATTGCCATACTGCTTTCCACAGTGGTTGTACCATTTTACAGTCCCACCAGCAGTGTATGAGAGTCCCAATCTCTCCACGCCCTCACCAGCATTTGTTATTTTTTGTCTTGTTGAACTTTTGTGCTAGTGTTGGGGCAAGTGGTATCTCCTTGTTGTTTTGATTTGCATCTCTCTAATGGCAAATGATGGTGATGTTTGTTGGCCACCTGAATATCCCTCTTGGTGAAGTGTCTATTCATGTCTTTTGCCCATTTTTTAATTGGATTATTTGTCTTTTTGTGATTGAGGTGTTGGAGTTTTCTATAAATTCTAGAGATAAGTCCCTTGTCAGATATGTCATTGCCAAATATTTTCCCCAATCTGTAGCTTCT
>NW_006922009.1:86592-102071 GCF_000298275.1 Orycteropus afer afer
TTGTTGAAGATTTTTGCATCTATATTCATGAGGGATATTGGTCTGTAGTTTTCCTTTTGAGTGATGTCTTTGCCTGGTTTTGGTTTCAAGGTTATTCTTGCTTCATAAAATGAGTTAAGGAGGATTCCATCCTTTTCTATGTTTTGTAATAGTTTGAATAGGATTGGTGTCAGCTCTTCTTTACCTGTCAATTCTTATATTTACATTTCCTTAAAAAATTTGCATTTCTCCAGTTGGAAAATAAATTCATGCAATAATTAAAAAAAATATACACACTCCATACTCATATTCTTTTTGCGATGTATGTAGTGTGTGGCCAAATCAAGGATCAGGATCTTCTGTAATCTTGTATGCAGGTACTGAAGGGGATTATATAAGATGATATGTCTGTTAACAGACGTGTGCTTGTTCTTGCCTTTTCAGGTTCATGTGTCACTCTATATACTTGTGGCATCACTTGTAATTGACTCTGTTCCATGAAATTTGATATTTCCTCACATGAATCTGTCTCTGTCATTTTAAATCTGTCCCTTTTACATCCTGTCCATACTATGTGGATTTGGGTTACTGTGAGATCACCCTGTGATTGTTTGAGTTTTGGTAGGTAACACCATAGTCATGTCTCATCTATTAGCAATTTTCTCTCAATTATTGCAATATTGTATTTCACACACACACCCCTAGTTGTGCAGTGGCTAAAGCACTCTACTGCTAATTGAAAGGTTGGTAGTTTGAACCCATCAGCTACTCTGCAAGAAAAAGATATGACTCCTGTAAATATTACTGCCCCTATAGGGCAGTTCTACCTCATCCTATAGGGTCTCTTGAGTCAGAATTCACTCGCTGGTTTATATATACATATACATATATGTATGTGTATATAAGGAGCTCTGGTAGTATAGTGCCTAAGGCACTTGACTGCTAACCAGAAGGCTGCAGTTCAAACCCACCAGCCACTCCTCAGAAGGAAGGTTGGGCAATCCTACTTCCACAGTGATACTGCCTCGGAAACCCAAGGAGGGGTTGCTATGAGTCAGGGCTGACTCGACGGCACATAACAACAACAACAACAAATGTGTATATATATATGTACGTATGTGTATACATCTATGTATGTATGTGTATGTATATATATACACACACACATACATACATAACACACATATATATATATACATACACATACATACATACATATATAGGAGCTCTGGTGGTGTGGTGCCTAGGGCATTTGACTGTTAACCAGAAGGCTGGTGGTTCAACCTACCAATCACTCCTTGGAAGATAGATTGGGCAATCTATATGTACACACACATATATACACACATATACATGTACATATACATACTCATAAGGGGCTCTAGAGGCATAGTGAAGACATTTTGCTGCTAACCAGAAGATGGGCAGTTTGAACCCACTAGCTGCTTTGTGGATGAAAGATTGGGCAGTCTTCTTCCATAAAGATTTACAGCCTTGAAAACGCATTTGGGGTTGCTATGGGTCAGAATTGACTTGATGGCACTGATTACACATATTCATATGTGAATCTATGTCTAAATTTGTCTCAATATATCATGTATCTTCTGCCACATCCCTTATTCTGGCACTGTGTGGTTTGTTTAATTCATGTTCTTATTAATTGTTTAGTAGTGTTCAGAGAGATTTTCTCTGATTCTTTGTTAGGTTTTTCTTCATCTGTCTTTTGCATGTTGTTGTACTCTGTCCCTCCCTCCTTGCCTTTTATGTGTTTGTGTATTTGTCACACTTACTTCTTTTTGTCTTGCTCAAGTGGTGATTCATCTGCTGACTACAAGGTTGGCGGTTCATACCTACCACCTGCTCCGCTGGAGAAAGATGAGACAGTCTGCTTCCATGGAGGTTTGTAATCTACTCTGGCCTGTAGGATCACTATGAGTTGGAATCAACTCAGTGGTAGTGGGTTTGGTGTTTTGGTTTTATCCTGTTATCATGGAATTGGGGGATACTCTCATACTTTGGATCTTCCCTGTAAGGACTCCCTCACTAGCTTCCCTCAGAATCAACCATAATTATCCCTTCCTCTGTTTGACTATATTTCACCAGAAGCCATTTCCATTCTCCATCACCCCTCTTCCTGCTGCAGTTTTCTTATGGCCCCTTTAGGGTGTATGAAGCTTCATATGGCAGTTCTCTCTCTATTCCATCCTCCATAATTGTTGGAGATAATTAGCACTAATTGCTATATTTATGGTCTGTAGACTTTCTTGGTAGCTTTCTTTCTACAAAAACACTCCCAAATGGTAAAAATTTGTGGTTTTTCTTGTCTGATGGGAAAGGAATGTGATGGAGGTGGAACTTTGGTGTTATGGACATTTCCATATCTTCAACTGTCTACACCTCCTCTGGATCTGTCTTCCAGTAATTTACAGTTTTAGTGAGATTTTTAGAACGTTCTTATTCGTAGGCTCATCACTCTCACTCCTTTTGTGGACATTGGAGTTAGCAGCTTCACAAAATGCACCGACTCTAGCCTTGCAGATTCTTGGAAACATCTGCTTTTCTTGATGGTCACTGTTGTTTAACGATTATGTCATGAAGTTGTGTCTTTTCCTTTGTTTCATTGAAACTGGTGTCTGTAAGCCATTCTTTATCATTTTTATTTGTTTATTCGTTTGTT
Organism: Orycteropus afer afer; assembly: GCF_000298275.1. NCBI lineage: Eukaryota > Metazoa > Chordata > Mammalia > Tubulidentata > Orycteropodidae > Orycteropus > Orycteropus afer. Next base: position 89,249 of record NW_006922009.1, read on the forward strand.
AAATTCACAATGTTACATTTTTGAAAGGGTGTTTTGAAAGCAGCTCCAATGCTAGCTTTAAAAAAATGGAGGTGCATCCTCAACAAATCTTGTAGATTCAGTAGTTCAGTTGTTTGGATGTTTTGGTAGACTCCTAGATAATCAATTCTTTATTTTACTTTGGTTATATGAGCTGTTAATTTAGTACAGATGAAATTTTATTGTATATGATGCATTTTTTTTTCAGCTTGTTCTTTGCTATTTAATTGTATGTGTGTGTTTTAATGTGGTCAATTCTTTCCTTTCCTGTACAATTCATTCTGTTTCTTCTAAGCTTAGAAAGTTCCCTGTTTTGCAGAGCTTTGGTATTTACTGTTTCTGTTTTCTGAAGTTTAATTTTCTAGCATAATATAAATAAAAATATTATATTTATATATAGAGATGACTATATGGAGAGAGAACTAATTATGTTATCTCCTGTATGTTGTGCTAAGGAGCTTTGGTGGTATAGTTGTCGAGGCACTTGGCTGCTAACCAGAAGGTTGGCAATTCAAATCCACCAGCTACTCCAGGGAAGAAAAATGGGACAGTGTGCTTCCATAAAGATTTACAGCCTTGGAAACCCAGTTGGGGGTGGGGTGGGGTATTGTTGCTATGAGTTGGAATTAACTTGACAGCAGTGAGGCTTGTTTTTTTTTCTTTTTAAATATGTTGTGCATTTAACCTTATGACTCAATCACCAATTCCTACATGAGGAAACCAAAGCTGAGAGAAGATAAGTCTTGTTCCAAGTCATACCTAGACATAGAAAGGACTTCAATCCTGATATACCTGATTCCAGTGCTCATGTTCTTTTGAATATATTTTCTCTTTCTTCTTTAATTGCTTTGCCAGTTAGAGAGAGGGTCCATGTGAATTCCAAGGGAGGAAGAAGAAGGGAGGCATTTCTGTAAAATTAATGAGGGCAGAGACCATATGTATCCAGTGCCTTTCATGGTTCTTGGCACATGGCAAAAAACCCAAACCTGTTGCTGTCCAGTTGATTCTTACTCATAGCCATCCTATAGAGCAGAGTAGAACCAACTGACCCATCAGGCTTCCTAAGCTGTAATCTTTATGAAGCAGATTGCCATATCTATCTCCCATGGAGTGGCTGGTAGGTTTGAACTGCTGACCTTTTGGTTAATAGTCGAGTGCTAATCTACTGAGCCACCACTTACCCCTTGGCCCGTAGTGGATACTAAGTAAGTATATGTTGAATGAATGATGAAACAAAATAGTCATGTGATCGGACAGGGGTGATATTATACACATTAAATGTTCAGGATTATTTTTCAGAAGCAAAATGTTAGCCATGTGCCCTAATTCTAGCCATTCTAATCTCATTCTGAGTTTTCTTCTTTAATATACATTTGTTAAACATCTATTAAGAAGCTCTGGTGGCTGAATGGTTAAGTGCTAAGTTGGTAACTAAAAAGTTGGTGGTTTGAACCTACCAATGGGTCCGTAGGAGAAAAGACCTGAAGATCTGTTCATATAAAGATTATAGACTAGGAACCCTATGGGGCAATTCTACTCTGTCCTGTAGGGTTGCTGTGAGTTGGAATCAACTTAATGGCACACAGCAACAATAACAACTATCTGCTACAGTGAATGTGGGTTATGGTGGCCATTGTCTCCCATCGTGGTGAAGTGAAGGTGATTGCTTGGGCCTCCTGAGCTTGCCTTTACTCAAGTAATTTCTCAATGTGTTAGTGATGCAACATTTATACAAGTCAGGCTTACCAGAATGAATATCTTGTTTTCTCATCTACTTAGAGCTGTGTTTCTATACAGTATTCAGCTTTTTGTTATTCATATCTTTCAGCATAAACTTCGCTATTCAGAAATATTGAATATTTTTGATACCATTAAAAAAATTCTGAAAGTTTTAATTAAAAAATTTTTGTTATTTAAAAAAATATTTAGTATAAAAGACATTTCTTCTCCCTTTTAATGCTTTTATTTCTTTTATCTCTGAATTGTGTAAGCTTATTTTTCTTTAACTCATCCAATTATTTTATTTTACTTTGATTTTTTTCAGTCAAGCAGAACTTTAGAAAAGTAGAATTTTTATCAAGGAAAGTCTAAAGTTGGAATGTAGACATAATATGGACATGGTACAGATTATCAAGGTCCAATGTTTGTGACTGAGGTGGAAAGAAAATCTATATATAAAAGATTCAATATGTTTGGAATATAATTCTTAGTAAAGGGAGTGAATATAATTTTACCAATAACATATATGAGCATGGTGGAATATTTTTAAAATCATAAAATTACTTCTGTAAGCTAGTATGGGATTATATTGTCACATAAATAAAAATTCATGAATTCTTTGGACTAAAAAGCCAGCCAAAGAAAATAGTGAGCTGAAGAATAACCAAGCTGCCTTCTGCCTCATCTTAAGGCAACCCTAGATAATCAGATCCTCAGCCTTCAAATAACTTCTAATTGTCTAAACTGGGGCCTTTTTCTGGTCTGCCAAGGAAATATATTAGTGGCCACATGTGGTTGCTGAAAGGCTGTGCTTCCCAAAGCTGTCTGGATTCTTTGATTGCCATCCAGAGAGTGAACTGATATGCTCAGCTGGGGTGACTGAACAGCCAGAACACAGCCTTGCTTTTTTGTGTTAGAGCTAATAAAAGATTAACCCTATTTTCCTCATAGGGAATCATGTTTTGATAGCCCTTGTCTCACCAGTGAACCATATGGCCCCTATTTTCTAATAGATGTGGTTGAAACATTAGAGAATAATGTTAGAGAAGAATCTGTATGGTGTACTGGCTCCTGTTCCTTGCCTAGGAATTAAAGTGTAGGTGTTTTATAATACTGGAGAACTTCCCTCATTTGTTTTTTAAGATCCTTTATGGATCCACAGTGAAAAGTCAGAAGATCAAGGGGATAATGGGATTGATTCTCATCCTGTGCTGGATTTTCGCATGGATATGGCATTCATTTATAAAATCTCTGGTCCAAGACCCATAAAACCACGTTATTTCAAATAGCGTCTTCCTGTATGTTATGTTGTATAAAACCTTTAGTTCCTGGAGGAAGGTTATAAAGAGGGTTCCCTATAGTCTGCAAATTTGTTTTTTACATGATCATTTAAAGTTGGTACTGAAAGGTGAATTCTGATTCCTTCTTTGCATACACTGTAGAAAGTTAGTGGTCAAATTGCTAGGAGGGAAAAGATTAAAAAGGATGTTTGAAGTTTCTTAGTGTTGTTTTTGAAAAAATAATAGGTTCTTTCATGGTGGCTGGGTGCCAGGGCTGGAAAAGTGTTAGTAACATCTGTGGTCAGGACTACTTTTGACAAGAGGATGGTTAAATATGGTAGTCTTGATATGGTTTGACAGCCATTTTTGATTTATATATGTTTAATCATGGTCCCCCTTTTAACAGAGGAATAGCTAAGCTATTAAATAGTTTACTCAATTGAGAAAGAAAACAATTACCATAAAACTACTTTTTAAATTTAAACGATACTGTAGTATAAAGGATTCCAGCAGTTTAAAAGAATTCATCAGCAAAACATTTTGCCGTGGGAAATGAGCGCTCTCCCCTCTCCTCCAGTCTCTCTTGAATGAAATGGATTCAGCAATGTTTTTCTATTCTATATGGAAACTCTTGGTTGCAGGTTTAATTTCTAAAGCACAAAGTAGAGATACACGTTAATGTTTAAAATGAAAAATAAATGTTTGTGTTGACTACTACCACGTTAAAGATATTTTAAAAGTATATTAGTACTCTGTATGTGTGTATATATATATATATATATATATATATATATACCAAAACCAAAGTCACTGCTGTTGAGTTAATTCCAACTCATAGCGACCCCCATTGGGTTTCTGAGGCTGTGAATATTTAAGGAAGTACTGTCCCATTCTTCCTTCTGCAGGGTGGCTGGTGAATTTGAACTGCTGACCTTCAGGTTAGCAGTCAAATGCTTTATCTACTACACCACCAAATATATGTACATATATATACACATACATATACATGTATGTGTATATATATATACCTTCTAAATTTTAAGTAGATTATCCTTTTGATGAACATTTGGGGGTTTCCAGTTTTTAGTTAGAATGAATAAAGCTGCTATGAAAGTCTTTGTCTTTATGTGGACAGGGCAAAAATGAAAATGTCCTATAGATGTAGGATGATTTCCTTTTCATTATACAATACTGTTAAAAAACTTTCCCAGTCCTTTTCACTATTACAAAATGCTAACACACCCAAGAGTATTGAGAATAGAGTTCTAGTATTAGTAGGTATGGAAGAATGGAGTTGTTTTTGTTTACCTCTTAAACTTTAAAGATACAAAAGTTATACCTTCAGTATTTCATAGAGCAGATAATTTAAGTTACTTCTGGCTGAGTTAGAATATCAGAAATGGTTAAGCTTATCAAAATAAGTTCTCCCATATTATATTAATATTTGAACCATATTTCTACCTAAGTTAAAAATGAGCTGGATTTGAAAACGAAATTTTCTTGCATCAAAATTTATGAATAAGAACTTTTCAAAGCTGTATTCCTAGATCTTTGCTAAAGTAAGACAGTACTATTTAATATGGAAACAATAACTGAGAAGTATTACTAGGTCTCATTTGGAAAGTTACATTCATGATTTTAGAGGACTGTGAATATAAAAGGTGTGAGTGAAAAATTAAGATTTTATATGGCATTTTGCAGCTAGTTGATTAAGTCCTATACAGTTCATTGTCCTAAAGATGAAATTTGTACAAGGCTTTGGAAGGCAGGCGTTGTATATTAAAATGCTTGTTTCCAAGGTAATACAAACTGCTTTTAACAGTCTATCATCTTTCATTTACAAAAGGAAATATGTATAAAGAAAAAGAAAATCTTCAATGAGAACAAAATGTTGAGATGATGAAAATCTACAAGGAAAGAAAAAAGACTGTAGAAAGACTACTAAAAAGAAACTAGCTTGTTTTTCCTCAACAATCTGTCTGAATTCATTTTGCTTCCATTATATATCTAGCCTGGAGGCAAAGTATGTTGAGTATTACAACAAAGAAGGTGTTATAAGAAGGACTTTTTTTTTTCAATAATAAAGTATAACATATGTGTAAACCATGCAACCTTGTAACAGGAAACTTCATAATAAGGGAGGACTGTGCTTAGCTTTCCACAATTTTGGAAGAATGATTTTTATTAGGTGTTAGACAAAGAAATTATCAACTGACTTTTATGCTGTAAGGTTGAAAGATTTGTTATGACCATTTCTGGACCTTCGCAATGATTTTAATGTGGGTCTTGATATATTAGGAACAGTGCCTAACACTATTAATATGTCTACTGTTGCTAGTTCTCTTAAGGAATATGATGTTTAACTTTTGCCTTTCAATGAAAGATTATTTAAAATTCTGTTATTCTGTGGTTTTCTCAGCAGTATTAGGCTGTTCTTGAATTGATCAACACATAATATAATTTGGGAACCCAATCAATGGTTCTTTTCTTTTTGAAAGATGGTGAGAAATTCTTTTGAAACTTGGGAAATTGGCTCCATCATTCATCCCTTAGTCTGTCTTTGCTTCTCCTGCTCAACTTCTTGAAAACCATATTGTTTTGATGTCAATATGTAGAATAGATTATCTGTTGGAGAATCAGTGTGGATTAATTATATTGGCATAAATGTAAGCTTGACAAATGATAGAGGCATTGGCTCAATGATTACTCAGTTAATGAGGACATAGAAATTAGGGCCCTTTAATATCCCTGAAACATATTTCCTGTAAATTGTCTCCAGTTTCAAGATTAACTGGAATAGCTATGTGTCTCTGCCTTTTAAAGGCTAATATATAATGGCAGAGTTTTAGAATTTATATAGTGCTTATTATAGAACAGTTATTGAAATGAATTAGAAGTGTAGAAGTCAGCCCTCTAATTTTTGGCATTTCAACAAACTATTGTTTTTATATTACACCTACTCCTCCTCTCTTCCTTCTCCCAGTTAAAAATGATTTTATGTTATTCACATTTATATACTGTTCTAAATGAAGGTGAGGGTATTTAAAGTCATCCTTTTAATATGGTTGAATACACTGCAGGGCTTTTCAAAAATTAAAGATGAATTCCTAGGTTTAGGAGAGAGATGTTCGAAATATGTTACCAAGATGTATTATTACATCTTAAAGAAAAGATTATTTAAAATTTAAGTGCTGCAAAATCACAGAAGCATTCAGAACAAGATTTAACCATATATAATTATGATTCATTTCTACCTTTATTTTTTTCTGGTGGCTCTTTTATCGGTAAATAATAATTATACCACTATTTTTTATTTAGATTTTGTCTATTGATGTACCACAATGATAGATGAAGATTTTGATTACAGACACCTCCTTTCTCTTACTCTTCTTCCAGTTAATCACTGTTTTTATTTTGTTGCCAGTTATCTCTGCACCCTCAAACAGCATACTTAAACTTTTATTTCTTGTTCCATCAACTTTCAGTCCCTTTATTCTACATTTTATAAAATGAGTCATCTTAAGTTTACTATTTCTCCCCCATCTGACATCTCTCAGCTTCTGTCAGTTCTACCTTTATTTTTACATGGTCAAAAGTTAATAATATTTCCATATTGGTGTGTATTTATAATGAAATCTTCTATGATTTGTCAATAGATACTTTGTTTTGCTTATATAAATATTATATAATGTAGTGTACCAGGATCCCATTTCCTTCTTTATGAATTCAATATTAAAATCCTGTGCTATTCAAAGGAGCATGTTTCTAGTGGATTCATTTTTTTCTTTATATTGCCTTATAATTCCTCAAGGTTTTCCAGGCGTCTGATCATATTGCTCAATCTGTCAATTCCCTCTAGTTCCTAAGGATCTTCCTGCTATCTTGGAGGCATGGGATTTCTTTTTTTTAATTCCTAATTCTTCTTTTCAAATTGTCTTATTTTATTCCTGAGTACTTTTTTTTTTCCTTTTTGTTCTTTTGTTTTTCTTGGCCTTATTGCAGTCTTCCCTCACATGTCTGATTGTCAGTTTGCATGTAAGAATGAGTTAATAGAAAGAATGAGCCATATGAAAGTGACTTCGGCTTTTTGACATGTTCCTAGTTGAATATATTTTATTGAGATATAATTTATATACCATGTAATTTTCCCATTTGAAGTATATAATTAATTGGTTTGTAGTATATTCACAGAGTTGTGCATCCATTATTCAACTTTACAACATTTTTACAACCCCAGAATCCAACCCCATAACCATTACTGTTCACTCTTTGTTTTCCCCTCAAATTTAGGCAACCACTAATCCATTTTCAGTTTCTATAGATCTGTTCTAGACATTTCACATACATGGAGTCATACTAGTTCCTTTAATTTAGCATGATTTTTTAAGATTCATCCATGTTGTAGGATGTGTTAGTAAGTAATTTATTCTCTTTTATTGCAGAATAATATTCCATTGTATGAGTATTAAAAACAAAACAAAACAAACTCACTGCCGTCGAGTCAGTCCCGACTCATGGTGACCCCTCCTTGGGTTTCCAAGGCAGTATCTCTACAGAAGTAGATTGCCCAGTCTTCCTTCCGAGGAGTGGTGGGTGGGTTTGAACCACCAGCATTCTGCTTAGCAGTCAAATGCCTTAGGCACTATGCCACCAGAGCTCCACATTTTATTTATCCAGTTATCAGTTGATATTTGGGTTATTTCTACTTTTTTTGGTATGATGAAAAGTGCTGCTATGAACTTTTGTATGCATGTTTTTGTGTGGACATACGTTTTAATTTCTATAGGGTACATACCTAATAGTGGAATTGCTGGGTTGTGTGGTAACTCTGGGGAGTCTGTAAGTGTTGCAGATGGGAAAGTGCTGGACTACTAACTGAAAAGTTGATGCTTCAGATTCATCCAGAGATACCTTGAAAGTAAGTCCTGGTGATCTGCTTCCAAAAGGTCACAGCCTTGAAGACCCTATGGAGTGCAGTTCTGTGCTGCACGCTTGGGGTTGCAATGGGTCACAATCAACTCCATAGCAACTAACAATAGCAACATTGTAACTCTATGTTTGAACTTTTGAGGAACAGTTAAGTTGTTTTCACCATTTTACATTCCCATCAGCAAAATATTTTAATATTTTAATGACCTAGAGGCATTGTTTACTTGTTACTGTTTTTCTTTTGGATTATAGCCATCCTAGTGGGTGTGAAGTGGTACCACATTGTAGTTTGATTTGCATTTCCCTGATGGCTAATAATATTGTACATCTTTTCATGTGCTTAGTGGCTATTCATTTATATTCAGCAATAAAGCGGTAAAGGCTGACTGCAAGCTAAGCATCTCTGGGGACAGGGGCAAGTCTTATCAAGTGGGCTTCACTTTAAGGCTGTTTTATTGGGAACTCAAGTATCAGTAGTTGTAGGTCTTTTCTCCTGAGGTGGTTTTCTTTCTCTAGACAAGTTTCTTTTATTCCTGTCCAAGGAGCATGAATCCATTGTGTGTTAAAGAGCTGTGAGGAGACAGGGATTGAACATTCAGGGTTTAGACTTTTTCTTCATTCATGTATTTTCAGGTACTTGCCTCATTTGCCTGGTTTGCTATGCCTGGTTTTCCCTAACTCTGGAGTCTCTTGTTTAGTTCAACCTCTCTAGATACTATAGGAGGAGGTCTGATAGCATAGTGCCTAAGGCACTTGACTGCTAACCAGAAGGTTGGCGCTTCAAACCCACCAGTCACTCCTTGGGAGGAAGGTTGGGCAGTCTACTTCCGTAATGATAACACCTTGGAAACCGAAGGAGGGGTGGCTATGAGTTGGGTCCGATATGACAGCACATGATAACAACAACAACAGAGACTATACTTTCTATCTCCTATGGAAGTGGAGACATGGATGTCTAGTTATTTCTTATACAAGCTTTTTTCTTACTTTTTGTTTTTAAAACTCCTATTTTTAGATCTCAACTCAACCCACTTTTTGTGGTACCAGTGCTTTCTCTTTTTGAGCCTATTTAGAATTCTATAATTAGTATATTGCTGTCTAGGCATTTAGATTTGACCTTGCTCTGTTCGTCTGTGTTGTTTACTTTTATCTTTTCACTTTCCATTTTCACAGATTATGGTTAGGATTTGCCATGGGCTTCTGGTTTCTTTCAAGGAGTTCATCTTTGTTTATTTTACTCCTTGCTTTATTTTGGGACAATTATTTTAGAGGAGAAGGGTTATAAATATCTAATTCACCATTGTAAAACAGGAAGTCATGATTGTTTTTCAGATATAATGTTTTTTAATAAAATATTGGGGGAGAAATTTGTCCTCAGAATTATTAGTAAGCTTAAAGAAAGTATGATTGACTGTCTCCACAGGCTTTTGATTTCTGTCCTGAGTGAAATAATAAAGAGGGTCCGAATGGTTGCAGGTCATGATTACAGAAGTTTGGCTGTAAGTCCTGGGCAAAGAGATCCGTTGTCTGCCTCCATAGTAGAATAACTTTCACCTTTGGGACCCAGTGAATGTTTAGGCTTTTGAGTAATCTCACCTTTAGGTACATAGTTGGCAGCAAAGTGAGTAGTATCTGAGTACTTGGCATAATATATTAGTTAGTGGGAGATATAAAGAGAATACAAATGCTTGACAGGACTCTGGGCCTCTTAGTTTTGTACAGTTTAGTTTTCATTGCTATCAATAGAATTAAGGAGCTCTGGTGGCATAGTGGGTAAGGCTGCTAACCAGAAGGTGTTGGTTCAAACCCATCAGCTGCTCCACAGGATGAAGATGAGGCAATTTACTTCTGTAAAGATCTATAGCCTTGGAAACCCAGTGGGGGTTGCTTTGAGTCAGAATCAACTTGATGGCAGAGGGTTATCAGTAAATTGGTTTTGCTCAAACAATGGTAGCATTTTTTTTTTTTTTTCTAAATTTAATTTTTTAAATTGTTGTTTAGGATATCATAGCGAAACAAACAACAATTCAGCAGTTTCTCTTTGTACAGTTTAGTGACAGTGATGATATTCTTTTGAGTTGTACAGCCAGAGAGTGAGGACATCGTTAATTTTGGCAGATCCTCAGATTACTGTCATTCTAATGTGGTTTCTGGAGGGAAAGAAGATGAATATTGTGTTAGTCTACGATCTTCTAAGAGCTTTAAACCTAATATTTGTTAGAGATGTTAACAAGTCCAGGTTCCAGTTTTCTACTTCCAGTTAAGAAGCTCTGGTTTTATTTTACAAGCCATTTCACATGGCTCTCCCACTATCATCTAACACTTAACCTATCTGAATGAAGACTCAGTAGCTGAGATTGTCTGCATCCCACTCAGTCCTGTGTTTGGTTCCCTGTACCTAATGTAAGGGACCAGCATAAGAACCCCAATGAAAACAAGAATCTTCCCTGGTAACCCTTACCACAGAAACATGCCAAGAAGTCTCTCTCTTCTTTTTAGTTTTCCAATCAGCAATTTTTACACATTTTATTAATGTTAATTTTATTAATGTTACTAACGTAACATTAGGAGCTCTGGTAGTGTAGTGCTACTGGACTGCTAACCAGAAGGCTGGCGGTTCAAACCCACCAGCCACTCTTCGGAAGGAAGGTTGGGCAATCTACTTCTGTAGTGATACCGCCTCAGAAACCCAAGGAGTGGTCTCTATGAGTCGGGTCTGACTCAAGGGCACATAACAACAACAACAACAACAACAACGTAACATTAGTTGCAATTCCCTCAATGAAACAGCACTCCTCCTGCTTCCTGAGTTTCCTATTTCCATTCATCCTTCTTTTTTGCTTCTTCCTGCCTTCTGAGCTTTGTTTTTGGGCAAATGCTGTCCTTTTCTTTTTGTGTGGTTGATTATTCTGAGGAGTACATTCCTCATGAATGTTATTGTTCCCTTTATAGCCTTGTCTGTCATGGCTGCGTGGTGATCCCTAGGAGTGGGTTCAGTTCCAGATTTGAAATGTGTCTAAGGGCTGCAGTCTTAGGGATTCTACCAATTTCTACATTTTTCTCCCATTCTCTCCGGGACCTTGTGTAATAGTCCTGAACAGAGTGGTTAGAAGTGGTAGCAGGGCACTATCTACACCATCTAGTTTTGGTCTCAGGATCATGGAGGCTGTGGTTCATGTGGTCCATTAATATTTTGGACTAATTATTTCCTCAAGTCTGTAATTTTCTTTGCTATTCTTTCCTCCAAATGAGGAGAGACTAATAGTTGCATCTTAGATGGCTGCTCACTAGCTTTTAAGACCCCACTCGTTACTCACCACAGTAGAGTGTAGAACATTGTCTTTGTGAACTCTGTTATGCCAGTTGATTTAGCTATCCCCTGAAACTGTGGCCCTAAGTCCCTAAACCCAGAAACTTATTCCCACAAGGTGTTTGGTTATGGCTAAGAAGTTTTTATAACTTTTTCCCCGGTATGCTCTACTGTATACATGGATGTATTTACCAAAACAACAACAACAAAAAAACCCCGCTGACTGAGTATATTCCAACTCACAGTGACCCTTTAGGACAGAGTAGAACTGTCCCATAGGATTTCCAAGGCTGTAAATCTTTAGGGAACCAGACTGTCTCATCTTTCTTCCATAGAACAACTGGTAGATTCAAATTGCAGACATTTTGCTTAGCAGCTGAATACTTTAATCACTGTGCTACCAGAGCTCCTTGGATATATTACAGCACACGCAAATACATACGTAGAAATATCCTCTGCCAATCCTACATATGGTTGTGGGTATAGTCCCATTTGCTTTATCCATACCTGTTCAGCTTGCATGTCTTGCATGTGTATCCACTTGTACATTATTGTTTATTATTACTGATATTGTGGGATTGTGTATGTAACAGTATTTACCTTTGCTGTCTGTAACTCTTGTGTACCTCTTATTGTCTTCCTTTGCCTTAGTGATACTGTGCCGATCTCTTTATTGTATATTGCCCACCCATATTAATATGTGTACAATCTAGTTAGTGATTGTCCTTCCCTACCCCTGGTAACTATCAAAGAATGTTTCTTTCTGTGTGTAAACCTTTGCTTGACTTTTTATAATAGTAGTTTCATACAATATTTGTCCTTTTGTGATTGATTTAATTCCACTCAGCATAATGTCGTCCAGGTCCATCCCCATTATGAGGTGTTTCACCGATTTTTCGTTATTCCTTAATGTTGCATAGTATTCTGTTGTGTGTATGCACTGTAATTTATTTATCCATTCATCTGTTGATGGGCACTTAGGTTGTTTATATCTCTTGGCTATTGTAAATAATGCTGTGATGAACATGGGTGTGATATATCCATTCATTTTCTAGTTCTTATTCCTCTAGGATATATACCTAGCAGTGGGATTGCTGGATCAAATGGTATTTCTATTTCCAACTTTTTTTTTTTTTTAAATAACTTTTTATTGAGTTTTGGGTGAAAGTTTACAGAGCAAATTGGTTTTCCATTGAGCAATTCATATACATTTTGTTTTGTGAGATTGATTGCAATCCCCACAATGTAAAGGCATTCTTCCCACTTTCTCCCTGTGTTTACCATTTCCATTCATCCTTCTTTCCTGTCCCTTTCTGTCTTCTGAGCTTTATCCCTGAGCAAATGCTACCCTTTTTATCTTGTATGCTTGATTGTTCTGAGGAGTGCATACCTCCCTAGTGTTTTTGTTCACCTTATAGGTCCACCTGTTGTTTGGCTGAATGTTGAGCCATGGGGATGATTTCAGTTCCAGGCTTGAAGGGTATCTAAGGACCATCGCCTTGGGTTTCCACCTGTCTCTATCAGAGCACTAAGCCTGGTCTTTTTTATTTTCGGCTTTTTTTTTTTT
>NW_006922009.1:109651-129788 GCF_000298275.1 Orycteropus afer afer
TCTGTGCAATCCTTCTGCCTAGTCCGCCATCTTGCCCCGCCTCTATTTTCAGCTTTTTAAGGAAGTGGCATATGTTTTTCCACAGTGGTTATACCATTTTACAGTTCCACCACCAATAGCATTTGAGGGCTCCAATCTCTCCACATCCTTGCCAGTATTCCTTGTTTTCTGTCTTGTTGAACTTTGTTCTTATTCCTGGGGTGAGATGATATTTCATTATTGTTTTGATTTGTATCTCTCTAATGGCTAGGAGCTGTGGTAGTATAGTGCCTACGGCATTTGACCTGTAACCAGAAGGCTGGCAGTTCAAACCCACCAGCCACTCCTCGGAAGAAAGACTGGGCAGTCTACTTGCGTAGAGATACTGCCTCGGAAACCCAAGGAGGGGTTGCTATGAGTTGGATACGACTTTACCGCAGTGGGTTTTTGATTTTTTAATGGCTAATGATCATGAGCATTTCTTCATGTGTTTGTTGGCTGCCTGAAAATGTCTTCTTTGGCAAAGTATCTGTTCATATCTTCTGTCCATTTTTAAATTGGATTTTTTTCTTGAGGTGTTGAAGCTTTGCATCAATTTTAGAGATTAGTTCCTTGTCAGATATGTTGTGGTCCCCAATTTTCTCCCAGTCTGTATGTTCTCTTTTTACTCTTTTTGAGGCCTTTTGATGTGTATAAGTTTTCCGTTTTCATGAAGTCCCAGTCATCTAGTTTATCTTCTGCTGTTTGTGCCTCTTTAGTTATGTTTGATAAACATAACTGTTTATGCCATAAATTGTTGTTGTTGTTGTTATGTGCCATCGAGTCAGGGCCCATAATTTTTTCCCTATTTTTTCTTTGATAGTCTTTATTGTTACAGGTTTTACATTTCAGTCTTTAATTGATCTTGAGTTGGTTTTTGGATAAGGTGTGAAGTATGCATCTTGTTTTGTTTTTCTCCAGAAGAATATTCAATCTTGCCAGCACTGTTTGTTAAAGAGATTCTTTCTTCCCCATTTAATGGATTTTGGCCTTTGTTGAAAATCAGCTCTCCATAGGTGGATGGATTTACATCTAGGTTCTCAATTCTGTTCCATTGGTCTGTATGTCTGAAATTGTACCACTGTTGGTTGTGTTTTGATGTGACCCATCTCATTTCTTATTCATGGTATTTACGTCTTCTCTTTCTTTTCCTTTGTTAAATTTGCCAGTGGTTTGGCAATTTTATTACTTTCTTAAAGAACCAACTTCTAGTCTTATTGATTCTGTTGTCTACTTTTTGTTTCATTTATTTCTGCTCTAATTGCTATTATTTCCTTTCTTCTGGAGAATATAGGAGATATATATGTGTATATATATATATATATATATATATGTATATGCATTGCTACTTTTTTCTTAATTGCTGCAATAGTTGGGTTAAGGTGTTGATTTTGGTTCTTCTTTTTTAATGTGTGCATTTATTGCTATACAGTGACCTCTGAGCACACCTTTTGCTGTTGGAATGTAGTGTTTTCATTCTTGTCTGATTCTAGGAAATTTTTTTATTTCACTTTTTACTTCTGTTGGCCAGTAGCATTTAAACATGGTGGTGTTCAGTTTCCAAGTAGTTTATTCCCACCCATTCTTTCTGCTATTGGTTTCTCCTTTTATAGCATTGTGATCTGAAAAGATGCTTTGTCGTATTTTGATATTTTTAAATTTGTTGAGGCTTACTTTGTGGCCTCACATATAGTCTGTTACGGAGAATGTTCCATGTGTACTGGAAAATAATATATTGTGCTGTTGTTGGGTAGAGTGTTCTTTGTATGTATATGAGGTCTAGTTAGTTGATTGTGTTGTCTTGATCTTCTGTATCTTTGTTGAGTTTCTTTGGAGTTATTCTGTCCTTACTTGAAAGCTGTATGTTAAACTCTCCTGCTGTTACTGTGAAATTATCTATTTCTCTTTTTAATTCTATCAATGTTTAATTTACATATTTTGGGCTGTTTCATTGAGTACATAGATATTTATGATAGTTGTGTCCTGTTGGATTGACTCTTTGTTCATTATATAATGCCCTTCCTTGTCCCTTATAGGAGCTCTGGTAGCATAGTGGCTAAGTCACTTGCCTGCTAACCAGAAGGCTGATGGTTCAAACCCACCAGCCACTCCTCGGAAGGAAGGTTGGGCAATCCTACTTCCGTAGTGACACTGCCTCGGAAACCCAAGGAGGGGTTGCTATGAGTCGGGGCCGACTCGACGGCACATAACAACAGCAACAATTGTCCCTTACGGTGGTTTTTGCCTTGAAGTCTATTTTATCAGAAACTAATATCACCACTCCTGCTCTTTTTTGTTGCCGTTAGCTTGATAAATTTTTATTTTTGTGTCTAAGATGAGACTCTTGTAGGCAGAATATTGATGGACCATGTTTTCTTAATCCTTCAGCCTGTCTATTGACAGGTACATTTATTCCATTTACATTCAGAATAATTATTAATAAGTATGAATTTACTGCTGTCATTCTATTGTGTTTTTTATTGTGGTGATGATAATTTCTTCTTCGTTTCATTTTATTTTTCTGTGTTTAGTTCATTTTGTTGTCAGATTTTCTTTGTTGCTGTTGATTTTGTGTTTACTGAGTAGTTTGATTTTTTTCTTTCTTATTTTGGGTTAGAAGATTTATTAACTTCCTTTGTAATTTATATTAATCTTCCTAATTTTAAAACAGTCTCTTCTATCTTGATAATGTCCTTACTTCCTCTCCATTTGCAAGTTCTGTAATTTTCCCACTTATTCTCTCTTTTTGCTTTAGAGTTGTTGTTTACAGATTGACACCTCTGGTTCCCTATGTTCAGTCTTGTAGGTTTATCTTACTTTGGAAAATCTTTATCTTGGTTGTTTTCTGGGTGATGTTGTCATGTGTCTTAATTTCAGGTAATTGTTTGAAGTTGATGGTTCTCTGGCCAAAGGAGTCCCTTTAGCATTTCTTATAAGATTGGTCTCGTTTTTTAAAATTTCCCTTTATTTAGAAATGGTCTAATTTTACTATTGTATTTGAGGGATGGTTTTACTGTATATATGATTATTTGTTGCCAATTTTTTTCTTTCAGGGTTTTTTATATATGCCATTCTATTATCTTCTTGCCTGCATGGTTTCTTCTGAGAAATCAGAGCTTACCTCTTTGTAGCCAACACTACATTTTTCCTGAGCTGCATTCAGGATTTTTTTCTTTGTCTTTGATTTTGGAAAGTTTAATTATGATATATCTTGGTGACTGTTTCGGGATCTATCCTATATGAGGTTCTTTAAGCTTCTTGGATGGCTATCTTTTAGTCTTTCATGATATTAGGGAAGTTTTCTGCCAGCAAATTTTTGACAGTTCTTTTTTGTGATTTTTTTTTTTTTTTTTTTTTTGCCTTCTCTGGTTCTGGAATTCCAATCTCAGATTTTTCCTCTTGATTGTGTCCCACATAATTCTTAGGTTTTCTTCATTTTTTCCTTCACCTTTTTTTCTTGATTTTTTTTTTTTTTCCTCATACAAATTAGTATTCAGGGATTTCCCTCTAATTCACTGGTCTGTTCTTCTGTTGGTGAATTTCTACTCCTCTGTCCTTCCAATGTGTTACCTGTCACCAAAAGTTTTACTTCTGGATTTCTAATTGCTATTTTTGTATGGTTTCTAATTATCTATTTTTGTCATTTTGCTCTTGTATTGTTTTCCTGCATTATTCTATTTTTTTTTTCTGTGTTTTCCTTGATTTTGTTAGTGATTTCCTTGATCTCTCACACTGCCATCAAGTCGTACCTGACTCATAGCGACCCCTTCTTGGGTTTCCAAGGCAGTATCCCTAACCTTCCTTCTGAGGAGTGGCTGATGGGTTTGAACTTCCAGCCTTCTGGTTAGCAATCAGATGCCTTAGGCACTATGCTACCTGATCTCTTGGAGGGCCCTATATATAAATCTTTTGAATTCCTTATCAAGTAGTTCCATTAGTATTTCTTCCTCAGAGAGGTTCCTGGTTCTTTATTTTGGTCACTTGCTTGAGCCATCTTGTCAATCATTTTTGTTTGATTTGAAGTTGTCTGTTGTGTCTGAGACATTTTGATGCTATTGTATTTACTTATTGATTATATGTTGATTTGCTTTGCCCTGATTTTTTTTTTTTTTGCCTTGTTTTGATATATATAAGTGGGCAGAGTGGAGGTGCTATTTTGATTGCTAATTTGGCAGCATTTGAGAGCTCCCTACCTGTCTGAGTGGGTAGACTGATGCATGGAAGTGTGGGGGTAGATATTTGCTGGTTATGTAGAGCTACTATGGGTAGCATAAGGGGTGAGCAGGTGGTGTCTACTGTCTGCTGATACAGTGTTGTAGGAGTACATGGTGGTACTCACCCATTTGGTGGGGAGTTGGTGGCAGGTATGGTAGATATGACTGACTAGTGGGAATACAATGTCCATCTCCCACCAGATGGGGCAGAAATAAAAAGGGATGAGAAAAAAAAATAAATAAAAGGAAGAAGAGGGAAAAAATAAATGAAAAGGAAAGAGAAACAGAAAAAAGAAAAATATGAAAAAGAAGAAAAAACATTGGCATGATAGTGGTCGTGTGAGTCTCTAGGGTGATGGACATGTGCCATCCTATCCATGGGGATGCATGCTGCTGGATGTAGTGGTGACAGATGCTTGTTGCATGATTCATATGAGTGTGCACCTCTGGTCATGGATGCAGCAGGCACTAGGCACATCATCTGCACATATATGTGCCCCCAGCCACGGAGGTGGTGGGCATTTGGTTCATGGTCTGGGTGAATATAGGTCCCTGACTGTGGAGGCAGTATGCATTCAGCACATGATGTGTGAGCACAGAGGTTGTGGAGTGTGGTGTGCAGTCCTTGAGAGTATGCCCTGTTGACCATATGGGGAGTGGGTGTTTCTCATGTGGTGTGTGAGTGGGTGCCACAGCCCATTGGGGGTGTGGTGCAGTAGGGGGGGGGCTGTGTGAGGGTGTGAGGGAGGAGGTGTTCTGAGTGAACTGGGCATGGGGGGGCAGCAAATGGGGACTCATTGGCCATTGGGTTGGTGGGGACAGTGGGGGGGCCCCACCTCTGGTCACTGGGAAGATGTGTGGAGGAAGAAGGTAGAAGAGTACTTCACTGGTTGCTGTTTACTGGCATGGGCCTGGTGCACTCCTGGACGAGTGTAGCCCTTTATCTGGTTCCTGTGCCAACTCAAATAAGGGGGCAGCTGCCTGGAGTACAACGTCTCCAGCTGCCACCTCACAGGCCTTCGTTTCTGTGTGGGCCCCCAAGCCAAATGACTAGGGATCACTACTGATGAGTGGCTTTATCCCTATGTACTGGCTCCTTCCCTGCTCCATAGTTTTCTGGGGAGTTCTTGCCCGCTTTCCTGTGCTTACATCTAGCTCGTGCTGTGCTCACCTTGCTTTACTGTTGATTTGTTTACACTATGTCTCTGTCTTATTGGGGATTCTATGAAATTAGCTTCTCCTCATCTGTATATAATGCCTTCCGTGTCCCCAAATAGCCACACTGAGTCATACCACTGCTTGGACTATCTCCTGTTTTTGTTCTCTTTCTTTTTCCAATTGCTCTTTGACCGAATTCTTTATCTTTTCATTTAATGCTCTCCTCACTGCCACTGAATCCATTCTGACTCATAGCAACCTCCTTTGTGTTTCCAAGGTGGTAAATCTTTATGGAAGTAGATTGCCCAGTCTTGTGGCTGGTGGGTTTGAATTACCAACCTTCTGGTTAGCAGTCAAATGCCTTAGGTTCTATGCCACCAGAGCTCTTTATTTGACGCTCAGAGTTCCAGATTATCATCTGTATCTATTTCAGTTGCTTTCTCAGGTTTTTTGTAGAAAGACTGGGTGGAGTGTGTCACCAGGATGCCAGCTTGTCTCCTCTCCTTGGCAAAGACTCTTGAGTGACCCAGCTTGGATCAGATGCTTGTTTTTTGAGCCAATCACTAACATCAGAGGATAATATACTCTTATTGGCCAGGTCTTGCTTAAGGCTTCAGCTCTTTGGGAAGTTGTGAGGATTAATAAGATTGTTAGTACTACTCAAACCACATGACATCTGGGAACAGATGCTAGCTGACAAAAACTGCATGTTTCCTATAGAGAATATAGATAGAAGTCTGGAATAATGGTTGAAACTTCAGTGTCCATCAGAATCACCTGGAATGCTTAATGAAAAACAGATGGCTGGGCCCTACCACTAGAATTTCTGATTCAGTAGGACTGGGGTGGGACCCAGTAATTAGCATTTGTAACAAGTTCTCAGGTGATGTTGATACTGCTGGTCTGGGGAGCCACACCTTGAGAACCACTGCTTTGGAACAATTGCTTGTTCCAAAGGCTTTTATATGCAAAAGAATTTTCTGGGAGGGCTTATTAAAACTGCTGTCTGTAGCACCTTACTTCCAGAAATTCAGATTTGGAAAATTAGGTGTATAGTCTAGGAATCTACATTTTTAAGTAGGCTGTATCATTCTTATACAGGAGCTATTGGCGTTCAGCAGATGATAGATACTATGAAAAATGCTACCCTGTAGGTTTTATGTAACAAGAAATATAAATTAATTATGCTTATTTATTTATTCTTTTTGCTAAAATGAAAAACTACTTTTATAAGTTTCCACATGTACTTTTATATTAGTCTGTATCCCAGGAGGAAGCAGAATTTATCTCAGATGATTCAAACGAAGAGATTTTAACATCAAAACAAAACAACAAAACCTCACGCCATTGAGTTAATTCTGACTCATAGCGACCCCACTTGGGTTTCTGAGGTGGTAAATCTTTACAAAAGTAGATTGCCCGGTTTTCCTTCTGTGGAGTGGCGGGTGGGTTTGAACTGCCAGCCTTGACAGAGGTAGTCAGGGTTAAAAGAAGAAATAGTGAAGGATTACTAGCACTCAAGGATTACTAGCAGTTGAATCTGTTACCACTTCTAGGGGAAAAGGGATAAGAGGAAGAAATAGTATTATTTTGGATAAGGGACCCTCTTCTTAACTTTCATCAGATGAAAATTTCTTAACCCCAATTATATTCCCATTTGCAACCAAAATTGCAATGTAGCCATCACTAGTACTCTTCACACAAAATAGCAGGCAGTGGAGGGGGATGGGGAAAGAAATAATTGATTAATATAAATATATAATATATGTTTAGCTTTAACAGTCTTCACCTTTGTGGCTGGTCAAGAGCCTAAAAGTGATTCTCGTAACTATCTTTTCCACCATCCATTTCATGTTACCCTTATATTTTTCCAGCACCTTGGCTAGTCAAGATTTTTTTTTTTTTTACTGTAATATACTGATGATCTGAATCATTATTAGTTCTGTGTTATTGTGTTACCATAGTTGTTCATTAATTTGTATTAGTAGACATAGGAATATTAAGAGGCAGCCCAGTGAATTCCCTGGATTTTAGACATAACCTACCTGTTCCTTGTTGTACAGCAGCCACCTGATTTCTTTTCAGTAGTAAGGTTCAATCCTTCTGTCAGTACAATAACCCCTTCCTCTGCTTATCACTTCTATAGAATCACTACCCAGGGCAGGCTCACCTTCCAATTTAGTGAAACCATAGCTGTGTTCCTTGGTGGAAACTTTCTTTCCTGGGATCTAGGAGCTCCAATGTCTTTGCAATTTTGAGAAGTCCTTCAACATACCTCCTCCATAATCTCTTTCACTAATACTTCAGTCATGTTGCTTTCAAGTCCTTGATCCCACTCTATTAGCCACTGTCCATGTATCAGTGTAAATCTGAATCTTGGGCCATCTTGCATTTCCAGTGGAGTACAGCTCAAAGTTAAACCTACTGTGAAGATTTCCCTTTATAACTGGTTTTCAAATACATCCCCGATGGGGAAACTGATATTGCAGCTAATCACTAGTGCCTATGTGTTATGTAGCCCTATCTACAAACCATGTCTGTGATATATATATATATATATATATATATATATATATATATATAACAAAATGTTGTTGTTATGTGCCGTCGAGTCAGACCCGACTCATAGCGACCCCTCCTTGGGTTTCCGAGGCAGTATCACTACGGAAGTAGATTACCCCATCTTCCTTCCGAGGAGTGGCTGGTGGGTTTGAACCGCCAGCCTTCTGGTTAGCAGTCAAGTCCCTTAGCTACTATTTTTTTTTCTATTTCATTGGTCACAGTGAAATCCCCACGAGATCACAGTAGAAGCACTGAGGCAACAGGAGTAGGTACTATGGGGGTGTGAGAAACTTGCTCATTCAGTTTTTCCTCTCTTGACCTACTTATACATTTAATTTCTATTTTAAATACCATGTTTTTGGATTAGAAAATTCAAATTATGTATTCTCTCTAAATTAATTTATAGATTTAACTGCATTCACAATTAAATAGCAGAATTATATTTTTATAGAAATTGAAAAACCAAAATGAAACCAATGGTGTTGAGTTGATTCTGACTCACAATAACCCTGCAGGAAAGAGTAGAACGTGCCCTATATGGTTTCCAATGCTGTAAATCTTATTTACTGACTGCCACATCTTTTTCCCACAGAGTGGCTGGTGAGTTTAACCACTGACTTTTCATTTAGCAGCTGAGCACTTATCCACTGCACCACTAGGGCTCCTTAGAAATTCACAAGTTGATTCTAAAATTTATGTAGAAAAATGAAGGACCTCAAACTGCCAAAAACAATTTTAGAAATGAAGAAATAAGTTGGAATAATCATACTACCTGATTTCAAGATTGATTAAAAGCTACAGATAATTAAGATAGTGTTATTGTTGTTGTTGGTAGCTGCCGTCCAGTTGGCTCCAACTCATAGCAACCCTGTGTACATCAGAACAAAACACTGCCCAGTCCTGTGCCAACCTCACAGTCCTTGCCATACCTGAGCCCATCGTTGCAGCCACTGTGTCAACCCATCTCATTGAGGGCCTTCCCTTTTTTTGTTGATACTCCACTTTACCAAGCATGATATCCTTCTCCAGAGAATGGTCCCTTCTGACAACATGATAAAGTAGGTGAGATGAAGTCAGGCCATTTTCACTTCCAAGGAGCATCCCGGCTGCACTTCTTCCAGGACAGATTTGTTCATTCTTTAGGCAGTCGATGGTACTCTCAGCATTCTTCACTAACACCACAACTCAAAAGCATCAACTCTTCTTTGGTCTTCCTTGTTCATTGCTCAGCTCTTGTGCATATGAGGTGATTGAAAATACCATGGTTTGGGTTAGGCACATCTTAGTCTTCAAGGAGACATGTTTTCTCTTCAGCACTTTAAAGAGGTCTTTGGCAGCACATTTACCCAGTGCAATATGTCATCTGATGTCTTGACTGCTGCTTCCATTGGTGTTTATTGTGGAACTAAGTAATATGAAATCTTTAACAACTTCAATCTTTTCTCCATGTATTGTGATGCTGCTTATTGCTCCAGTTGTGAGGATTTTTGTTTCTTTTATGTTGAGATGTAATCCATACTGCAGACTGAACTCTTTAATCTTCATCAGTAAGTGCTTCAAGTCATCCTCACTTTCAGCAAGCAAAGTTGTGCTGTCAGTGTATCACAGGTTGTTAATGAGTCTTCCTCCAATCCTGATGTTATGTTCTTCTTCATATAGTCCAGCTTCTTGGATTATTTGTTCAGCATACAGATGGAATAAGTATGGTGAAAGGATGCAATCCTGACACAGTTTCTTCCTGATTTTAAACCATGCTGTATCATCCCCTTATTCTGTTTGAACAACAGTCTTCTGGTCTATGTACAGATTCCTCATGAGCATAATAAAGTGTTCTGGAATTCCCATTCTTCTCAATGTTATCCTTAATTTTTTTATGCTCCGCACAATTGAATGCTTTTGCATAGTAAATAAAACACAAGTAAACATCTTTCTGCTATTCTTTGCTTTGAGCCAAGATCCATCTGCCATCAGCAGTGATATCCCTCATTCCATGTCTGTCCTCTTCTGAATCCAGCTTTCATTTCTGGAAGTTCTCTGTCAGTATACTGCTGCGACCATTTTTGAATTATCTAGCAAGATTATACTTGTCTGTGATAATAATGCTATTCAGTAATTTCCACATTCTGTGGGAACACCTTCCTTTCGAATGGGTACAAATATGAATCTTTTTCAGTCAGTGGGCCAGGTAGCTGTCTTCCAAATCTCTTGGAACAGCCGAGTGAATGCCTCCAGTGAGGCATCTGTTTATTGAAACATCTCAATGGGTATTCTGTCAATTCCTGGAGCCTTGTTTTATGCCAGTTCCTTTAGTGCAGCTTCAATTTCTTCCTTCAATACCACTGGTTCTTGATCATATGCCACCTCCTGAAATGGATGAACGTCGACTGGTTCTTTTTGGTACAGTGACCCTGTGTATTCCTTCCATCTTCTTTTGACGTTTCCTACATCATTCAATATTTTGCCCATTGAATCTTTCAATATTGCAATGCTAGGATTAAATTTTTTCCTCAGTTCTTTTACCTTAAGGAATATTGAGTGTGTTCTCCCTTTTGGTTTTCTAACTCTAGGTCTTTACACATTTCATTATAATAATTGACTTCATCTTTTTGAGCTGCTTGTTGAAATCTTCTATTCAGCTCTTTTATCTTGTCATTTCTTCCATTTGCTTTAGCTACTCTCTGTTCAAGGGCAAGTTTCGGACTCTCTTGTGACATCCATTTTGTTTTTTCTTCCTTTCCTGTCTTTTTAATGACCTTTTGCTTTCTTTATGGATGATGTTCTTGATGTCATCCCATGATTCTTCTGGTTTTCTGTTATTGGTGTTCAGTGCATCATGTCTATTCTTTAGATGGTCTCTAAATTCAGGATGGATGTAATTAAGGTCATATTTTGGCTCTTGTGGTCTTGTTTTAATTATCTTCAGCTTCAGCTTGAACTTGTATATGATCAGTTGATGATCTGTTCCACAGTCAGCTCTTGGCCTTGTTTTGGCTGAAGATATTGAGCTTCTCTATCGCCTCTTGCCACAGATGTAGTCTGTCTAATTCCTGTATATTTCATCTGGTGAAGTCCACGCATATAGCTGTCCTTTATGTTGTTGAAAAAAGGTATTTGCAATGAATAAGTCATTGGTTTTGCAAAATTCTATCGTGTGATTTCCAGCATTATTTCTGTCACCATCGGCATATTTTCCACCTACTGGTGATTCTTCTTTGTTTCCAACTTTTGCATTCTAATCATCAGTGATAATCAACGCATCCTGATTGCATGTTTGGTCAATCTCAGACTGCAGAATTCGGTAAAAACCTTCAATTTCATCTTTGGCTTTGGTGGTTGGTGCATAAATTTGAATAATAGTTGCTTTAACTGTCATTCCTTGTAGGCATATGGATATTATCCTATCACTGACAGCATTGTACTTCAGATGGATCTTGAAACATTCTTTGTGATGATGAATGCCACACCATTCTTCTTCAATTTGTCATTCCCGACATAGATGATCATATGGTTGTCTGATTCAGAATGGTCAAAAACAGTCCATTTCAGCTTACTAATTCCTAGGATATCAATCTTTATGCATTCCATTTTGTTTTTGAGAACTTCCAATTTTCCTAGATTCATACTTTGTACATTCCATGTCCTGATTATTAATGGATGTTTGCAGCATTTCTTCCCATTTTGAGTTGTGCTACATCAGCAAATGGAGATCCTGAAAGCTTTACTCCATCCACATCATTAAGGTCGGCTCTATGCCGAGGCGGCAGCTCTTTCCTAGTCATATTTTGAGTGCCTTCTGACCTGAGGGGCTCATCTTCTGGCACTATATTGGACAGTGTTTCCAGGGTATTCAACAAGTTTTCCAGTAATATATTAGAGAGTGTTTCACTGCTATTCATAAGGTTTTCACTGGCCAGTTCTTTGAGAAGTAGATGGTCCCTTCCTTCTTCAGAGTCTGTCTTAGTATGGAAGCTCTGCAGGAAACCTGTCCCCAGGAGTGACCCTGCTGGTATTTGAAATACTGATGGCATAGTCTCCAGCTTCACAGCAACATGCAAGCCACCACAGTACAACAAACTGACAGATGAGTGGTGGTAAGATAGTGTAGCATTGAGAAAATGATAGATATATCATCAATGGAATAGAATAAAGATTCCTGAAATAGACTTACACATAATGTGAAATGATTTTCAATAAAAATGTCAAAGTAATCCAACCGCCTTTTTAAATAGCTGTGGCCTTTTTTAATAAATGGTGCTGAAATGGTGTATATACATTTGGAAACAAATGAACTTCTACCTTATATGATGCAGACTAAAAACCTAAAAGACCCACTGCCATTGAGTTGATTTCAACTCCCAGTGACTCTATATGACAGAGTAGAACTGCGCTGTTTCCAAAGCTGTAAATTTTTACAGAAGCAGACTGCCTCTTTCTCCCATTGAGTGACTCATGGGTTCGAACCACTAATGTTTTGGTTAGCAGCCATATGCTTTAACCACTGTGCCACCAGAATTCCTTCTAAATGGGTCATAGTCCTAAATGTAAAAGCTAAAACTATAAAACTTGTGCAGTAGTAGTAGTAGTAGTAGTAGTAGTAGTAGTAGTAATAGTAATAGGATAAAATCTTTACCTTGGGATAGGTAAAGATTTCTTAGGGAACAAAAAATATTAGCCAGGCAATAAATAAAATGATAGATTAAACTTTATGAAAATAAAACCTCCTGGTCTTGAAAAGGCAACTGTGAAAATGAAAAGGCAATCCTCAGATTGTTGTTGTTGTTGTGTGCCATTGAGTCGGACCCGACTCATAGCGACCCCTCCTTGGGTTTCCGAGGCAGTATCACTACGGAAGTAGATTGCCCCATCTTCCTTCCGAGGAGTGGCTGGTGGATTTGAACCGCCAGCCTTCTGGTTAGCAGTCAAGTGCCTTAGCCACTATGCTATCAGAGCTCCCATCAGATTAGGAGAGGAAATTCACAACGTGATTAGCTGACAAATGAGTTGTATTCAGAATATATGACGAACTATTATAACTCAGTAATAAGAAGATAGCAACCCAAGGTTTAAAAATTGGCAAAAGTTTTCAAATTTGTTGGAATACAGTTCTTCATAGTATCCTGATATTATCCTTTTACTTTCAGTTGGTTCTATTGTGACATCACCCATTTCATTTCTTTTTGGGTTATGTGCATCTTCTCCTTCTTTTCCTTTGTTAAATTTACCAGTGATTTGTTGCTTTTACTGATATTTTCAAAGAACCACCTTCTAGTCTTTTTGATATTTTTGTTTTTCTGTTTCATTTATTTCTGCTTGAATCTTTATTATTTCTTTTCTTCTGGTGACTGTGGTCTCTCTCTCGCTCTCTTTTTACTGCTGTTTTTCTAATTGTTGGAGGTGTTAGGTTAAGGTGTTGCTTTTGACTCTTTCTTCTTTTTTTGTTGTGTGCATTTATTGCTGTAAATTGCCCTCTGAGCACTGCTTTTGCTGTGTCCCCCAAATTTTGGTATGTTGTGTTTTCATTCTCATTTGATTTGATGATTTTTTTAAGTTCAATTTTTATTTCTTCTACTATCTAGTATTTTTTAAGTGCAGTTTATTCAGTTTCCATGTGTTTTATATTTTTTCCATGATATTCCTACTTATGAGTTCTAATTTTATAGCTTTGTGATCTGAGGGATTGAGGTTTGTTTTATGGCCTAACATATGGTCTATTCTGGAGAATGTTCATGTGCACTGGAAAAGAATGTAAATTGTGCTGTTGTTGGGTGAAATGTTCTATATATATCTATAAAGTCAGGTTGGTTTGATTGTATTGTTTAGTTCTGTGTCTCTGTTGAGCTTCTTTCTAGTTGTTCTATCCTTCTCTGAAAGTGGTATATTAAAGTTTTCTGTTATTATAGGGTTGTCTTTTTCTATTCGCAATTATTTTAAAACCTGATTTATATATTTTGGGGCTCTTTAATTGGGTACATAGATATTTATTATGGTATGTCCTCTTGTTCAATTGATCCCTCAATCATTATATGATGTCCTTCCTTGTCTCTTATGGTGGTTTTTGTCTTAAAGACTATTTGATCAGAAATTAATATAGCCACTCCTTTTTTAATTGCTATTTGCTTATTTTTTCAAGCTTTGAGTTGTAGTCTATTTTTGTCTTTGCTTCTAAAGTATATCTCTTATAGACAGCATATTGATGGGTCCTATTTTCTTACCCATTCTGCAACTATCTGTATCTTGATTGCTACATTTAAAGCATTTGTATTCAGTGTAACTATTGCCAAGTATGAATTTATTGCTGTCACTTTGTTGTGTTTTTTTGTGGTGTTGCTGATTTCTTTGTTCTATATTATTTTCTGTGCTGAGCTCACTTTATGAATTTTCTTATGATTCCCTTTGTTGTTGTTGTTTTAGTATTTGCTAAATATTTATGACTTTCTTCTTTTAATGAGAAAGCTTGTTAATTTTCTTTTTGGTTACCCTGTGATTTATTATTTTCTTCCCAAGTTTGAAACCATCCATTCTATCTCAAAATCATCTTGATTTTCTCTCCATTTGGAAATTCTTTAAGTATACTATTTATTTTCATTTACAAATTGATGCCTCTGTTTCCCTGTTTTCAGTCTTGTAAGTCTGTTTTACTTTGGATACTTCTACAGGTGGGTTGATTTCTAAGTGATGTTGTCATGTGTGTTAATCATAGATTGTTGTCTGCTATTGTTGCTTCTCTGTCCAGAGAACTCCCTTTAGCATCTCTTGTAAGATTGGTCTGGTAACAAATTCCTTTCATTTTGTTATTGTGAAAATTACCTAATTTCATTATCATATTTGAGGGACAATTTTGCTGGTATATAATCCTTGGTTGGCAATTCTTTTTCTTTCAGTTTTTATATATATCATCCCATTGCATTCTCACCTGCGTGCTTTCTGCTGAGAAATCAGAGCTTAGTTATTGGTTGCCTTTTATAGGTAACTTTTAATATTTCTCAAGGTGCTTTCAGGATTCTTTCTTTGTCTCTGGTTTTGGAAAGTTTGAGTATCATATGTCTTGACAATTTTCTTATTTGGGGTTCTTTGAACTTCTTGAATATATATTTTCTCATTTGTGATCATATTAGGGAAGTTCTCTCTTCTAACAAATCTTGGACAATTTTGTCTGTGGTTTTATTTGTCTTGTTCTGTAATGGAATTCCTATCACAGGTTATTACTCTTGGTAGTGTCCCATATAAATTTTAGGCTTTCTGCATTTTTTAAAATTGTTCCCTTAATGAAGTAGTGTTGAGAGATTTGTCTCCAGTCTCACTAATTCTCTCTTCCATTGATTCAGTTCTACTCCTTTGCCCTTTCAATGTATTGTCTATTTCTGAAATCTTAGTATTAATTGTCTTCAATTTCTGTTTGCTGTTTTTGTATGGTTTCTAAGTTTTCAGTTATTTTGTCAGTTTGTTCTTGTATTGTTTTTCTGAATGCTTCTAGAATTTTGTATGTGTTTTCTTTAATATTGTCAGCATTGTTCTTAATCTGTCTCTCAATTTGTTGAAGATACCTAAATATAATTCTTTTGAATTCCTTAGCAGGTAGTTCCAATGCCATTTCTTCCTCAGGGAGTTTTTTTGGCTCTGTGTCTTAGTCCTTTGTTTGTACTACTTTATCTTGCTTCTTTGTGTGAACTGGGATTTCCAGTTCTGTCTGAGACATTGTGATGCTGTTATATTTGTATTTAATCAGTGATTGTATGTTTGTGTCATTGGCCCAGGTTTTCCCCCCTTTTATTTTGTTTTGATCTATCTGAGTGAGTGGGTCTGGTGTATGCTACTCTATTTGCTAGGTAGTTTGACAGCACTTAGGCACTCATTTCCTGTCTCCTGGTGTGACAGAGGATGAGAATGTGTGCATAGCTATCTGTTTACTGTTCATACAGAGCAGTTGTGGGCAGTTTAGACTGGCATTGGTCACTGTCTTTTGTAGTTCAGTAGTTGCAGAAGCAAATGGTGGCCATTGCCCAATGTATGGGGCTGCAGGAGGTGTGGATATAGTTGAGTTGTGTGGGTGTGGTCGTGTCTCCCATGAGGTGTGACAAAACAAAAACAACCACTAAAAAAATGCAAGAAAACAAGAGAACAAAATATACAAATGGTACAAATAAACAACAACCACAAAAAGGAATAATATTAAAAAAAGAATAGAAAAAATGAAAGGTCAAAGAGGAAATAAAAACCCCAAATCTGAGGAGAGGGTGAAAAAACAGAAGAGAGCAAAGCAGGAGATTATTAAAGAAAAAATAAGAAAAATGCAAAAATAAAGCAGAGGATAGGAAAAGCAAAAAGAGAAAAAGAAGAAAAGAAAATAGAAGAAGGGGAACAAGGAAAAAAAGCAATGACCAGGTGAGAGAATAGAAAAACAAAAGGAGAAGAAAGAAAGGGGGAAGAGTAAAAACAAAAGAATAATTAGAAAAAGAAAGAGAAATGAAAAACAAGAAAGGAGAAAATTGTTTGTGGCATCAGGGTACCTGTGCAGTGCAGTGTTTTTGCTGACCAAACAGTTGGTGGGCAGCAGGACAGTTTGTTCCAGAAATAGTTCTTACCCACCCAAAAGGTATCTGGGGGCAGGGTTCCTGATCCCAGAAAAGTTGCTGCTGTCCCAAAAGACAGCTGGGGATGTGATACCTGTCCCCAGAGGAATTCCTACTGGCCTAGAAGGTATCTGAGGGTAAGAGTCCTGGATGCAGAAGAAGTTCCTGCTGGCTCACAAGACTGCTGGGAGCAGGACACCTGGTCCCAGAAGGAATTCTCGCCACCTCAAAAGGCAGCTGGGGGCAAGACACCTGATTCCAGAAGAAATTCCTGCTGTCCCAGATGGTGGTTGGGTATAGGGTATCTAGTCCCAGAAAAAGTGCCTTCTAGCCCAGAGGGTGGCTGGGAACATGACATCTGGTCCTAGAACTAGTTCTTACCTATCCAGAATGTAGCTGTGGGCAGGGCACTTGGTCTTAGATGGAGTTTCTGCTGGCTCAGAAGATGTCTGGGACTGGGTACCTGGACCCAGAAAAAGTTCATGTTGCCCAAAAAAGTAGCTGAGAGGCAAGGTGTCCAGTTCCAGAGGGAGTTCTTTTTGGCTCCAAAAGCAGCTGAAGGCAGAACGTCTGGTCCCAGAAAACGTTCATGCCATCCCAAAAGGTGGCTGGACCCAGGGACCCTATTCCAAAAGAAGTTCTTGGAATCCGCAAAGGCAGGTGGGTATAGGGTGCCTGGCCCCTGGATATGTTCCTGCTGGCTCAAAAGGCATCTGGGAGCAGGGTGCCTATTTCCAGAACCAATTCTGCCTGTCCAGAAAGCAGCTGGGGGCAGGATACCTGGACAAAGATGGAATTCCTGCCAGTCCAGAGGGTGAGTAGGGATGGGGGATGTGTTAGCCACACTTTTAAACATGGCTTTTTAAAAGACCATTACTGTAAGATTTAATGGTTTTAAGGTATCAAGAATGTGGTTTTATGCTTACTTTTCTATCAGGGAAGGTGATAAAATGATATGTGAATGATTAAATTGGTCATCTCTGCTCTGTATCAGTGATAATTAGCATTTCCATTATATTTAGTGACCTGTCAGTTGCATAGCTTCACATTTTTTTGTAAGTTATATGCCAGTGATATGATTTTTCTCTTTTATGATTGTTAGGTGATGTTGAATCGATTTCAACTCATAGTGACCCTATGTGACAGAATAAAACTACCGTGTAGAATTTTCTTGGCTGTAATCTTTACAGAAGCAGGTCTGTGTTGGATTGGGTTCTCTAGAGAAACACAAAAACCAGCAAAGTGTATATATATATTTAGAGAGAGAGAAAGAGAGAGAGAGAGAGATTTATCTTAGGTAAATGGCTCACAAGCATGTAGAAGCCGACAAGTTCAAGCTGAAAAGTTCGTCTCTGGAGGGGGATGGGGCCCGGAGCCGCCTGGCTTTCGCACGCATGGCAGAGGAGTTCAAGCCACAAAGTTCGTCTCTGGAGGAGATGAGGCCCGGAGTCGCCTGGTTCCCGTAAGCACAACAGAGCCAAGAGAATCAAGCTGGCACGCAGCACGCTGGTTGCTGTTCCCAACAAAGGATGAATCCGAAACCTCCAGGGCGAGTGGTGAGCTGCTCACTCAAGGAAGTAATATAGTCCGGAATGCCGTTCTTCCAGCTTATCCTTGGAATAGCATTGCAGGTAGGCCACACCCTTGGGGAAACTCCCCTTGGGCAGACTGGCCGCTCAGAACTCAGTCATCTGATCCCATCATGGGAACCACCATTCACAACTGGAGTCCAGCCAAGTTGACACATCTTCAACTATCACAAGGTCATCAGGTCCTTCTCACACAGTGTGTTAGACTGGGTTCTCTAGAGAAACAAAACCAGTAAAGCTTATGTATATATGTATGTATAGATAAATTTATCTTAGGAAAATGGCTCACACACTTATAGAAGCTGGCAAGTCCAAAGTTCCTGGATCAAACATCATGCTGGAGGCTTTTCCACATCAAGCTGGAGGCTTTTCCCAACTCTTGCAGCCACAGGGGCTGAGGAGCTCAAGGCTGGCAGGTAGTACACTGACTGTTGACTCCGATGAATGACGAATCCAAGATCTCTAGGCCGAATGGTGGATTGTTCACTGATGGACAGTTTTAGGCAGCACAATAGAATTCCGATCCACAGAAGAATGTCTCCTCTCCCAGGATGTCCACAGATATACTGGAAGCAGGCCACACCCATAGGGAAACTCCCTTTCAGCAGATTGGCTGCTCAAAACATAACCATCTGATCCCATCATGGGAACAACTACATCACAACAGCTCAAACTACACAGAATTGTGGTCCAGCCAAGTTGACACACAGCTCCAACTATCGCACACAGAGATGCTAGGTGGATTTCAATGGCTGTCCTTTTGGTTAGCATCTGGGCACCTAACTATTTGTGCCACAAGGGCCATTTTGGAAACAATGTATCAGGAAATTTTGGAATCTGGAGTATCTTCCCAGTATTTATATTTAGGAGACGGGAAGAAATCTTTCAAGTAACTGTCCTTATAGCAACATGTGCAATTTGGTGAAGACCTTGATAATTTTTTTGGTGAACTGGGACATTCCTGTTAGGACAGCGGTTAAAGCACTGGTCTGCTAACTAAAAGGTTCGTAGTTTGAACTCAACAGTGACCCTGTGGGGGAAAGACAAGACACTCTGACAGCAAGGGTCCTGGACCCAGAAGAAGTTCCTGCTGGCTCACAAGGCTGCTGGGAGCGACATCTGGTCTCAGAAGGAATTCCTGCCACCTCAAAAGGCAGCTGGGGGCAGGATACCTGGTCCCTAAGAAGTTCCTGCTGTCCCAAATGGTGGTGGGGTGACATCAAGACCATCATACATTAGAAGTCTACTTCTATAAAGATTAATAGCCTTGGAAACTGTCTAGGGCAGTTCTACACTGTCCTATAGGGTTGCTATGAGTCAGAATAGACTCAATGGCAGTGGGTTAGGTTTGTGGTTTGGGGATAATCCTATGTGTATGAATGTGGTGAGAAAGAGGTGGAAGTCCAGGTAATTTAGGATAAGTCTTCATTTATTTCTAGTTCAAAAACCAAACCCATCATCTCTGTGAGTCAATTCTGACTCATTGCAACTCTAAAGGACAGAGTAGACCTGTCCCATAGAGTTTCTAAGGCTGTCAATCTTTATGGAAGCAGACTGCCACATCTTCCCTCTACAGAGTTGCTAGTAAGTTCAAACTGCTGACCTTTCAGTTAGCAGCCAAGTACTACTTCATGACTGTACCACCCAGGCTCCTTTTCTAGTGATTACCAACCTGTTATTTCTCCTGAGTGATTGTGATTTTTGTATAGCTGTGTATCAGTTATGGAAGTTGATGGCTTTTTCTTTACCCTTGGTGTTTTCCACATGTTTTTGATTATATTAACACTGAAAGAAGAACAAAAAAACTTTTCTCCTTCTTATGTTGTGGTTATGTGCTGTCGAGTCGGACCTGACTCATAGTGACCCCTCCTTGGGTTTCCGAGGCAGTATCACTACGGAAGTAAATTGCCCCTTTTTCTTCCAAGGAGTGGCTGGTGGCCAGTCAAGTGCCTTAGACACTACGCTACCAGAACTCCTTTCTCCTTCTTATGTTGTTGTTGTTGTTGTTGTTATGTGCCGTCGAGTC
>NW_006922009.1:129888-153603 GCF_000298275.1 Orycteropus afer afer
AACCTTCCTTCCGAGGAGTGGCTGGTGGGTTTGAACCGCCAGCTGTCTGGTTAGCAGGCAAGTGTCTTAGCCACTATGCTACCAGAGCTCCCTCTCCTTCTTATAGTAAGCATTTTTATGAAAAATGGTTTTGTTTTTCTATTAAATCTTAGTTGTGTCAATTATAAACCTGAATTGAATTCATGACCCACTAGTATCATCAGTCTATGTATGGTCCTATTTTCTGTTATTTGTTTGAAAATAGTTTTTATAATATACATATGAATATGTGTATTTTTACACTCCTGAAATTGCCACTGAACCCAAGAACTAGAATATTATCAGAAAGTCACATAATCTTTTCACTAAAAAAATGAAAAAGCAGGTTAGCAACACATTTAGCCTAGAATATATTAGAATTAAGAGTATATAAGAAATTCTTAGAAACCAATAAGGAAAACACAAACAGCCCTCAATAAATTCCCATGAAAAGCTATGAACAGGCCTTTCTCATAAGAAATACAGAGATCAATAACCATTTGAAAAGGTATTCAGGCTCATTAGTTATCACTTGGATACTAGTCAAGACCACAGAAAGATACCATTTATATAGACAAAATATATAAAGCCTGACCAATGGAGAAGTTGTTAAACAGATACTTATACCTTTCCTGGGTGAATATAAATCACTTCATAGAATGGTTTGGTATCATCTTGAAAAGTTGAATGTTGATATACTTACTGATCCATTTTGAGATATGTATCCAAGAGATACTCTTGCATTTATATGCAAGGAGACACATGAGAATACTTATTTAAATCCTTATCTGTTTAGATTTAAGCTTGACCAACGTTTTCTTGGACCTTGTAGTAGTCAGCTTTTCTGGTAACAAATCACAAGCCTCAGTGGTTTTCAAAACAAATGTTTATATCTTGTTCATGTTATACATTACGGGTTGGCCATGGCAGTGTAACAACCTAGGCTTCTGCTGCAGGCCATGTCTGTACTTCAGGCTCTAGCTCTAGTTCTAGGCTACAGCTATCTTTCACATGTCTTATTATTTAGGGCCCAGCTGAAGGAGCAGCCCCTAGGAGGGTATACCACCCCCACACCCCTTTTTATGGCAGGAAGAAAGAGCAAAGTAGCTGGCAGAAACTTGTGATACTTTTAAAGTTTCTACTTATACATGGCCACCACTCTTCTGGCAGTTTGTCATACTGTGGTGGCTTGCGTATTGCTATGAGGCTGGAGGCTATGCTACTGGTATTTCAAATACCAACAGGGTCATCCATGGTGCATAGGTTTCAGCAGAGCTTCCAGACTAACACTCGGAAGAGGATGGGACCATCCAATTTGAAAAAAATTGGCCAATGAAAACTTTATGACTATTACTGAAACACTGTCTGATATTTTACTGGAAAACTTTATGAATAGCTGTGAAACATTGTCTGATATAGTGCCTGAAGATGAGTCTCTCAGGTCAGAAAGCACTCAAAATAGGACTGGGAAAGAGCTGGAGTTGACCTTAATGATGTGGATAGAGTAAAGCTTTTGAGACCTCCATTTGCTGGTGTGGCATGACTCAGAATGGGAAGAAAACAGTGGCAAACATCCATTCATAATCAGAACATGGAATGTATGAAGTATGAATCTAGGAAAATTGAAAGTTGTCAAAAATGAAATGGAATGGATAAAGATTGATATCCTAAGTGGTAGTGAGCTGAAATGTCCTGGTTTTGGCCGTTTTGAATTAGACAACTGTATGATCTACTGTGGTGGGAATGACAGATTGAGGAGGAATGGCATAGCATTCATCAGCAGAAAAAATGCTTCAAGCTCTATTCTGAAATACAGTTCTATCAGCGATAGGATAATATCCATATGCCTACAGGGAAGACCAGTTAATACTAGTATTATTCAAATTTACACACCAATCACCAAAGCCAAAGATAAGAAAACTGAAGATTTTTACCAACTTCTACTGTCTGAAATTGACCAGATATACGATCAAGATGTATTAATTACTACTGGTAATTGGAATGTGAAAGTTAGAAACAAAGAAGAATCAATGGTAGCTGGAAAATTTGGCCTTGATGATAGAAATGATGCTGGAGATTGTATGGTAGAATTTTGTAAGACCAATGACTTGTTCATTGAAGATACCTTTTTTTGACAACATAAATAGCAGCTATACATGTGGACCTCCCCAGATGGAATATATAGGAATCACATAGACTGCATCTGTGGAAAGAGGTGATGGAGAAGCTCAATATCTTCAGCCAAAACAAGGCCAGGAGCTGACTGTGGAACAGACTATCAGTTGTTCATATGCAAGTTCAAGTTGAACCTGAAGACAATTAAAACAAGTCCACAGAGCCAAAATATGACCTTGACTATATCCCACCTGAATTTAGAGACCGTCTCAAGAGCAGATTTGACACATTGAACTCCAGTGACTGCAAAGCAGACTAATTGTGGGGTGATGTCAAGACCATCATACATGAAGAAAACAAAAGGTCATTACAAAGACAGGGAAGGAAGAAAAGACCAAAATGGATATCAGAAGAGACTGAAACTTGCTCTTGAACAGAGAGTAGCTAAAGCAAATGGAGGAAATGACAGACAGGATAAAAGAGCTGAACAGAAGATTTCAAGGAGCAGTTCGAGAAGACAAAGTCAATTAAAATGAAATGTGCAAAGACCTGGAGTTAGAAAACCAAAAGGGAAGAACTTACTCAGCATTTTTCAAGCTGAAAGAACTGAAGAAAAAATTCAAGACTGGAGTTAAAATATTGAAAGATTCTGTGGGCAAAATATTGACTGATACAGAAAACATCAAAAGAAGATGGAAGGAATACCCAGAGTCACTGTACCAAAAAGAATTGGTTGATGTTCATCTATTTCAGGAGGTGGTATATGATCGAAAACCAGTGGTATTGAAGGAAGAAGTCAAAGTTTCACTGAGTAAATTGGCAAAAAACAAGGCTCCAGGAATTGACAGAATGTCCACTGAAATGTTTCAACACATGGATGCTGTGCTGAAGGCACTTACTCATCTATGCCAAGAAATTTGTAAGACAGCTACCTGGATAACTGATTGGAAGAGACCCATATTTGTACCATTCCAAAAAAGTTGATCCAACAGAATATGGAACTTATCAAACAATATTATTAATATCACATACAAATAAAATTTTGCTGAAGATAATTAAAAAATGGTTGGAGCAGTATATTGAGAGGGAACTTCCAGAAATGCAAATTGGATTCAGAAGAGGACATGGAATGAGGGTTTTTATTGCTGATGTCAGATCAATCTTAGTTGAAAGCAAAGAATACCAGAAATATGTTTAGTTTCTTTTATTGACTTTTCAAAAACATTTGATTGTGTGGATCATAACAAATTATGGATAACATTGAGAAGAATGGGAATTCCAGAACACTTAATTATGCTCATGAGGAACCTGTACATAGACAACGAGGCTGTTGTGAACAGAATAAGGGGATTCTGCATGGTTTAAAATCAGGAAGGGAATGCATCTGGGCTGTATCCTTTCAATTAATTAAATTTGTATGCTGTGCAAATAATCTGAGAAGCTGGACTATATGAAGAAGAATGTGGCATAGGGATTGGAGAAAGTTATTAACAATCTATGAAATGCAGACAACACAACTTTGCTTGCTGAAAGTGAAGAAGACTTGAAGCACTTACTGATGAAGATTAAAGACTACAGTCTGCAGTATGGATTACACCTCAGCATAAAAGAAATTAAAATCCTCACAATAAGCAGCATCATGATAAAAGATTCAAGTTGTCAGAGATTTCGTATTACCTTGGTTCCACAATCAACACCAATGGAAGCAGCAGTAAGAAATCATATGATGTATTGCACTGGGCAAATCTGCTACAAAAGACCTCTTTAAGAGCAGACATGTCTCTTTTAAGGCTATGATCCACCTATCCAAGCCATGGTATTTTCTATTGCCTGATAAACATGTGAAAGCTGGACAATGAATGAGGAAGATCAAAGAAAAGTTGATGCTTTTGAGTTGTGGTGTTGGCGAAGAATATTGAAAGTACCATGGGCTGCCAGAAGAATTAACAAGTATGTCCTGGAAGAAGTGCAGCCAGAATACTCTTGGAAGTGAGAATGGCTAGACTTTGTCTCACCTACTTTGGTCATATCATCAGAAGGGACCATTCACTGGAGAAGGATATCTTGGTTGGTAAAGTAGAGGGTCAGCGTAAAAGGGGAAGGTCCTCAAGGAGATGGATTGATACAGTGGCTGCAATGATGGGCTCAAGTGTAGCTGAGATTGTGAGGCTGTCATAGGACTCAGCAGTGTTTTGTTCTGTTGTGCATAGGGTTGCTATGAGTTGGAGCTGACTCAGTGGCACCTAACTACACCAACAACAACTTATACATGGCACACATCACATTTGCTCACATTCCATTGAACTAAGCATGGTTACACTCAAAGTAAATAAGGTAGGGTTATATACTTTTTCCACAGAAGCCATTGCGAGTCAACTAGCAGTGAGTGGAACTTTATAATCTCCTTAAAGAGAAAGGAGGAGAATGAGGGATAGTGAATAGCTGCAAACAGTAAAACAATCCAAATGGTGTGGTTTTATTCATGTAACACCTGTTTGAGTCCCTATTATGTGCTAGGGATGCATCAGAGACAAATATAGACTAGATCAAAAACAAATATACAAAAATCCATAGCTTTCCTAGATACCAGCATAGTTTATGGAAATCCTGCTAATAGATCGTGAACAAATTTTCAATCACAAAATGCTTAAGAAAGAATACTCTATTTATATGAAGACAACTTTCAAACCTTATTGAAATAAGATGGAGAGAATCATGGTCCTCAAAGAGAAGATTCAATATTTTAAAGATTTAATTTTCCATGGAATTAATGTAAATGCAGTTGCTATCCCACCAAAATTCTAAGGAGAAAATTTGACATGTTACTTCTAAAATTTATAAAACTCAAGAAACGTAAGAGAGTGGAAAGGAGAATAGAGAAGGAGGGAGACTTTTCACTTGCTTCTTTTCTGACTGTTCAGTTGTATAGTTTGATTAATTTTATAATATAAAATGGTTAAAAACAACCAAGTTTAATAAGAAGAGTAAATGCCTGAGAATAGCTCCCCCTCCCCCACAATGCAGACCCTCAAGTGTAATAAGATGATCTTTGTTTTGGTTCTCTAGTGCCACTCTAACAGAAAATACCACAAATGGGTGGTTTAAATAATTTATTCTATTATAGGTTAGGAGGCTAACAGTTCAAGTTCAAAGTGCCAGCTCTAGGAGCTAGATGAAGGCCTCTTGACTTTGGGCTTCAGCTCTGCCTCTTGCTCCCAGCCCACTGGAGCTGGAGACATCTCTTAACTCAGGCAGCTGCTGGATGCTGAGGCTAACAAACCCAAGGTCAACAAGTAAAACTGCACAGTATCAAGATATCAAGCAACATGGCAGGCTATAGTTCAAGTCCAGAAACTGTCTCAAAATTGGCAGACAACATGGCATGCCACTGAGATGAAGACTCAGTGAGATATAGGATCCAGATGTGCCAAAAAACTGGACCACATGCCTAAGGCAGCTGCTCATAGTAGATTCCACCATGGAGTTGATTACCAGTCTCATCCTGGGAATAACTATATCCAGTTACCCAGTCACTCAAAACTGGGCCCAGCCAAGTTTCCACACAACCTAACTACCATAGGCCTCTATGAGTTTAAAGCTGGTTTTCATCTAGTTTTTTGATAAGCACTGATACTATGTTTACATAACTCAAGTACTGTATAATACGAGTATTACATGACTTTAGTAAAAACAAAAGGTAATAATTTGAAATCTTTTGTTGTTCTAAGTTTTAGACTTCTGATAATCTTTCCCAGCTACTTTCCATCAAAGAAGTATGTGTTAGGCTGGGTTCTCTAGAGAAGCAAAACCAGTGAAGCTTGTATATATAGAAAGAGAAAAAGAAATTTGTCTTAGGAGAATGGCTCACACACTTCTAGAAGCTGGTGAGTCCCAAGTTCTTGGATCAAACGTCAAGCTGGAGGCTTTTCCTGACTCATGCAGCTGCAGGAGCTGAGGAGCTCAAGGTTGGCAGGCAGTATACCGGCTGTTGACTCCAACGAATGATGAATCCAAGATCTCCAGGCTGAATGGTGGATTGTTCGCTCACAGGCAGTTATAGGCAGCACAACAGAATTCCAATCCATAGAAGAATGTCTCTTCTCCCAGGATGTCCATAGATATATTGGAAGCAGGCCACACCCCTAATGAAACTCCTTTTCAATGGATTGGCTGCTCAAAACATATACATCCGAGATCCCATCATGAAAATAACCCACATCACAATTGCTTAAACCACACAGAATTGTTTTGTGGTCCAGCCAAGTTGACACACAGCTCCAACTATCACAAAATAACTTAAAATGAAAATGTATGATGTGCCGAGCAAGAATATATGATTATTATAGGGTTCATACATTTTCATTATTTAACTTTAGCATGGTTAATAATGGTTACCATTTATATAGTTTGAGGTATTGTGGTAAGTGCTTTGCAATACTGTTCATATACATCTTAAGAAATAAGTATGTATAAGAAACTCTACCCCAATCTTTCATACAAGAAAAATTCAGAGAGATAAAATAATCTCTTCAAAGCTACCAAGTTAGTAATGACAGAGCTGAGGTTCAACCTTCAGCTGACTCCAGTGTCTTGCTCTGGGACTCTGGATGGCACTGAATAATAGAATGGTTATTTTGTTCCTAGTACAGGTAGTGCTCAATTTATGAAGGGGTTCCATTTTGACTATTCCATCATTA
Source organism: Orycteropus afer afer (assembly GCF_000298275.1). Classification (NCBI taxonomy): domain Eukaryota; kingdom Metazoa; phylum Chordata; class Mammalia; order Tubulidentata; family Orycteropodidae; genus Orycteropus; species Orycteropus afer. The sequence goes on from NW_006922009.1 coordinate 136,719, forward strand.
GTTAGTTCTGATGTAAGTTAAATACCTTATTCTTGTTTTAGTTTTCATTATTACTGCCATTTACTATCAGTATCTTTATAAATCATAACAATGAACATCTGCGTGTGAACATGTGAGTATGATAACATTAGTAAATTATGCACTGCAACAGTGTATGCAATACATATTACTAGTGATAAGTTGTACAAGAAAACAGTCATGTGCAGTTCGTCATAACTTGAGTACATTGTTAAGTTGGGAACTACCTGTACTTTCATTCTAAGTGGGAAAGAATGATAGGGGAATTTCAGGGTGCCATGGATCTAAACAGATTTAGGAACTTAGGATGGGCTTTTAAGAAGGTACTCAAAGCTGGCATGTGAAAGAAAGGTGAAAGGATTTTGGGTAAGAGCAAGGGGTAAGTGGGAAGGTGAGAAGACAGTATTCAGAGAAAGGAACAGCAGCCAAATATCAGGGGCAAAACAGAGCCTGATTCTTTCGGAAGGAATACTTTGTCAGATGCTTGATTTTAATAGACTTGTCTAGAATTTGACTGCTAATCAGAAGGCTGGTGGTTCAAACCCACCAGCCACTCCTTGGAAGAAAGGGTGGGCAATCTACTTCCATAGTGATAAAACTTTGGAAACCTAAGGAGGGGTTGCTATGAGTAGATTCGACTTGATGGCAATAAGTTTGGCTTTTGGTTTTTTAGAGTTTCCCAAAGTATACCCTGCTGAATGCTGATTCTACAGTAGGCTAATAGGTTTTCCTTGGCCAGAGAAATCTGGGAAATACTGGGTTAACCAAAATAACAGAGGAGTTCTTAGGACCATTAATAAGGAGCTCTGGTGGTACAGTGCCTATGGCATTTGACTGCTAACTGAAAGGTTGGTGGTGCAAACCCACCAGCTGCTCACTGGGAGGAAGATGAGGCAATCTACTTTGGTAAATATTTACAGCCTTGGAAACCCCATTGGCGTCGCTATGTGTCAGAATCACTTGATGGCCATGGGTTTAGTTTTTTGTTTTTAGGGCCATTAATATGCTAAAATGTTCATCTTCACTCCATTAGAAACTGTAGGATACACTTTTTCCCATATTGTATTGAACATGGAACTCTTGCTTTTCATTGTGATTTTTGAGACTAGTGTTCCACAGCACAGATTCTTAGGAAACTTGGGAAAAGAATTTTATCTTCCCTATATGTCATATAAGGAGCTCTGGTAGCACAGTGACTAAGGCATCTGACTGCTAACCAGAAGGTTGGTGGTTCAAACCCACCAGCCCCTCTGAGGGAGCAAGACGGGGCATTCTACGTCTGTAAAGATTTACTGCCTTGGAAACCCAATGTGGGTTGCTATGAGTCAGAATCAACTTGATGGCAGGTAGGTTGGTTTTATATGTCATATAACAACAACAACAACAACATAAGAATGTCAATAGAATATTATATATAATAATTGAAATTTTTATGTGGAATATTTTTAACCCTCTATATGCACAGTAACCCCCAATTATGTTTGAATTGTGTTCCAAAATTTATTCCTTAGGTACATTTTTGGCATTTGGATATATTTCCCACAGATAAAATATTATTAATGATGATTAGATTCCACAAAAGCTCATTTAATCTGTAATGAACCCAAAGTATATTACTATTATGTGTATCTAATAAATGTTCATAACATGGTTTCTGTGAAGAAGTGTCTTGTGAATTCTAATTTGGAATGCCAGGAGCATGATTATAAACTTATAAACTCAGAGAGCCAGAGTTTATAAGTTGTTAACTGGCAGCATCTACATAAATCAAGATACTTCTCTTCAAAGATATTGTAATATAAATGGTTCTTTGAGTCAGTTCTGTTCTTTGTCTTTAGAACTGGGAACAAATATTAATTGTCCCCAAGAAGATGTGAGATCTTGACCTTGGGATCAATTATATATTAGTGGACTATAGGTAAAGAAGAGAGTGCTTGCATTTTTCATTTTGTTCTATTTATAGCGTCTTTACTTGGAGGAATAAAAAAATAAAATACTAACATTTACTCAAATCTCTAACTGTTAAGAAATCAGAAAAAGAATAGAAGCATTATTAAGTGGGCACATTACCACTATTCAGTATAAGATGAATTGAAAATAAAAATAGCATAAAACTACAAAATTAACTTTCTATTCTTAGATCATTTTGATAAAAGCCACTTTTCCCTTCCAGTATTTACGCAGATATTTAGAAAGGCAGGTTTTTTTTTTTTTTTTTTTTTTAAGTCCATTAATGGTAGAAAATTTAACAGAGATTTTAAATTGCATACTTTTTAGTTTATTTATTTTTTCTCCTTATTTTCTTATTCTTTATTATTATTGATTGAATTGCATCCCATGAAAAGATATGTTGAAATCCTAACCTTTGAACCTGTGAATGTGCCCTTGTTTGGAAATAGGACCTTCAAAGATGTTATCAGTTAGGTTAACACCAGATTGTGCTGGAGTAGAGTGGGTCCTAATCCGATATGACTTATAAAAGAGAAGAACATACACAGAGACTGAAAGATAGGAAAGATAACACATGATACTGTAGCTACAAGCCATGACATGCTTGGAGCTACCAGAACTTGGGGAGAGGTATGGAACAATTTCTCTCTCAGAACTCTTGGGAGAAATGAACATGGTTGATATCCTGATTTGGACTTCTATCCTCCAGAAATGTGAGACAATAAATTTCTGTTGTTAGGCTGTTGTTATATGCCATTGAGTCGGCCCTGACTCATAGCGGCCCTTCATTGGGTTTCCGAGGCAGTATCACTATGGAAATAGATTACCCAGACTTCCTTCTGAGAAGTGGCTGGTGGGTTGTTATAAGCTACCCAATTTGTAGTATTTTGTATATGGCAGCCCTAGGAAATTAGTATCATATATTTGTCTTCTTCTGTCCTTTTCTTTTCTCACGGATATGTTTTCTTCCTCTATAACTTCATCTAATTATGTGTTTGCAATTTCTTGACATTGCTGAAATGGTAGAGATGCCTGATACCAGAAAGCAGAGTCACTGTCATTAAATTGATTCTGACTCATAGTGACCCTATAGAACAGACTCATAGGGTTTCCTAGTCTATAAATCTTTATGGAAGCAGACTACCCCATCTTTCTCCTGCAGAGTGGCTGGTGAGTTTGAACTGCCAGCCTTTTGGTTAGCAGCCAAATGCCTTAACTGTTGTGCTACCAGGGCTCCTTAGAAATGCTTGATAAAAAACAAAAAAACAAAACAAAACAAAAAGCAAACTCACTGCCATCAAGGTGCTTCTGACTCATAGCAACCCCCTTTGGGTTTCTGAGGTAGTAAATCTTTATGGAAGTAGATTGCCCAGTCTTCCTTCTACAGAGGGGCTGGTGGGTTTGAACCACCAACCTCTGGTTAGCAGTCAAATGCTTTAGCACTATGCCATCAGAGCTCCTTAGAAATGCTTGATGTTGTTGTTTGCCATCGAGTGAGACCTGACTTATAGTGACCCCTCCTTGGGTTTCCAAGGTGGGATCACTATGGAAGTAGATTGCCCATCTTTCCTTCCGAGGAGCGTCTGGTCGGTTTGAACCATCAGCCTTCTGGTTAGCAGTCAAGTGTCTTAGGCACTATGCTACCTCCTCAAAATGCTTGATAGGAGGGACTAAATTACTGGGCTACCCAACTCAAGTGGTGCTAAATAAGCTACACTTGTAAGTTCGATCCCTTTATTGGCTTATTATCTGCACCTGTCTGTCCTCCTCATCTATTTTTGACACATGGGGATTAAGTAAAAGACTATGAGTAGTTCCATAGAAACTTATCCTAATGATAAGAAAACAGTTCAGAATGCATTTATTACTGACTTGGACCCATATTCTTATATTCATATGTGAATAGAGGTACCTCTTTTCAAATAAGTGGCCTTAGGAGCCTCAATATACTTTACTTCCACTCTCCCATCTGGGTAAGAAGAATTAATTTGGCATTTTTATCTCACATTTGTTGGTAACAATATGGTGACCAATAGAGGCTGTTGAAAATGGATGAGAAGAGAAACTTTACAACCATTATATCCATTAATTAGCTTAGTTAAATATATGCAAATGTAGGTGATGAGATATTTACCCTTGATTTGGACCCTTTTTCTTATTTTTTCTCTATCCTAGAAAATTACTCATTTTAAGAAACTAATATAAAAGGAAGAAGGATCTTTTTTTATTTTTAAATTTTTATTTATTTTTGGACTTCTGGCAAGATGGCAAAATAGGCAGACTAGCTATACAGACCCTCTTCAACAAAGAAAAGAGAAACCAATTGACAGAGAGACAGAAGATAATCCTGGAGCCCTGAGCTTTGAAAGAAAGTATACAGAAGTGGATTAGGCACCAACTAGTGGAAAAACCTGAATGAAACAGTGAGTACAGAGATGGTCAGAGCAGTGGACTGTCAGCTACTCTAACGGGACCAACAGCCTGAATATTCCCAAGTGGTGTTGGGACCTGAGAATTGACCTAAAGATTAGCCCTGGTCTCCAAGGGCTGCAGAGATGACTACACTGGTGGCCTATGACTAGGAAGGGAAATAGTAAGGAGGGAGGCAACCTGAGCTGTGGACTTTTGGCTGACTGGAGGACACAGCTATGTTGATGGTTTACAAGCAGCAGCCATTTAGGATATTGAAAGTGACCAAGGGTGCAGCCATTTTGAATGTTTACAAGTGGTGGCCATTTTGGAGTTTTAAAGTGACCGAGGGTGCCGCCATTTTGAATGTTTACAAGTGGTGGCCATTTTGGATTTTAAAGTGAAAGCATTCTCATTCGGTTTCCAGGGACCTAACTAAGAATAGGGTCCATTTGCCAAGGATGGTGGGGACATATGGGAGGCTGACAATGGGAAAAGAGACGGGTAGTGAGTGTATAAGTGCTGCCAACTAGTGAACAGAGGAGCATAGCATGGTACCCTGCTTATGTAGATAACATCCAAACAAAACAAAGAAAATTAAAATTGTGGGCAAGTCACTCCAACATACAATCACCAATTAAATATAAACACAAAAATGTCATAATGCCTTGGAGACAACAGAGCATCACAGTCTGCACAAAGAAGCTAGATAAAGCAGTAGAAACAAAGGACAAGGATACAGACCCAAAACACATCCCCAAGGAAATTGTGTCATTGGAACTAACTCCCTGATAAGGAATCCAAAAGAATTATATTTAAGTACCTTCAATGCATTGAGAGACAGATCAAGGAAAGCACTGACAAAATTGAGGAAAACACAGAGAAAACCCTAGAACAATTTTGAAAGACAATACAAGTACAAAATGGCAAAATAAATGAAAAATTAGAAATGATACAAAATTTACAGACAGAAAACCAGAAGATTAATGCTAAATTTTCAGAAATAGATAACACATTGAACAGGCAAAGAAGAGTTGAATCTATGAACGACAATTAGTGAGATTGAAGGCAAATGCCTCAATATTTCTCTGGGAAGGTATCAGTCAAAAAGATCAAAACAAATTGAAGAAAGCCTAAGGTTCATGTGGGATACCATCAAAAGGAATAACCTATGTGTAATCAGAATTCCAGAACAGGAAGAGACAAACAAAACCATTGAAAAAATTGTTGAAGATTTATTGGAATAGAATTTCCCTGGTATGATGAAAGATGAGAATATATCCATTCAAGAAGTCCAACGAACCCCAAACAGGATAGACCCCAAAAGAAAATCACCAAGACATATTATCATCAAACTCACCAAAACCAAAGACAAAGAAAAAATCCTGGCAGCAGCATGGGAAAAGTGAAAAGTTTTCCTTGCAGGGGAGAAGACAATGGGATTATATATATAAAACCCTGAAAGAGAAAAATTTCCAACCAAGAATTATATACCCAGCAAAATTGTTCCTCAAATATGATGGTGAAATCAGGATATTTCCAGATAAGCAGAAATTAAGGGAATTTGTTAAAACCAGACCAACCTTACAAGAGATGCTAAAGGGAGTCCTTTGGACAGAGAACCAATGACAGCCAACAACAACTGACCATTAACACACATGATGACATAATCCAGAAAGCAACCCAGCTATGGAAGTATCCAAAGTAAATAAGCCTACAAGATTATAAACAGGGAACCATAGACATCAACTGACAAATGAGGACAACTACAAACCAAAAAGAGGGAAAAAATTGTGTAGTTACAGAACTTCTAAATGGTAGGGAAGCCAAGATGACTATAAGATAGAATGGACTGTTCTAAATTTGGGAAGAAAATGAAAAATCACAGGGTAACCTCAAAGAAAAAAGATAAACCTTCATATGAAAATAAAAAGAGGACCAGCACAAATATTTGTTGTTGTTGTTATGTGCTCTCGAGTCAGACCCGACTCATAGTGACCCCTCCTTGGGTTTCTGAGACAGTATCACCTCAAAAGTAGATTGCCCCGTCTTCCTTCCGATGAGTGGCTGGTGGGTTTGAACTGCCAGCCTTCTGTTTAGCAGTCAAGTGCCTTAGGCACTACACTACCAGAGCTCTTGCACAAATATTGAGCAAATACTAAAACAATAACAACGAAGGAAGTGACAACACGATTCATAAACAAAATGAGCCAACACAGAAAATCATATGGAACAAAGAAATCAATACCATGAAAAAGCACAGAACAAAATGACAGCAACGAATTCATACTTGTTGCAACACTGAAGAATAATGTAGAATCTGCAAAACACTGCATAACATGGATGAACTTGGAGGACATTATGCTGAGTGACATAAGTCAATCACAGAAGGACAGATGTAGTATTAGTTCTTTATGTAAAAAGTCAAAAGAAATGTTTATATATGGAAGGAAACTTTCTTTGTTGGTTGACCTTCTGTTATTGACTTACTTTACTCAGTATAATGTCCTCCAAGTTCATCCAGGTTATGCAGTGTTTTGCAGATTCTATGTGCTTCTTTCGTGTTGCATAATATTCCATTATGTGTACGTAGCATGGTTTGGTTATTCATTCTTTTGTTGATGGGGACCTAGGTTGTTTACATCTTTTTGCTATTGTAAATAGTAGAAGGAAAGATCTTAATGCTAATTCCTGAATTAGTCCAAGAAGGAGTTATTACTATCTGTAGTTCATTGGTATTAGTTTCCTCATTCTTGCCATTTGAGGATTAAAGACTTGTTTAATGTCCTTGAATTCGGATCCCTTAGAAGGCAGTGTGCACTCTTGACACTGGGCCACTGAGCCTTCTGTGTTCTTGTTAAATAAGACAACATCATATGTGTGCATTGTTCTTTTGGATAGTGATACTGTGTAGGCCAAGAAATTTGGAAAACAACTGGCCTACCAACTGGAAGAGATCCATATTTGTATCCATTCCAAAGAAAAGTGATCCAGTGGAGTGCAGAAATTATTGAGCAGTATCATTAACAGCACATACAAGTAAAATTTTACAAAAATGGTTGCAGCAATACATCGACAGGGAACTGCTAGAAATTCAAGCTGTATTCCGAAGAGGGCATGGAACAGAGATATCAATCATTGCTGATGTCAGATGGATGTTGACTGAAAGCAGATAATACCAGAAAAAGGTTTATCTGTGTTTTATTGACTATGCAAAGGCCTTTGACTTTGTGGATCATAACAAATTTTGGATAACCTTGGGACAAATAGGAATTCCAGAATACTTAATTGTGCTCATGTGAAACTTGTCCATAGACCAAGAGGCAGTCCTTGAAACAGAATAGGGTTTAAAATCAGGAATTGTGTGCATCAGAGTTGTATCCATTTACAATATTTATTCAATCTGTATGTTGAGCAGGTAATCCGAGAAGCTGGATTATATGAAGAACATGGCATCAGGATTGGAGGAAGTCTCATTAACAACCTGTGATATGCAGATGACACAACTTTGCTTGCTGAAAGCAAAGAGCACTTGAAGCACTTACTGATGAAAATGAAGTCTTTCAGTATGGATTATACCTTAAGATGCAGAAAACAAAAGTCCTCACAACTGGACCAATAAGCAGCATCATGATAAATGGAGAAAAAATTGAAGTTGCCAAGAATTTCATTGTACATGGATCCACAGTGCCCATGGCAGCAGTAGTCAGGAAGTCAAACAATGTATTGCATTAGGCAAATGTGCTCCAAAAGACTTCTTTAAAGTGTTAAAAAGCAAAGATATTATCTTGAGCAGTAAGGTGTGCGTGATCCAGGCCATAATTTTTAGTCGCCTCATGTGCATGGACAATGAATAAGGAGGACTGAAGAAGAAGTGATGCCTTTGAATTATGGTGTTGGTGAAGAATAATGAATGTACCATGGACTACCAGAAGAACAAGCATATCTGTCTTGGAAAAAGTACCACCAGAATGCTTCTTAGAAGCAAGAATGGCCAGACTTTGTCTTTCATACTTTGGACATGTTATCAGGAGGGACCTGTCCCTGGAGAAGGACATCATGCTTGGATATCTGAAAATGGGCTCAAACATAGCATTGATTTTGAGGATGATGTAGGACTAGGCAGTGTTTCATTCTATTGTACACAGAGTTGCTATGAGTCATAACTGACTTGATTGCACCTAACAACAAGAAGGACATCTACATTTCTGCTTTTAGTAAGAACTACCCTTCTAAAAAGAGGGACCAGGTTTGCTGGTCTAATAGGGCCTGATGGAACCACTGAGACTATGGCCCCTAGCTGCCCTTCAGGTTTGGAATTGAACCCACTCCTGTCCAGCCAAGCAAAAGAGAGGCATATGAGGTGAACATTTACACTAGGTAGATACACTCCTTGGAGAGAACAATCATGGGAGAATAGAAGGGCTATGTGTGCACAGGGACATAGCTCAGGGGGGCAGGAGTACATGGAGGAAAGGACACAGGGAAGAGGTAACTATGGGGAGGAAGTGGGAGGGGAGCTATTGCATTGTGGTAAATTATATTGTTATGAGGCAAAGTGTATGTGAACTGATGTATGGAAAGTGAATTTGCTCTGTAAACTCACCCAAATCACAATTAAACAAACAAACAAACAAACAAATCAATAAATAATCATTTTAAAAATGCATTTTATTGAAATATGGTTTATGTACAGTGAAATAAAACTAAAGTGACATGGGTCAGTGCATTTTTTTTTTTTTTTTTTTGCTGTGTTCCCTCCCCTCTCCCACCCTGGCAACCAACAAAGAAAATTTCCCTCCATATATAAACCTTTTCTTGACTCTCCACAACAACAGACTAATACTATATTTGTCCTTCTGTGATTGACTTATTTCACTCAGCATAATGTCCTCCAAGTTCATCCATATTATCTGGTGTTTTTCAGACTCTACATTATTCTTCAGGGTTGCATAGCATTCCATTATGTGTGTGTACCATAGTTTGGTCATCCACTCTTCCGTTATAAATCTTAGAGATAAGTACCTTGCCAGATATGTAGCTATCGGCAACTATGAATTTGTTGCTGCCATTTTTGTTATGTGCTTTTTCATGGTGTCGATTTCTTTGTTCCGTATAACTCTGTATACTGAGCTCATTTTGTTTATGAATCATGTTATCACATCCTTCATTGCTATTGTTTTAGTATTTGCTGAATATTTATGCTGGTCCTCTTTTTGGATGTGAAGGTTTATCAGTTTTCTCCCCACGTTTAGAACAGTCTGTTCTATCTTGTAGTTGTCTTGACTTCCCTACCATCTACAAGTTCTGTGACGACACAGTTTTTTATTCAAATTTACACACCAACCACTAAAGCCAAAGATGAGGAAATTGAAGATTTTTACAAACTTCTGCAGTTTGAAATTGACCAAACATGCAATCAAGATGTGTTAATTATCACTGGTGTTTAGAATGCAAAAGTTGGAAATGTAGAAGAATCACTGGTAGTTGGAAAATATGGCCTTGGTGTTCAAAACGATGCTGTAGATTGCATGATAGAATTTTGCAAGACCAGTGACTTATTCATTGCAGATACCTTTATTCAACAACACAAATGGTAGCTATACACATGGACTTTGCCAGACAGAGTACATAGGAATCAGATTGACTACATCTGTAGCAAGAGGCAATGGAGAAGTTCAATATCTTTAGCCAAAACAAAGCCAGAAGCTGACTGTGGAATAGACCATCAACTGCTCATAGACACGTTCCAGTTGAAGCTAAAGACAATTAAAAGAAGTTCACAAGAGCCAAAATATGACCTTGATTATATTCCTCCTGAATATAGAGATCATCTAAAGAATAGATTTGATGCATTGAACACCAATGGCTGAAAACCAGAGGAATTGTGGGATGACATCAAGAATGACATCTATTAAAAAAGCAAAAGGTCATTAAAAAGACAGGAAAGGAAGAAAAGACCAAAGTGGATGCCACAAGAGACTCTGAAACTTGCTCTTGAATGTAGAGTAGCTAAAGCAGGTGGAAGAATTGACAGGATAAAAGTGCTAAACAGAAGATTTCAAAGAGCAGCTCGAGAAGACAAAGTCAATTATTATAATGAAATGTGCAAAGAGCTGGAGTTAGAAAACCAAAAGAGAAGAACATGCTCAGCATTTCTCAAGCTGCAAGAACTGAGAAAAATTCAAGCTTCAAATTGCAATATTGAAACATTCTACGGGTAACATATTGAATAATGCAGGTGTGATCCTCAGCCTATACTACTATGAGACCAGAAGAACTAGATGGTGCCTGGCTACCACTGTCAACCACTGGGAGGGGGATCTCTGTAGGAGATCCTGGATAGAGTGGGAGAACAGTGTGCAACAAAACTCAGAATCATTTGGGGGAAAAAGAAAAGTGACCAGGTTTGCTTGTCTGATAGAGCCTGATGGCTCTGTCACTGAGACTTTGGCCCCTAGCTGCACTTCAGGTCTGGAATTGAACCCACTCCTGTGGCTTCCAGCCAAACAAAAGACACACATATGAGCTGAACATTTACATTTGGTAGATACACTCCTTGGAGAGATTAATCATGGGAAAATAAAAGGGCTGTGTATGCACAGGGAAATAGCTCAGGAGCAGGAGTGCATGGAGGGAAGAATACAGGGAAGAGGTACCTATGGGGAGGAAGTGGGAGGGGAGCTGTTGGATTGTGGTAAGTTTTAGTCAATGTCATGAGGCAAAGTGTATGTGAGCTGCTGTATGGGAAGTGAATTTGCTCTGTAAACTGTCACCAAAAGAAAAATTATATATATATCTATATATATTAAAAAAACAAACAAACAAAAAACCAATGGTATTGAAGAAAGTTGAAGCTGCAGTGAAGGAAGTGGTGAAAAACAAAGCTTCAGGAATTGATGGAATACCCCTTGAGATATTTCAACAAATAGATGTTGCACTGCAGGCACTCATTTGGCTATGCCAGGAGATTTGTAAGACAGCTACCTGGCGAACTGACTGGAAGAGATCCATATTTGTACCCATTCCAAAGAAAGATGATCCCACAGAATGTGGAAATTATCGAACAATATCATTGCTGTCACGTTGCAAGTAAGGTTTTACTGAAGATAGTTAAAAAAAAGTTGCAGCAGTATATTGACAGAGAACTTCCAGAAATGTAAGCTGGATTCAGAAGGGGACGTGGAGTGAGGGATTTCATAGCTGCTGTCGGATGGATCTTGGCTGAAAGCAAACAATATCAGAAATATGTTTACTTGTGTTTTATTTACTATGCAGAGGCATTTGATTGTGTGGAGTATAACAAATTATGATAACATTGAGAAGAATGTGAATTCCAGAACACTTAATTGTACTCATGAGGAACCTGTACATAGAGCAGGAGGCTGTCATTCAAACAGAACAAAGGGATACTGCATGATTTAAAGTCAGGAAGGGAGTGGAGTGTGTCAGGGTTGTGTCCTGTCACCATACTTACTCAGTCTGTATGCTGAGCAAATAATCCGAGAAGCTGGACTATATGAAGAAGAATGTGGCATCAGGATTGGAGGAAGAATCATTAATAACTTGTGATATGCAGATGACACAGCTTTGCTTGCTGAAAGTGAAGATGACTTGAAGCACTTACTGATGAAGATTGAAGACTACAGTCTGCAGTATGGATTGCACCTCAATATAAAACCCAAAAATCTGCACAACTGGACCAGTAAGCAACATCATGATAGATGGAGAAAAGACTTCATATTACTTGATTCTATAATCAATGCCAATGGAAGCAGCAGTCAAGACATCAAAAGATATATGACATTGGGCAAATCTGTTGTAAAAGATGACTTTCAAGTGCTGAAGAGCAGAGATTATCTCCTTGAAGAGAAAGATGTGTGTAACACAAGCAATGCCTCATATGCATGTTAGAGCTGGACAATGAATAAGGAAGAAAGGTTGATGCTTTTGAGTTGTGGTGTTTGTGAAGAATGATGAAAGTACCATGGACTGCTGAAAGAACTAACGAATATGTCCTGGAGGAAGTGCAGCTGGAATCTCCTTGGAGGCGAGAATGGCCAGACTTCATCTCACCTACTTTGGTTATGTCAGAAGGGACCATTCTCTGAAGAGGGATGTCATGCTTGGTAAAGTGGAAGGTCAACAGAAGAGGGGAAGCCGTCAACAAAATGGATTGACATGGTGACTGCAGCAGTGGGCTCAAGTATAGTAGGGATTGTGAGGCTGGCATAGGACCGGGCAATGTTTCCTTCTTTTGTACATAGGGTCCCTATGAGTCAGAGATGACTCGACGACACCTTACAACAACATAGAAGGAAAGGTAATTCTTTTCCATACAAGAAAATCATGGGTTCTATGTTCTATTCAAGTTAAGAAACCACTTGGTGGGGAAAGGACTTACCTTTTAATAGTGAAACAATTACTGATCTTTCAAAAAAGAAGTTTAAAAACAAAACAAACAAAAACCCCCAACACTGTATGAAATATATAAAGGCAATCAGATAATAAGCCAAATGAAATTTTTTTATAGGATTGAAGTTTACTATACATAGCGTCTTCACAGCATCATGGTTTGTGGGAGAACTTTGATCTTATCTGTTGCAGTGGATCCATTTGTTTAGCTTAGATTATTCATATGATATGACAGAAGGGGTTTCTTCAATGGATCAAACTGCCTTTTTTCTTTTTTACTTCAATTGCTTTGCAAAATTTGGGTTGTTTTTCTTTTCAAAATAGTCAACTGAAAATGCAACCCTTGGAAAAACAAGAAAGATATCTGGTGAAATTTGACATTTTCTTTTTAATAATTGACTATTTCTCATACACTGATGTCTTTGTGGTTATTTTTACTAAAAAAATCTGTAGATATTTGTTATGTGACAGAAAAGAGCATAATTTAGGATTACTGGCAGTTTCTAGTTTTAACACCAAAGATTAAACATTTTTTTTTTTTGACATTAAGGTTTCTGTTCACATGAGTCATTATTTTACCTGTGAAATATTTTGAGCTTACACTTTGAAACAAAAGAAATAATTAACATTCAAGACTGTAGCTTCCCAATACTACCTGCTGGTCATTTAAATTTTATATTGTCTTTGTACAATGTTCATGATACAAATATATTCCATTTTTAATTTAATTCACAGTAAAGTTCATAATTCTCAAAATGGATATATATTTCAACTGTGCTGAGATAATGCTAGTGTTCAAACAACAGTAGCTGGTCTGACGTTTAAAAGAAACACTTGCTACATGAAGGACATTCCTCTTGAGGCATGAACTGAAAACCATGTTGAATATGTTAAGTGATTCCATCTGATCTGCAAACAATCACTATGGGTTACATTTTCTCTTTGCACATATGTCACTGACAAAGCCAACTGGCTGGAGTAAGCTTTCTGAAATGGACATTTCTGGCTTAGGTTTTAGAAGACAACATTTTTTAAATTGAAACATGAAAAACCACTATTCTCTAGTTGCATGTTGAAAGCAAATGGCCAAAGGAAACAAGATGAACTATAAAAAGTGAAAACATTAAGTTTTGTGTATAATTTTAATTTATTCTATTTGTGGTAGGTTTTAAAAATACTTAATATAATAAGCCAACTTCCCTAAAAAGCAAAAGATTGAAAATCAACCCCAGCCGTTATAGATAAGAATACACTGGTATAGCTTAATAAAGAAAAGATTTGACATTGCTGCTTTTGTAAATGTTTAATCATAACTGGAGATAGATTGCATATTTACTGAGTTAAGAGTAGGAAAATTCATATGAATTTTTGTCCTTTGAGGAAATGCAGCCTGGGCTGAAAAAAACCACTCAACTTAAGCCAAATATTTATGAGTCTTTGCTTTGCTTTTGACTAACTTTATTGGTATAAAATACATACTCTTTTTGCCTTGGATTTCCCTCAAAATATTGTGTATATATTTCTTGATACTGTTATAGTCAGTAATGAACTGGTATTTAGAAGTGGCTTAAGCTCCTGGTAGGAAAGCCATTTTTATGAATTTGGGGTATTATTTTTATAGTGTGTAGTAACTGAACAGGCCAAACCAGAGTTTCGGAACCACATGTGGCCTTGGGAGATCTCTGAGTGTTCAGAAATAGTAACACAGGCCTTTTTAGTTAATTCTTTCCTGAAGCTCTTTGCTAGGCACTGTTGAAATTGCAAGAAAATACATAGTAGTGTTTCAGCCTAAGGAAAGAAGAAAACCATACAAGAAATGTGCATGAGTTAAATGTCGATTTGTGCCAAGTACTATGCAGGTGATTTGATGGATATTTTCTTATGTAATCAATAGTATTAGTTGAAGACCTTTCAACATTTTATTTATCTAGTGCTTGCTATGTACTCAGCATTGTGCTAAGAATCTTATTTTGTTGTTTTTGTTACTTGCTGTTAGGTTAGTTTTGACTTGTGGTGACCTTATGTATAACAGAACAAATAGTTGCCTAGTCTTGTGCCATCTTCATGGTCATTGGTATGTTTGAATCCATTGTTGTGGCTACAGTGTCAGTGAGTTTCATGGATTCCCTTATTTTATTTAAGTGGACTCTCTACTAAACATGATGGCCTTGTCTAGTGATTGGTCTTTCCTAATGACGCACAAAAAATAGGTGAGCTGAAGTCTCGCCATCCTTGTTTCTAAGGAGCATTCTGGTATGTCTTCTAATATGGATTTGTTTGTTTTTTTGGCAATTAATAGTATATCGAATATTCTTCACCAACATCACAATTTGAATTAATCATTTATTTTTCTGTCTTTTTTATTGTCCAGTTTTTACACACATATGTTGATGTTGTTGTTAGATGCCGTCCAATCGGTTCCAACTCATAGTGATGTTACATAAAACAGAATGAAACATTTCCTGTTCCTGCACCATCCTCACAATCCTTACTGTGCTTGAGCCCATCATTGCAGCCACTGTGTCAATCCATCTTGTTTAGAGTCTTCCTCTTTTTCGACCTTCTACTTTACCAAACATGAATCCTCCAGGGACTCGTCCCTTCTGATTACATGACCAAAGAACTTGCATATGAGGCTATTGAAAAGACCATGACACACCTTAGTCATCAAAATGACATCTTTGCTTTTTAAAATTTTAAAGAGGTCTTTTGTAGTACATTTGCGCAGTATATATACACACACACACACACACACACATACACACACATATACATATATATATGTTGTTGTTGTTGTTGTTATGTGCCCTGGAGTTGGACCCGACTCATAGCAACCCCTCCTTGGATTTCCAAGGCAGTATCAATCACTATGGAAATAGATTGCCCAATCTTCCTTCCAAGGAGTGGTTGGTGGGTTTGAACCACTAGCCTTCTGGTTAGCAATGAAGTGCCTTAGGCACTACACTACTAGAGCTCCCATATATATTTATATATAATATAATCATTTGATTTCTTGACTGCTACTTCCATGAACCATCATCCTTGATCCAAGTAGAATGAAATAGTTGATGACTTCACTTTTTTTTTTGCCATTTATCATGATGGGGTTTATTGGTCCACTTGTTGAGTCTTATAAGTGCAGTTTATTTTGTTGTTGTTGCTAGGTGCTGTTGAGTCATCTCCAACTCATAGCAACCCCATACACAGGAGAACAAACACTGCCTAGTCCTGTGCCATCTCCACGATTCTTGCTGTACTTGAGCGCATTGTTGCAGCCACTGTGTCAGTCCATCTTGTGGAGGCCCTTCCCCTCTTTCGTTTATCCTCTACTTTACCAAGCATGATATCCTTCTCCAGGGAATGGTTCCTTCTTACAACATGACCAAAGTAGGTGAGACGAAGTCAGTCTCTCTTCCAAGGAGCATTCTGGCGGCACTTCTTCCAGGACAGATTTGTTAGTTCTTTTAGCAGTCTTGGTACCTTCAGCATTTTTGCCAACACCACAACTCAAAAGTATTGACTCTTCTTTGATCTTCCTTATTCATTGTCCAGCTCTCACATGCATATGAGGCGATTGAAAATACCATGGCTTGTGTCAGGTGCACCTTAGACCTTAAGGAGACGTCTTTTCTCTCCAGCACTTGAAAGAGGTCTTTTGCAGCCTGTTTGCCCAGTGCTGCATGTCGTCTGATATCTTGATTGCTGCTTCCATTGGTGTTGATTGTAGAACCAAGTAATAAGAAGTCTTCGACAACTTCAATCTTTTCTCCATTGATCATGATGCTGTTTTAGGTACAGTTGTGAAGATTTTTGTTTTCTTTATATTGAGGTGTAATCCATATTACAGACTGTAATCTTTAGTCTTCAACAGTAAGTACTTCAAGTTATCTTCACTTTCACCCAGCAAAGTTGTGTCGTCAGTGTATCACAGATTGTTGATTCTTCCTCCAATCCTGATGCCACATTCTTCTTCATATAGTCCAGCTTCTCGGATTATTTGCTTAGCATACAGATTGAGTAAGTATGGTGAAAGGATACAACCCTGACACACTGCCTTCTTGATTTTAAACTATGCATTATCCCTTTTTTTTTT
>NW_006922009.1:157358-168420 GCF_000298275.1 Orycteropus afer afer
GCTTGTCCTCTTTTTTATTGTGATGTGAAGGTTTATCATTTTTTTGATGTTACTCAGTGATTTATAATTTTCTCCCCGAGTTTGGAATAGTCCATTCTATCTTTCAACTCTCTTGACTTCCTCACCATTTAGAAGTTCTGTAACTACACAGTATTTTCCATGTTTTTGGTTTGTAGTTGTACTTGTTTGCCAGTTGATGTCTCTGGTTCTCTGTTGAGAATCTTGTAAGCTGATTTTACTTTAGATATGTCTATAGCTTTGGTTTCTGGGTTATGCCATCTTGTGTATTAATGGTAGCTTGTTGTTTGCTGTTTTTGGTTCTCTGTTTAAAGGACTCCCTTTAGTATCTCTTGCAAGGTTGGTCTGGTTTTAACAAATTCCCTTTTTTGTTGTTGGTATGTGCCGTCAAGTTGTCTCCGACTGATAGTGACCCCTCTATGAGTTTCTCAGGCAGTATCACTACAGAAGTAGTTTGCCCCATCTTCCTTCCAAGGAGTGGCTCTTGGATTTGAACCACCAGCCTTCTGGTTAGCAGTCAAGTGCATTAGGCAATACGCTACCAGAGTTCCTACAAATTCCCTTAGTTTCTGCTTATATGGAAATCTCGTAATTTCACCATCGTATTTGAAGGACGATATTGCTGGGTATATAATTCTTGGTTGAAAAATTTTCTCTTTCAGGGTTTATATATACCTTCCCGTTGCCTCCTTGCTTGCATGGTTTCTGCTGAGAAATCAGAGCTTGTTCTTACTAGTTGTCCTTTTTAAGTAACTTTTTGTTTTTCCCGTGCTGCTTTCAGGATTCTGTCTTTCTCTTTGTTTTTGATGAATTTGATGATATGTCTTGATGATTTTCTTTTGGGGTCTATCCCAAAAGTTCATTGGACTTCCTGAATAGATATATTCTCATCTTTCATCAAATTCTCTTCCACGAAATCTTGGACAATTTCCTCAGTGGTTTTATTTTTCTCTTCCTGTTCTGGAATTCCAATGACATGTAGGTTATTCCTTTTGATGGTATCCCACATGATCCTTAGGCTTTCTTCATTTTGTTTTGATCTCTTTTTTTTGATTGATCCCTTTCCAAAGAAGTATTCAGGTATTTGTCTTCAGTGTCATTAATTCTGTCTTCCATTGCATCAATTCTACTCCTTTGCTTTTTCAATATGTTATCTATTTCTGACAATTTAGTATTAATCTTTTGGATTTCTATTTGTAGATTTGTATTGATTTCTAATTTTTTCCTTTATTTTGTCATTTTTTTCTTGTATTTTCTTCCAGAATTCTCCTGGGGATTTGTATATGTTCTCCTTGATCTGTCTCTCAATTCTTTGAAGATAACTAAATATAACTTTTTGAATTTCTTATCAGGGAGTTCCAATGCTGTTTCTTCCTCAGTGGTGTGTTCTGGGTCTGTATCCTGCTTACTTGTTTCTACCACTTTATCTTGCTTCTTTGTGTGGACTGTGGTGGTCTCTTGTCTCTGATACATTGTAACATTGTTGTATTTGTATCTCTGTTAACTGTTTGTGAGGAGCAGCTGAAATTGAGTCAGGCTCTTCTTGGTGGTTGTTTATCATAGGTCCGTTGGTGGAGAAGGAGGTTGTGACTCTCACTCAGTAAGTGAAGCTGCAGGAGGTGGTGGCTGTAGTTGGGTCATATGGGGACTGTTGCTGTCTCCCACTCAGACAAAAATAACAATTGAATAACCATAAAACAAGTAAAAGCAAAAGCACACTGTGTAATTACACAGAAACAGTAACCAAAAAAGAGAAAAGGAAAAAAGAAACAAAAGCAAAACCAAACAAAAAACACAATGTCTCAGGAGAGGGCAATAAGAGAAAAAAGTAGAGAAGGAGAATAATGAAGAAAAAAATAGGTAAAATGCAAGAAGGAAAACAAGGAATGGAGTTACCCACAAGCAAGAAAATTAAAAAAAAAAAAAAAAAATTGGAACCAGGAACAAGGAAAAGAAAAAAATAGCTGAAAACTAGAACTCACGAAGGGAAGAATAAAAAAAAAAAAAAAAAAATTGGAACCAGGAACAAGGAAAAGAAAAAAATAGCTGAAAACTAGAACTCACGAAGGGAAGAATGAAAAATGATCATAAAAAGGACAAAAGTAATAATAATAGTAGTAGTTTTAAAACAGGGAAAACAAACAAACTAAAAAAGAGAGAAAGAAAACATCTGGATAAGGCATGGCAGGGCACCCAGTCTCCGTCTAAGCACACAGACTTGGATGGAATTCCTGCCAGCCTAGAAGGTGGATGGGAGTGGGGGATGGCTACACCTCTATTCACCAAGAGGTGTGAGATACCAGAGTAACAAGGGGAATGTCATACCTTTCCAGTATTCCGTGCATCTGGGATGTCTTTGCGGTTCCCAGCAAGTAGAGCCTGTTCTTAGTGCCTGGAATCTGGGAGAATGCTGTTGCTTTAAATATCCAATATGATCAAGTTTCTTGTAAACATTCAAAATGACTGCGCCCTGCGGAGAGGCAAAAGTCCACTGCTCAGCCCATCTTCCTCTTCGGTGCTTCGCCTTTTATTCCACAGCCACCAGAGCAGTCCTCCATGCAGTCCCTGGCTAGCAGGGCTGATTTTTAGGTTAATTCTTAGGTCCTACCATCACTCGGCAGTATCCAAGCTGTCTGTGCCATAAGGATCTCTGCCTGACCGCAGCTCCGTATGTCTCCTTTATTGGTATTTTCATGCAAATTCTTCTGCTAGTTGGAGTTTAGTCCACTTCTGTACCCTTCCCTTCAAGGCTCAGGGGTCCAGGATTATCTTCCGTATCTGTGTTAATTGGTTTCCCTTTTCTTTGTTGAAGAGGGTCTGTGCAGTGTTTCTGCATATTCTGCCATTTTACTGGAACTCCAGATCTCTATTGATTTTTGAGCAAAGAAGCAGAAGAGGAGAGAAAACATCATTCTGTATTTTGCCCATAGAATCTTTCAATATTGCAACTCAAAGCTTAAATTTTTTCCTCAATTCTTTCAGCTTTAGAAATTCTGAACATGTTTTTCCCTTTTAGTTTTCTAACTCCAAGTCTTCGCACATTTAATTATAATAGTTTATTTTGTAGATGAGGAAAGTAAGGTTTAAAGAATTTGCCTAAAGATATATAGCTGATAAGTGACAGAGTCCACATTTCACATCTAAATTGCCTCACAGTTTGGAACAACAGGGCTTTATGGGAGGTGATGAGAAGTTTGAGAGTTAGGGATCATGGCACAGATTTTTTTTTTTCAAAGCAAATATACATGATCAGAATGGGATACCACTGATTCTTCTTGACTAAAGCTGTGTTGCTAATGGGAGCTCTGTTGGCATAGTACCTAAGGCATTTGACTGCTAACCAGGAAGCTGGTAGTTCAAACCCACAAGCCACTTTTTGGAAGGAAGATTGGGCAATCTAATTCCATAGAGATACTGCCTTGGAAACCCAAGGAGGGGTCGCTGTGAATTGGGACTGACTCGATGGCAGTAAGTTTGGTTTTATGTTGCTAAGGTCTCTGAGATTGGAATGTTGGGACTGTTACCATTTGACCTACACTTGCAATTTGTTTTGATGTTAGCTGGAGTGTTATTGTTATTAGACTGAGTCTCACCATTGTGGTGATTTGTATTAAAGTCTTTTGTACATTTGTACATAATTGTGTCCATAAGACTAGGTTAAAGCAGTTTTGAGCACATTTGAGTTTATGAAATGTGGAGATGATAGATTCTCAGGTAAACATGCTGTCATTGGTGGGTGAAATGAGTTCTATGTGATTCATTCCTTTATACTTATCTTACTTGCCTCTTATAGGAGTTTAGTGGCATAGGGGGTAAGGCTTTTGGCTGCTAACCATAAGGTTGGCAGTTCAAACCCACCATCTGCTCCGTGGGAGAAAGATGAGGCAGTCTGCTTCGGTAAAGATTTACAGCCTTGGAAACCCTATGGAGTACTTCTCTTCCATCCTATAGGGTTGCTATGAGTCAAAATTGACTTGATTCCATTGAGTTTTGGTATTTGCCTATAAATTTATCCAATTCATCTCTTTACTAATTTACATTTAATGTCATACTGTCTAGTATTAGAAGAAAAAATTAGCATCCATCTTATTTCTGAAACTAACATGGAGAAATAATAATAATAAAATGAAACACTCCAAGCCCACCTTTTAAATAGAAGTTATAAAATTTCACTTGGCCAAGGATAAGGGGAAAAGAAATAATATTTCATGGTTTCATTTTATACCAAGAAATTTGTTTTACAACTACAAAATTAAAGCCATGTACCGTTTTAAAGTGTAAGAGAAAAATCTAAAGCTCTTTTTAGAAGTTGAGCTTTTTACACATGCCTCTTTTGCCCCAGTTGCTTTACTAAGTGATGGTCCCTCAACGTCAGCCAGTGCCTACTCTGGGGGTCCAGTTCAAATGGTGTCACTTTCTCTGTGAAGCTTTCCTGGAGTCCTTCTATGAGTTGGTTGGTTGTGCTTCTTGAATCGTTTAAAATTTATGTACAGACAGATTTTTTTACTATTATTGCATGTATTAAGTTATAATGTAATGATTTTAGTATTTTCCCACCCCAGAATATCTTTCAGGAGATCAGAGACCCTATTTTATTCATGTTTTAATTGTGTAGTACATAGCTCAGTTCAGGACATGAAGCAAGTACTCAATGTCTGGAATGAGGGATAGGCTAATTATATTTTGATTCTTAAATATTATGTATAAGATTGAGAACATCAAGTACTGTGAACTCCATGCAAAAGTATTTATTTTAAAGACAGTTTGTTTAGTTTGAAATTAAAATGATTTTTCTTTTGGTAATTTCATTTTCAAAAAGAGAAAAAAAAAATTAGGGAAAACTGCTTTCTACTGTGGGAGGTTATGTTCTTGACTGTAATAATTTCCTTGCTTTTAAATTACCCAGTTTGTTACTAGACCAAAATTGTAGCTCTTTGTATTTCTGGATCAAATCTAGAGGGCTTCAGGCAATTCATGTAGCTAAAGATAAAGTTTTTGTATAGTTCATGTACCAGAGTGAATTTTTAATTGCTTATAACCTCTTAAAAAATTTTTAACAACCCTTCAAATCTTGACAGAGTTAACTGTTCTTCATTGAGGTTTGTAGCAAGTTTAAGTTTGGCTGTGCATATGTTTTTTAATTTTAAATAAGAAAAGTTTTTTAAAAGGGAAAATCATTGTTACATTTCAGGAACTTGAAAAGGTGGAAATAAAAAACAACCCAATGTAGATATCCATTTAAAATAAATACTCTTGGTTAAAGACCAGCTATACTATAGGAATTTTAACTGTAAAAGCAAAATATTGAGATATATGCATAGTGAAATTGGGAAATCTTTGTAAATTAATGGAGATCAGTGTGTAATTAACAATAACAGATGCTGTGATACTTTTGAATGTATGTTTGGCTTCTTGTCTATGTAGCATGAACTTTGTTGAAAATGATTTTTTTCCTTATTTCATTTTGTGTGTATGTGTGTGTCTGAGACATCAATGACTCCTTTTGCACATGACCATTGATGGGAATGATGGAGATTATATAGAGATTCTGCCTTTTAAATTTTTCCTTCTCTCTTATAACCAAGACGTCAGATTGGTTTAGTAGTTGAGTTTAAGTGAAATGTTTGATGGATAGTTTCTAGGCTAGCATAATAGATTGAGTTGATGATAGATTTTGTACCCCATGAGCTGAAGGGTCAGGGTCATTGGCCCTGATTTCTGTGCTGTTTTGCTGGTTCCCTGTGGTGAAATGATTCCTTTATTAGGCCTTTTGCCTTGTCTGTTTTAAAAAACAGTTGGAGAGGTTTCCTTCCTAAACCCTGGGAAGTTACCTTTTCCCTAGTTTTGTACTCCAGAGGGTTTGTTAATTTTTTCCAAGATGATTAACAGTTCCTGAGTAAACTGTAAATAACTTGTAGTTTGATATTTTTGTCTGGTCCTAGCCTGCAGCCTGCCCTGTGGTTGGTATGCTCCTTGCAGAGATTGATTAATATACTATGCAAATGAAGAATCTGTAGCCTCCTATGCAAATGAACTGTCAGTTTGTGACCACCCCCCCCACACACACACACACATGCACTGGGAGGAGCCTTGCCTTGAAATTGACTAGGAATTTTGTAAGCAGTCAACCCTGCTGAGGATTTTCAGACAGAAAGAAGACCAAAAGAAGCAAGAAGAGAAGCAGCAAGGAGAAGCAGAAGGAAGAAAGAAGAGAGAAGAAGCAGAGTAGGAGGAGGCGAGGAACCCTCTAAAAGAGCTATAGCACAGGTTAAGGGGCTTTAACACTGCAGACAATGAGAGGCCTAGAAGGGCCCCACTGGCAGAGCTAGCTAGTGGCGACAGGCTAAGAAGAGGCCTATCGTATAGCTGGCTGCAACAAGGGGTAAGGCCAGGAGGAGTCTGTCCTGAGGGGCTGAGAGAAAGCTTGCATGGCTAAGAGGGACTGAGAGAGCTGACCTGTACTGAAGAAGGGAGGCTTTGTCTACATGCTTTCTGATCTTGACCCTGAGTTATTGCCTTTTGATCTTGATCACAAGTTGTACCCTATTTCTTAGTAAATCATTTAAGTGTCAGTATAATTCATGAGTTCTATGAGTTGTTGCAGTGAATTGCCAAAGCCAAATGGGGGAGGAAAGAATGATGAAGGGAGGGAGAGTGGCTGGTATCAGAGATGGAGTGGTATGGCAGCTTGGAGAATGTGGAAATCTGGGATATGTTTGACATCCACCTCATAGGCATTGGCTTTGTGCTGATCTTTAGATTTGAAATTATTTGTATATCCCTCAACAGGGAATTCTAATGACATGGAAATTGGAGCAATGAGATGACTTATCACCAGCTCACCGTCATCCCCTTAATTTGGGTCTTCTTTCTCATCTGCATCACTGAAACAGCTTCCCCATTGGTTTGTATGCCTCTTGTCTCACTTCCTACTCAGCTGCCACCTCCCTTCCTGTTCTCTATTCTGCTGCTTTAGGGTAATCCTTTCAAAGAACAAAGCTGATCATGTCTTTGCCCCACTTAAAATTCCTCATAGATCCCATCACTTGTAAGAAGAATAAACCAGTTGCCATCTAGTTGACTCCAGCTCATGGAAATCCCATGTGTGTTATAGTAGAACTGTGCTCCATAGGGTTTCCAGTGGCTGATTTTTGGGAAGTAGATTGCTAGAACTTTTTTCCGAGGTCTGAGTAGATCAAACTTCCAACCTTTCAATTGGCAGTGGAGCACGATAACCATTTGTACCACCAGGGACTCTTGAGTTAACGGGGATTATATAAGACTCTGTTGCTGCTAAGTAAGCTCTCTGGTCTGATCTCATCTTAGACTTAACTCAAAACAATACTTTCTCATTCTTCTGCACATGTGCAATAGAATATGCTTTTCCTCGGTTCTTCATCTAGTCAATTCCTTCTTAACTTTTAAAATTTAATGCAGGCTTCTTCTTTTTTTTTTTTTTTTGTTAGGGAAGAGGGCTTTGAAATCAATTAGAGTTGTCTTCCTATCCCACCCGCACCACCTGTCTAGTTTAGGTATGCCTTTTATGTGAAACCATAAGACCCTTTCTGTGCTTCTATCATAATACTTATCGCATGGTCTTATGATTTTCTATCTGTATGTTTTCTTCATCAGAATATGACTCCTTCTGGATCAAGGATTTCTTGTTTTATCATTTTATCTATAGTACTTGGCGTAATTTCCATTTGATGAATGAATGTTGTTGTTGTCATTGAGTAGCTTTGACTCCTAGCAACCTTATGTATAATAGAGCTAAGGAGTTGCTAGGTCCTGTGGCATCTCAAGTTTGTTGTATGTTTGAGTTCATTGTTTCTGCCATTGTATCAGTTCTTCTCACTGAGGGCCTGTCTTATCTTTGCCAGCCTTCCACTTTACCAAACATATGTCCTTTTTTAGCAATTGGTCTTTCCTGATGACATGTCTAAAGTAAGTGAGTCAAAGTCTTGCCATCCTTACTTCCAAGGAACATTCTGGTTGTATTTATTCTAAGACTGAATAGAATGAATCAGATGAATGAATGGAATCCTAAAAACTCACAGTTATTTAATTTTTATTATGTTTTAGTCTATTTTGCAGATAGTTCTGGTCCAAGGCTAGTGTCACATTCTAGTAAGCCGAGTAAGAACAATTATTAATTGGATTTCCTAACCTCTTAATTTATGTCTGGCAGATGTTTGCCCTTACAGATTTAAAGTTGACTGAGCATATTTAAACATTAATTTTTCCATCTTCTTTGATGTTTTCTTAAATGGGTTTTATGTGTGTGAATGTGATGAGTGTGATATTTATATATTTTTTTGAATAAGAGTTTTGTGATTATTCAGATTTGTATTTTTAAAGTTTGAACATGAGACATTCGTTATTAGTACTGTTACTACTAATAGCTACATTTATTGAATTTTTTAAATGAATGACTTGTATGAAGTTCTTTGTATATAATATCTTATTCAATTGACAAAACCATCTTTTCAGTTCAGTGTGATTAGCCTCATTCTACAGATAAGGAAACTGATGATTATAAAAGTAAAATTACTTGCTTGGGTTTGCACAGCTACTAAGTACAGAACTGAGGTTTAGACATGTCTATAGTAAGTAGGCTTCTGCAGCCTGAGTTTTTATTAACTATTGCATGTTTCTCAGTTGCATTTATGATGTTGTTGTTGTTGTTATGTGCCGTCGAGTCATACCTGACTCATAGCGACCCCTCCTTGGGTTTCCGAGGCAGTATCACTACGGAAGTAGGATTGCCCAACCTTCCTTCCGAGGAGTGGCTGGTGGGTTTGAACCGCCAGTCGTCTGGTTAGCAGGCAAGTGTCTTAGCCACTATGCTACCAGAGCTCCCGCATTTATGATAGTAATTGGAAATAATAATTTGAAAGCGATAAGTTTAAGTAAAAAAAAAAAAAAGAAAGAAAGAAAGAAAGAAATCCTGCAGCAAACATTTCAATTAGGCTTAATTTGAGATTACAGTGGTAAAATATATTTGATGTGCTTATTCCTATAAAATGTGTTAATTGGTTAGAGTAGATTCTCTCTTCTCTTTTTTCTCTCTGTAATTTATTTATTGAATAAGTTGCATTATTTGTCCTAGGGGTTCCCTGCCTTGGATTTTGCTGACTGAATTCCTTTTAGATGTGTTCTTTTGGGTGTATTCCTTGGTTCTTCATATTTAATGTAAATTGGTATCTAAATCTGAAGCCTTTATCGAATTCAGATTTGAATTTTTGGCAAGACAACTTCACAGGTGGTGTTGTGTACATCTGTCAAGAGATACAATGCCTAGTTCTCTCTCTTTTTCTGATGCAACTGCCATTTGTGATCATTGCCTTCAAACCAAAAAAACCAAACCTATTGCTGTTGAGTTAATCCTGACTCATGTTGACCCTGTAGGACAGATTAGAACTGCTCAAAGGGTTTCCAAGGCTGTAAATTTACAAAAGCAGACTGCCAAGTCTTTCTCCCACTGGGTAGCTGGTGAGTTCAAACTGCTGACATTTTGGTTAGCAGCTGAGTGCTTTAACCACAGCACTGCCAGGGGTCCTTTTTGATCATTGCCTGGAGATTCATTATTTCCTCAGGGATTGCAAAATTATTTCTATCATTCCTTTATTATATATTGACTGAAATGCATCTAAAAGGAGAAATCCTCCTTTATTAACTATGTGGTTACCCAGAGATACATTTCATACAGGAAGGTGAAAATTCATGCTTGCTTCTTTCCATTTGTGTCAGAATACAGTGTTTGTTCCTTAGTATCCTTCCAGAGGTGACAAATTAGTTGTTGTTTTTGTTCTTTGGAACAAAGAACATTGATTTGAATATTTTATTCATTTCAATTATTATTTTTATTAATGCTAAAATTATCCCTTCTGTGGCCTAGGGAGCTTTTTCAAGTTCACTCCTGAGCTCTTTTTGTATAGCTTCAGTAGTCTTTGCTGGTTTCTAGCCTTTAGTTATGAGATATTCCAGTCTCACCTTTTACCTTTCTTCTCCCTGAATGGAAGCAGTCATTTCTTTAAGGAGCCTGTTTTTTTCTTTGTGAGAAATTATATTTGAAGATCACGATCTGGGTGCTAGTGGTATTCATTTCTTCTAGTGGGTCTTTTCTTCTGGGCTGCTTGGGTGCATAGAGCTAAGAAATATATATATGGATATGGATATATATATATATATGATATATACACAAGTATTTTATAATATTAATATTAATACTCTTAGTTATTAATATTTTCCAATATTATTAAAATTTTTATATTTTTTATAATTTTCTGCCAATTGTAACCAAAACAATAAGGAATAAAATAAAAATAAGAATTACATCATAGAAACAACAGCAACAGGTGGTTTATGGGCTACTTTGGGAAGTACTGGCATAGTCATTGGCTCTCAACCTTTTTTCTTTCCCAAGAATGTCCAAGGGATACAGAACACTCCTTTTAGTAATAATAATCCCTGTTAGTAGTAATTCTCATTCCCAAAGGAAAAGAGAGTTGGAGGGGGAACTTAGATTCTCTATTGGTGGGTGAATGGCAGTTCATTTTGGAAAAAAAAAAAAAAAAATCCTTGCCCTCACCTCCTTGACCACTGATATCCTAAAAGAGAAAAATCAGTCTAATAATTTTTTTTTCAGGAAAGTTTTTCATTTTAGCATAGGGGACCACTTTTAATGTTTTTTAGCTGTTAGATTATTATGAGCTTTAGAGTTTAAATAGATTTCAGGTCTGCTTTTGTTAAACACTCCTGTGATCTTAAAGTTTTACCTTGTTAGGTATATCTGGTGTTCATAGATGTTAGATAAGTACTGCTAGATTACAGAAATCTCTTCCCCTACTTTCAATATAAATATTATGCAGAACAAAGAGAAGGATGTAAGATCCATAGAAAATATGTATTTACGTTTTCAAGAGTGGATGAATAAGCTTCAAAAAGCTGTGACAGATGTGGTAATACTGTATATAGTTTGTTTAGAGTCCTTAACACTTCAAAATGTTTTCAAAACTGTTGAATTAATTCTACAGTATTTAGA
>NW_006922009.1:168520-171933 GCF_000298275.1 Orycteropus afer afer
AGATAAATATTAATTTGAAATAAAAATATTAACAACTGAATCCAGCGATCTTTATTCAAATTCAGAAACTTTTCACTTACCTTCTGCCAGAACGTATAGTCACATAAGGAAGAAGGGAGACCTTCCTGTCTCGATAGATATCTCGATATGAAGTTAACAGTGTTGTTGATTGAGTCAAGGGTTTGTTGAGGAAGATGAGAGTAGAGAATTAAAAATGAAAATGGCAGAAGAATTAGGCTTCAGTTAAGAAAATATTTTTAAGAAGTAGATTGTTTATAAGCCTCAAAAATCTGAACTACTGTATTTTTTCAAAAGAAGTAGAAATGACTTGGAAAGTTTTTTTTTTTTTTTTTAATTTTTATTGTGGCAAAATCTACATAACATAAAATTTGCTATTTTAGCCAATTTGAAGTGTACAATTTAGTGACATTAATTATATTCACAGTGTTAGAGCCATCACTACTAATCATTTCCAAAACTTTTTCATCCCCCTAAACAGGAACTGTATACTCATTAAGCAGTTACTTCGCATTTCTGCTGAAAAGACTTTTGGGATTAAAATTAATTACTACTGTCCTTAAGGTTTGGGTTTATAATTTAAACACGAGAAGTATTTTCCTTTACCTTAACCTTGGAACTATTAACATTTTGGGCCAGATAATAACTCTGTTATATGGGGGCTGTCGCATGCATTGTAGGATGCTTAGCAGTATTCCTGGCATCTACCCTCTTGCTAGATGTTACTAGCATCCCCAAACTCAGCTATGACAACTACTGAGGGCAAAATCATCCTCACTGCTCTGCATTATAGGATCAATATCAACAAAATAAAGGACTATATGTTAGGTATAAGGAGTCTTGGTGGCACAGTGGTTAAGTGCTTAGCTGCTAACTAAAAGGTTAGCAATTAGAACCCACCAGCTGCTCCACAGGAGCAATATGTGGCAGTCTACTTTTGTAAATATTTACAGCCTTGGAAACCCAATGGGGCAGTTCTAGTCTTTCCTATAGGGTCTCTTTGAGTCACAATCAACTTGATGATAATGGGTTATGGATATGTTAAGTATAATTGATACTCCTCTTTGTGTCTTCCTTTCCAACTCTTATATCTGAATTAGAATTTAATATATGTCCCTTTTGAAGGAACTGTGAGAAGTCATAAATTTGTAGATTAGTATGCCTTTTTTATTTTTTATTTTTTGGTGAGGGGATAACTCATGTCAATACTAGGCTTTCTGATGTATATACACACACACTTTTTTTTTTCTCCTGATATATGTATGTATTTTTTTTCCATACATATATATATGTTTTACTATTGTTTAGGTAAATGTTTACAAAGCAAATTAGTTTCCCATTCAGCAATTTATACATAGATTGTTTCATGACATTGGTTAAAATCCCCTCAATGTGTCAGCACTCTCCCCACTTCCACCCTGGCTTCCTTGTTTCCATTTGCCCAGCTTTCCTACCATTTCCTACCTTCTGGATTTTATTTTTGAGCAAATGTTGCCCTTTTGGTTTCATATAGTTGAATGTTCTAAGGAGTATTTTCCTCATGGGTATTATTATTCACTTTTTAGGCCTGCTTATTGTTTAAGTAAGGTGATCTCTGGGAGTGGGTTCAGTCCTAAGTTTGAAGGGACAGGGCTTTAGTCTCAGAGGTTCCACCAGTCTCTGTTAGACCAGTAAGTCTAGCCTTTTTTACGAATTTGAATTTGTTCTGCATTTTCTTCTCACGCTGTCTGGGACCTTCTGTTGGGATCCCTGTCAGAGCTGTTGGTAATGATTGCTAGGCATTCTCTAGTTCTTTTGGTCTCAGGCTAGTGTAGGCTGTGGCTCTGTGGTCCATTAGACCTTAATAATTTCCTTGAATCTTTGGTTTCCTTTACTCTTCTCCGGTTGGGAAGAGAACAGTAGAATCTTAGATGGCCACTCACAAGCTTTTAAGACCTCTGATCTGATTTATATTTATATTTATTTATTTATACTCAAATATTTTAATTCTTACCTTAAAATTATTTGTTAATTATAAAAGCCACATATAGTTGGTAGAAAATTTAGAATACAGAAAATTATTAAGAAGAAAATTATTATTACCTTTAATTCTAACATTTAGATATAAATTAAAATGCATGTACTTTTAATTCAAGTATTGATGAGAAACAAGTGAGATTTTGGTGACTACTTAGAGACATTCTCGATTAAATATGTACTTTCTGGGTTAAAAATGAGCAAAAAATGATTGTAAATAATTCTTGATTAAGAAAAAATAAAGACCTCAGTAATAGTTTCACTTTACGATTGAATTCTATAAATAATTGTGATAGCATGCCCTAGAATATCTGTGAGATTAAAGTAGTCTCATTTATGAAAGAATTATCCATTTGAGAAATTTTTCTTAATTTCCTAATGTATGTAAAGTAACTTTTTACGTAACACATTAAACCTTTCAACTGTTCATACACAAAATATGGCCTAGGTGTGTATGTTTATAGATGTGAATATATATATCTATATATGTATATCTGTTTCTAATTTTATAAACAATAAAATTTAGGTTTGAACAGAAGCCATAGTCTTTGCTATGTAATTGAAAAAACATGTGCTTCAGTGTAGACAAACCTAAGGAAAGTCGTAACTCTCAAACAATCCCTCTGTTTAGAACATGCTTTCAGGACTTTACATGTTAAACCCATAATTCTATTACAATTATTGAATTTTGTAATGAGAAGCATTTGTTCATTGACTTAAACTTTTAACAGAATTCAACAATTAGAATTTTCCCAGAATGATCCATGCCACGTCTGTTGGAGAAATAGAGGGCATTGAGAAGTGAACCATTGTCTGGAAAACAGAAATAATCTTCTTATAGGTTAAATATGAATCTTGGCATTGATGATTTGTGTAACGATTGATGAGACTGAAATGTTAACTTATTTTTGTTTTATTATTTTCTCTTAGAATGTACTGTAGAGATTTTTACTGATTTTAAATCGCTAGCAAAATGTTGCTAGATTGCAAATATATTTTAACAATTATAAGTAATCTTTTCAGAATCTTACTTATTTTAACTAGGAGAGGGTGGCTTTCTACTGTTAACATTTTGCTGAGTTTCTTTTTGGAGCTGTTAGAAATTTGTGGATTAATGGCTTCTTTTACTTTATATGATGTTTATTAAAGGGTGTGCAGTTTCTATAAGGAGGAGGAATTTTTGGCTTCACACTTAATTTATGCTATTGTTAACCCAAATGCTTTTTTTTAAAATTGTTATTAAAGCTAATGTTGTTGTTGTTGTTATATGTCATCGAGTTGAACCCAACTCATAGTGACCCCTCCTTGGGTTTCCGAGGCAGTATCACTACAGAAGTAGATTGCCCCATCTTCCTTCTGAGGAGTGGCTGGTGGGTTTG
>NW_006922009.1:172033-214935 GCF_000298275.1 Orycteropus afer afer
ACTCATAGTGACCCCTCCTTGGGTTTCCGAGGCAGTATCACTACAGAAGTAGATTGCCCCATCTTCCTTCTGAGGAGTGGCTGGTGGGTTTGAACCGCCAGCCTTCTGGTTAGCAGTCAAGTGCCTTAGGCACTATGCTACCAGAGCTCCCATTAAAGCTAATAGTATTATATAAATGGTATTCCAAAATGTGAAACAAGAACTGTTAAAATACCTTAGATGGAAAGTGCATTTAAGAAGGTAAGAAACAGGGAAACTGGATTTTATTTCTTTTTCTTGTGTTAAAGATATCTTTGAATAAAGGTTATTAACTTTTAAAATTTCTGTTGTCTTTTCAAAACAAAAAAAAATAAACATTTTTATTGACTGCAGCTTATATATCTGGGACTGTGGCAGATGCATACACATATTTTTCTATTTAATTCTGGCAACAAACTCAAGTAGGTATTATCCCCATTTTACAGATAAGGGAATTGGCAGTGGGATATAAGCAGAGCCAGAATTTAAATTTGGGCATAATTTCAAAGACCACATTTGTTCTGTCTCACATGTTATCTTGTAACAAGATATATATTTTGTATTTGTATTTACCCACTCCTCACTTACTGACATGGTTAGGTTCCAAAGGCCAGCTTGCTATGTGAAAATCGAGGATGACCACATCACCTCAACCCCTCACTTGTACTGTGACCATCCTGCCAGAGCCCTGCTGAGGTCCCCCTCCCCCAAGTCACCTGAGGAGAGCTTGGTCCCCTACCACTGCCCACAGGAGAGGGCCCCCAGTTTTTCAGAGCCAGGGTGGCCCAAGTACTGTCCCCGCTCACCATCCAGGGTCTCATCCTTCTTTTGCCGTGACCATATCTTCAGGATGGGTGACCTTGACTCATACTTTCAATGGCCCCAAAATGCTTTTAGTGGTTTTGTTGGGGTCAAGAGGCTCCCTGTGCATGGGTAGAAGAGCCTGGATGCTACAGGGGGTCTGCACACTGCCCACAGTGGGGTCTCCCCACTGCTCTTTTGCCTAAGTACCCCGACTCTCCCTGGGAAGCTGTTTCCCTCCACTCGCATGTCCCCATGAGAACTGACAGTCCAGAGCTTCCTCTGAGGCAGTGATGGCCAGGCTCAGCCTCTGCTCTTGACCTTAAATTGTACCTGTTGCTGGCCATTCATCTGCTGACCTCATCCCTGCTCAGATAGCCTGCCCTACCCTCACTTGTGCCCATCCTGGAGTAGGCATTGAGGGAGAGTAAGAGTTTGCACAAGTGCTGGTCTGATGTGGGGTCTCATGGGTCCTGTGTAGCTGAGTGAAGCCATCTCAGGGCTTCATCTGACCACAGCCTGTTCCATCCCTGCTGCTCCTCAGCTTCCTCCCAGGCCCTGAAAGTGGCTCTCCTTCAGGACATTATCTGCTGCTGCCCAGCCTCAACCCTCTGTGGGCACCGACGACTTGCTGGGCAGTGTCCCATCCCCGCTGGCTCCACTCCAGGCCCCCTCCACTCTGCAAAGTACCCTGAGAGCTCAGAAAGACCATGCCCCTCTCCCGTCTTAGGTGGTAAAACTCTATGAATCATCAGCTTTCTTTCTACATACACATGGTCAGGAATCCTGTCAGGGAACTTGGTGTTCATTATTGCCTGACGTGCATCATTAATGAATAAAACTGTCAGATAGTAATGCTTTACTATTGTTGTATATATGAAATGTCAGATAATGAGATAGTTGATAAATGAGTAGTAGGTATATTTAGTACATATATTTACTGTGTACATATGCACAGATAGATATGTATATATACTAAAATATTTGAAAATTTCCAGATTTACTTGTCATAATGACAATTTCAAGGGAATAGGAAAAAATGAAGTTTTTGGGAAATAACTGATATTTCTTAGTATATTCTGATATTATCAGAAGAATTTAGATGGAAGATGATAAAAACAGTTTTATACTGTAATCTAATTTTTTCTCCTGTTGAATTCACTGGATATATTCTGTACTGGAATTTGATGTATGACAAAAACATTTTAACATTGGAGTACTGCCAACTGGCTTTTAGATGTGAAAATGCCATCAATGAAGGATTTTATTTTTCTTTTTTAGTGTAGTTTGGATAAAAGTTTTCAGAGCAAATTAATTTTCCATTCAACAATTTGTACACGTTTTATTTCATGACATTGGTTGCAATCTTCTTAATGTAACAGCATTCTTCTCACTTCCTCCCTGGTTCTCTGTTTCTATTTGTCCATCTTTCCTACCTTCTGAGCTTTGTTTTTGGGCATGTGCTGCCCTTTTGGTCTTGTATGGTTGATTGCATGTTCCTGGTGTTATTATTTAGTTTATACGCCTGTCTATTGTTTGGCTGAAAGTTGATCCCCGAGGGTGTGTTCATTTCCAGTCTTGAAGGGTGTCTAAAAGCCATAGTCTTTTTTTTTTCTTTTTCTTTCTTTCTTTTTTATTGTGATTTGGGTGAAAATTTACAGATATATATACTTTCCATACAGCAGTTCACATACACTTTGTCTCATGATATTGACCACAGTTTAACACAATGTAACATCTCCCCTCCTACTTCCTCCTGATAGTTACCTCTTCCCTATGTCCATCCCTTCATGTACTCCTGCCCCCTGAGCTATCTCCCTGTGCATAAGCAGCCCTGCTTTCTCCCATGCTTGTTATCTCCAAGGAGTGTATCTACCTCACGTAAATGTTCAACTTGTACGCCTATTGTTTGGCTGGAAGCCACAGGCGTGGGTTCAATTCCGGACCTGAGGGGCAGCTAGGGGCCATAGTCTCAGTGGTTCCACCAGGCTCTATCGGGCTAGCAAACCTGGTGCCCCGCCCCCCTTTTCTTTTTCCAAATGATTTTGAGTTTTGTTCCACATTGTTCTCCCTGTCTATCTAGGATCTCCTACATAGATCCTCTCCCAAGTGGTTGACAGTAGTAGCTGGGCGCCATCTAGTTCTTCTGGTCTCATAGTTGTATAGGCTACAGATCAGATGGTGTACCAGTCGCTAGGACTAATTGTTTCCATGAATTTTTGGTTTTCTTCATTCTTCTTGGCTGTGGATGAGGAGAGACCAATTGTTGCATCTAGATGGCAGCTTACAAGCTTTTAAGATCCCAATCACTACTCGCCACAGTAGGAGGTGGAACAATGTTTTGTGTAGTATGTTATGCCAATTGAGCTTGATGTCCTCTGTGACTATTGTCCCGAGCCCACAGGTTCAACTACTCAGTCCCTCTTGGTAGCTGGCTGTGACCAAGCAGTGACTACAACCTAAAAGCCATAGTCTTGAGGTTCCAGTAGTCTCTATCAGATCAGTAAGTCTGGTCCTTTTTTATGATTTTGAATTGTGTTCTACATTTTTTTTTCCTCCTCTGCCCAGAACCTTTTCTTGTGATCCTGATTAGATAATTAAGGGATTTTACTAGTTATCTTAGAGCATGGACTCCAAAGAAGAGTACATTTTACTTTTTTTGGGACTAAGAATTTTGTATTTGGTAGCATAGAATAGTGTCAGTGGCTCATTTACCTTTCTGCACGAACTATATATTTCTCCATTCCTTTATTCTCTTTCTCAGGAGCCCTGCTGCTATATTGGTTAAGTGCTCAGCTGCCAACCAAAACGTCTGCAGTTCAAACCCACCAACCGCACTGTGGGAGAAAGATGTGGCAGTCTGCTTCCATAAGGAATTTGGTTGTTAGGTGCTGGTGGAGTAGATTCTGACTCTTAGTGACCATATGCACAACAGCAGGTTATTCTCTTTCTGAGATAGGACTTAGATCTGAGGTCTTTTGGAAGTCTATCTGAGATAGGCCATTCTCTTCAGGAGGAGGGTAGCAATCTTAGCACATTTACTTCTAATTAAAACCAGAACCTACTTTTTTACTGGGCAATTTATTATTATTACTTTTAAGCAATGGGAGTTTTGAACTTGGGGGTGGAGTTTTATATAATAAACCTTTTAGTGCATTAGGGCCTTAGCATTTTTTTTTTTAAAGTCGTTGACTGCCCATTGTGGGCTAAAAAGGTTAAAAGTCATCATTTTAATAGTTTTGTGGCATTCTCTTTCATTATAATGCCTGTTTTATGTGCCTTATAAAAGTACATTAAAATGCAGCAGCTTCTGTTGGGATGATGTTAAATTAAGTTCTTACCTTTACTGGAAAATTTCTTGTCCTTGACAAAGTTGATTGGACTTTTTAAGTTGAATACATGACTGAAGATGGAAATTTTTATGTGCTGACATATACAAAGTAACTGAGGCTGTGTGTACACATACAGGAAGTGAAGTGGAAAAGCAGAGGTACAATTCACACTTAACAGCCTTTACCTGACAGCTCAAAGACCATGCCCCCTCTCCCCTCTTAGGTGGTAAAACATTAGCTTCCTTTCTACATACACATGGTCAGGAATCCTGTCAGGGAACTTGGTGTTCATTATTGCCTGACATGCATCATTAATGAATAAAACTGTCAGATAGTAGTACCTTACTATTGTTGTATACTTAAAATACTTGATTATTTCCTCTAACCTTTTTTAGTTTAAATGATGTAAATAATCTCTTTTATGCTTCAATTTGTGTGAATTGAAATTGGCTTAAGATTTATTTATCTATAAACCTTAGCTAGACAGCTGTTTTTTTAATGTAATGAAATTAAGGCATATTTTTCCTTATTATATTACTAATATACCTCAATGTTTATAAATTAGATATATAATTAAATACAGTTAAATGAGTAAAAACAGAAATCATAACATTGGTTACTATTAAATATTATGTCAAATTTGATTATTTATTCAGACTTTAGTATATTCATTTATACTCGCATGCATACTTTAAACAAAATGGAATTATATTACATATATTGTTACAGGTTTTTGTTTTTGTTTTTTGCCTGTAACAATATTGGGAGTATCTTTCTATGTCAATAAGCATAACTCTACATTATCATTTTTTTATAAATTGATTATTTGTTGTATACATAGAAATATACATAGCAAAACATACACTGACCAGCTCAACAGTTTCTACATGTACAATTTAGTGACATTCTTTGAGATGTGCATTCATTCTAACCCTACTTTTTTGAGTTGTGCCTCCCCTATTAACATAAGCTCACTGCCCCCTAAGGTTCCTTTGTAATCTTTCAAGTTGCTATTGTCAATTTGATCACATGTAGATGGTTCTTAAAAGAACATAATGCTCAAGGCAGACCTTTTTTACTAGTTAAAACCAAAAAAAAACCAAACCCACTGCCATAGAGTCTATCCAACTCATAGCGAGCCCTCCTTGGGTTTCTGAGGCAGTATCACTAGGGAAGTAGATTGGCCAGTCTTCCTTCCAAGGAGTGGCTGGTGGGTTTGAACCACCAGCCTTTTGGTTTGTAGTCAAGTGCCTTAGGCACTATGCTACCAGAGCTCCTTCTTTTTTACTAGTTAAGCTAAAGTATTTTTTGTTTTTAGGATTTCAGGGGATATTTTTGGTTTAAGATTTAAAGGTTATCTCGGCAATAATTTCATGGGTTCATCTACCGTTCATGGTTCTAGAAAGTTTAGAGTTCATGAGAATTTTAAATTCTGATCTACATTTTCCCCCTTTTGATTGAGATTCTCCTGTAGAATCTTAGATCAAAACGTTTAGTGATGACAGCTGGGCTGGGTACCATCTATTTCTTCTGGTTTCATGGCAAAGTAGGCAGTTATTCATGAAGGAAATTAGTCACATCTTCCACATCCTCTTCCAATTCCTGACTCTCCTTCTTCCTCTGTTGTTTCGGGTGAATAGAGACCAATTATTGTACCTTGGATGACTGCTTGCAAGCTGTTAGGACCCCAGGCACTATGGAATGAACTAGGAGGTAGAATGGAAACATTAAACACATTAGGCCAATTAGCTGGGATGTCCCATGAAACCATAACCCTAAATCTCCAAACCAAGAAACCAAATTCCATGAGGTGTTTGGTGGTTCAAACCCACCAGCCACTCCTCAGAAAGGAAGGTTGGCCAATCTACTTCCATAGTGATAACACCTTGGAAACCCAAGAACGAGTCATTATGAGTCAGATCTGACTCCGCGACAGTATGTTTTGTTTTTGGTTTTAAGCAGCATCAGGAGCTACTCTTTTTTGGTCATTGTTACAAATGTGTCATCCACACAACTTTTGCCAACTTAACTTTTTAGTGGTGTACAACATATTGATAGCAATTACAGCAGTTGGGTGTGCAACCCTACCATTAATCTATGCAATTTTCCCATCACCATTAACCTGCCTTTCTCCTCTCCCTCCAACCCCTGATAACCACTAATAAGCTTTGGTCTCTGTACATTTGCTTTTTCTTGTCTTTTTATATAACCGAGTCATACAATATTTGTCCTTTTGTGATTTCAGCGTTCTGTCTTCAAGCTCCATCCATACTTCAAGATTTGATTTCTCTTACTGGCTGAGTAGTATTCAATTGTATATATGTACAACATTTTGTTTATCCATTCATTTGTTGATGAGCATTTAGGTTGTTTCTACCTTTTAGCTATTGAGAACAGTGCTGCAATGAACATTGGTGTGTCTACCTGCTAAAGGGGCAGGGAGGCTGCATCTTCTGACCTCCTCTAACCCCACAAGAGGAGAACAGTATCACTATCTGCAGCCCAAGGCCTACGCCTGTGAGGCCAGATATGCTGCCTCCCTCCAAGCCTGTTACTAACCTTGTCACCAACTATTCCTCCCATGGCACCCACCAAATCTCTGCTGGGTTCAGTAATTCGCTGTAGTGGACACACAGAACTCACAGATTATGGGGTTTATTAGGGAAGCAATAGGCTACAGTTGAAATTCAGGAACACGCTCAGTCTCTTGCAGCCAGCTGTCTCACACAGCAGCCGGCAGTCTCTCTTAGTAGTAGTAGCACATTGCTCTAGTGGCAGTGCATGTCTCTCACATCTCTCTCTCAGCAGTGAATGTCTCTCTCTCAGCAGCGTGTGTCTCTCATGTCTCAGGAGCACTTGCCTCTCACATCTTTCTCAGCAGTGTGTCTCTCAGTCTCCCAGCTGGCAGTGAGAGATTCTCTCTCCTGCCTTTTGGAGGGGTCCTTTTTGAGCCTGGCAGAGTGGCCTAAACCAACCAATCCCAACATCAGAATTCTATACACCTGAGAGAGAGCAAACTTCCTAGAAGATTGCTTCCTGCCCTGCCAATAGAAATACGCCAGGTGGATAACTTTAACAATCAGCTACTCATGGCAAATGGAGAGTTATAAAGACTATGGCTAGAAAAGCCATACCATGTAATTTACAACACTGCACTACTTCATTATTTTTAATGGCATAGAATTTGTGTTTTGTGGTTATTTTCTGGTTACCTAGTGCCACTCTGACAAGAATATACCACCAATGGGATGGCTTGAACAAAGAGGAGTTTATTCTCTTACAGTTTGGAGGCTTTAAGTCTGAGTTTAAGGTGCCGGGCTCTAGGGCTTGGGTAAAAGCCCTTCAACCATGGGCTTCAGCTCTGCCTCCTGCTCCTGGCCCACTGCAGTTAGAGGCTTTTCTTCACTCAGACAGCTGCTGGCTGCTGAGGCTGACAAGCCAAAGGTTGACTAGTGGAAAGGCACAGTCCCGATGTGACCAAACCACACAGCAAGCCATGAATTCAAGTCCATTGAAAGTCCCAAGATTGGTAGAACATGGCAGGCTGCTGAACAATGACTCGACTACATGCAGGGTTCAAACATGCCATAAGCTAGAGACCATTTCCCAAGACTTCTCCTTTTATACAGGAAGCAGACCACCTCCCTAAGACAGCTATTCAGCTGCTCACAGTAGATTCCACCACGGAGTTGATTACTAGTCTCATCATGGGGAATACTACATCCAGCTGCCCAGCCACTCAACCAGGCCTAGCTAAGTTGACACAGAAACTTAACTACCACAGGTTACATATGCAACATCCTTAATTTCGCCAGTCCTCAGTTTCAATATTTTTTCTTTTTAATAAATTATGAGCTGATTTTTAATCCTTTATATTTTTATTAAAAAAAGAAAAAAAAGTACATATTCTCTTAAAATTTTTTTTTTTTTTTTTGTGATTGGGATGAAAATTTATAGAGCAAAATGGTTTTCTATTCAACAATTCATACTCAATGTTTTGTGACAGTGATTGCAGTCTCTACAGTGTGCAGCATTCTCCCCACTTCCTGTCTGTGTTTATTGTTTACATTCATCCTTCTATCACTTCCTGACTTCTGAACTTTATTCCTGGGGCAACTGCTATCCTTTTGCCCTCATATGGTTGATTGTTCTAAGGAGTGTATACCTCTTTGGTGTTACTGTCCAGTTTATAGGCCTGCCTATTGTTTGGGAAAGGAGCTCTGGTAGCACAGTGCCTAAGGCATCTCATTGCTAACCAGTCACTCTGTGGAGGGAAGACTGGGCAATCTACTTCTGTAAAGATTTACCACCTCGGAAACCCAATGGGGGTTGCTATGAGTTAGAATCAACTCAATGGCAGTGGGTTTGTTTTTGGTATTGTTTGGGAGGAGCTCTGGTGAAGCTGTGGTTAAAGCACTGGGCTGCTAACCAGAAGGTTGATGATTCAAACTCACCAGCCATTTCATGGGAGAAAGATGAGGCAATCTGCTTCCGTAAGGATTTACAGCATTGGAAACCCTATGGGACAGTTTTACTTTGTCCTGTATAAAACAAACAAAATTCACTGCCATAGAGTCAGATCCGACTCATAGCAACCCCTCCTTGGGTTTCCAAGGTGGTATCACTATGGAAGTAGATTGCCCAGCCTTCCTTCTGAGGAGTGGCTGGTGGGTGTGAACTGTCAGCCTTCTGGTTAGCAGGCAAATGCCAGTTGAAACTGACCTGATGACAGTGAGTTTAGGCTTCATCGTTAGGCTGAAAGTTGAGCCATGGGAGTGATTTCTGTTCCAGGCTTGAAGAATGTTTGAGGGCTATGATATATACCTTTTATGTGTTGTGTTGTTAGGTGCTGTCGAGTAGGCTCCAACTCATAGTGACCCTATGTACAACAGAACGAAACACTGCCCAGGCGTGCACCATCCTCACAATCCTTGCCGTACTTGAGCCCATCATTGCAGCCACCATGTCAATCTATCTTGTGGAGGGTCTTCCCCTTTTTCCCTGACCTTCCACTTTGCCAACCATGACCTTCTAACCAAACCAAACTCACTGCTGTTGAGTCGATTCCGACTCATCGCAACCCCTCCTTGGGTTTCCAAGGTGAAATCTCTACAGAAGTAGATTGCCCAGTCTAGATAGTGTCAAATTGCTTTCCAAAACATGGTACCAATCAAGTTTCTTTTCTATCAGCCCTGAATAGTGCCCTTTTCCCACAACCTTACAACAGTGCAATCTTTAAAATTTTTGTTGATGTGATAGGAAAAAAATGTTCTCATTATTAAATTGCTTTGCATTTCCCTCAATATTTCTTGAACTTTGTTTTTTTCCTTTTTAAGGAATTGACTCTTATATCCTTTGACAGTTAAAAAATGTATTTTTCTTTTACTCTAATTTGTTTTCCAAATATCTATCTAATTTTTAAGCACCATTTATTGAATATTTCTTTTTGTATAATTTGAAATACCATCTTTCTCATATATTAAATTTCCCAATAATCTGATTTTCTCTGAGACCTTTGGTATTGTCTGTGAAGAAAGCCAGTACCACATTTTGAAAAGTGTGCAATGTGCTTGATACGTGTGAAGACTTCTTCATTGTCCTTTTTTTTCCCAAAACATCTCTAGACTCTTCTTGCTGTTTATGTTTTCTTCCATCTGAACTTTAAAAGTAATTTAATGCATACCATAAAAAATATAATGCTAGAATTTTTCTTTGACATTACATTAATTCTGTAAATTATTTTGATGTATAATTGACATATTTATGATATTGAAACTTCTCATCCAGGAAACAATATGTTTTACTATTTATTCAGATTAAATTTGGAGTCAGAAAGGAATTTATATAAAATGTCATTAGGTACCTATATGCATAGCATTCTGTTGGAGAAACTGTGGAGATTAGAAGACATGAGGTTGAATCCTGGCTCTGCTATTTACCAACTCTGTGTCATTTAAACATGTCATTGAACTTTCCTTAGCCTTAGTTCTCTCTGTGGTCAAATGCAGAGAATAGTTCCTGTCCTTCCCAAGTTATAAAACAGGTTGGGCAATCCTACTTCCGTAGTGATACTGCCTCGGAAACCCAAGGAGGGGTCGCTATGAGTCAGGGCCGACTCGATGGCATATAACAACAACAAAACAACAAAGAGTTAGATGAGTAATAATGTATGGACCAGTGCTTGGAATCTGCTATTGAGTTAATTTTTAAGTCTTTAGTTGGGTTCTATTAATCTCATGAGATTTCTGTGAGACAAGATTGTTAATGTGTTCATAGATTGCTACCTTTTTATTTTCTTCAAAAAAACCTCTTACAACTCATCTAAATTCTTTAGCTTTCCTTGTTTTGTTTGTTTTTTTCTTTGCATGACATTATAATAGGTCAGTTAACCTTTAGAGCATAGAACACAAGTCAAGAAATACCTACTTTGGTCATGTTGTCAGAAGGGACCATTCCCCGGGGAAGTATATCATGCTTGGTAAAATGGAGGGTCAGTGCAAAAGCAGAAGACCCTCAATGAAATGGATTACTACATGGCTGCAATGATGGGCTCAGGTATAGCAAGGATTGTGAGGCTGGCGCAGGACTGGGCAGTCTTTATTCTATTGTTCATAGGGTCACTATAAATTGGAGCTGACTTGACTGTACCTAACAACAACAGCTGAGAAAGATTTATTGGAATATTTAGTTCCATATGTCTTTCACATTCATATTGATGTATTCCATCAATACACAAATCAAACCTTAAAGCTTTAGTAATTTTTAGAGCCATGGATATACAGTCTTTTTCTAGGCAATAACAAACAGGGGATTATCACCAGAAGGCAAAGCACCCCCAAAAAGGATACTGTCAAGGATATCCTTCTGGCTGTTCTTTCTTCCTGGAACAGGATGACATATCATAAAAGAACAAATTAAGCAAATAAATTTCAAAAGCAGATTAAAGTATCATTAAGTAGTTGAAAACGCAATGATTTTGAATCAGAAAGATGAGAGGAGGTAAGGTTTTGAATCATAGCTCTGACACATCCTACATATGTGATCTGGGTACTTTGTTTAATTTCATATAGTCTGCTTTGTCAGATACAAAATAAACCCTATTACAAGCTCTGTAACCCATTAGATTGCAGTGAGGATTCCAGTGTTTTAAAACCAGTCTTTCACAGGGAACAGAAAAAGCTCATGCAGTTTATCTATCAGTACTGGAAAGATTAGATTCTTTGTCTGCTTGTCAGCAGAGGGAGCCTTTGCCTAAGGTTTTGATTCTCCAAATCTGATAATTAGTGGTGCATTTGTAAAGAGCCAACGTATTTGTATAAAATGCTTGTTTTCTCACCTGGGCTTGAATAATTTTTTTTTGTTCCTACAAAGGAAAACTTTTTGTGTTTGGTTTATGAGTTCATTATCCTAGTGATTTTCAAATGGTTAGTACTGGGATATAATAATGGTTTCAAATACTATCCTCTGTTAAAATTTTGGATGGTGTCAAAGTAATGAGAAAAAAGCAGAAAATGTAATAAGCTTTTCAGAAACTTTTTCTAAATTTTTTTAAAAAATTTGTCTAGTTAAACAGCTATGTTTTGTGCAGACATTATTTACTTCTTACTTATTTGTAGGAATATTTAAAAATATATTTGATGATGGCAGTCTCTTTAAAAAAATAATCTCCTTATTAGACAGTTCACCTAGCTGACAATCTCACGATGATATTCAGTATTTTCTGAAGTTTTGTGATTCAGTGAAATTCAAAAGCCTGGTATCACTGCTTTAGCAAGTACTTTAGCAAATAAAAATTTCCAAGCCAAATTTTTTCCAGTTTAATCTTTTGTTCTAACTTTCCTCTGAGATATTTCTGTCCTTTGTTACCGAAGGAATGAGGATTAGTGACCAAATCACCTTATATCCAAGTTATAGATATGTGTTAGGTACTAGGGGACATTGGTCTGATCTTTTTTCCCCCCTCTTAAAGGCTGGCTATTATTACTTGGCTCTGATACCAAGTTAAGATTGGTATTAAGATTGGTCTGAATTCCTACTGTGTTCCAGATACTGTACTGAGCAGTTTATATACATTCCTTCTTTCAATCCTCACTGCAATCTAATGGGTTACAGAGCTTGTAATAGGGTTTATTTTGTATCTGACAAAGCAGACTATATGAAATTAAACAAAGTACCCAGATCACATATGTAGGATGTGTCAGAGCTATGATTCAAAACCTTACCTCCTCTCATCTTTCTGATTCAAAATCATTGCATTTTCAACTACTTATTGATAGTTTAATCTGCTTTTGAAACTTACTTGCTTAATTTGTTCTTTTGTGATATGTCCTCCTATTCCAGGAAGAAAGAACAGCCTGAAGAGTATCCTGGGCAGTATCTCTTTTTGGGGGTGCCTTGCCTTCTGGTGATAATCCCTTGTTTGTTTGCCCAGAAAAAAGACTTTATATCCATGCTCTAA
This sequence comes from Orycteropus afer afer, assembly GCF_000298275.1. Classification (NCBI taxonomy): domain Eukaryota; kingdom Metazoa; phylum Chordata; class Mammalia; order Tubulidentata; family Orycteropodidae; genus Orycteropus; species Orycteropus afer. Next base: position 184,643 of record NW_006922009.1, read on the forward strand.
TAATTACTAAAGCTTTAAGGTTTGATTTGTGTATATTTTTGAAATTAGAGTGTTATGAAATACTGATGGATCTAAGGATCATTCTAGTCCTTATAGCACTGTTCCTGACTTCCACAATTCATTTGATATGGTGGAATGATTTCCTCCCTTGATTATGTATTTTCTTTGTGGGCTCTTTCCTTCTCTCCCTCCATGCCTTTATTTCCTGTACTTTCTTATACTGTTTTTCCATTTATCTTTCATAAGAGCAGAATTATTTTGAACTCTTTTCCTTTCTTACTTAATATTTCTTATTATATTGGGTGTTGGGCATAAAATGAGTACTTATTCTTTTGACTTACTTCTAACTCTGTATGTTTTGAGATACCAAAATGGATACTAAGCCTGGAAATAACTGTGAATCCTAATTTTGTATGCATCACATATTAAAAGTAATTATTTCAGGACTTTTACCATATCATTTTTACTTTGTTGCTAATCATTCACTTATTCATGTAACATATTTTTTGAGTTTCTGCTGTGTACTAGGGAAGGGAGGTGTGGTGAAGAAAACATACTGCCAACCTTCAAGGGCTTTTCATGTCAAAAATCTCCACCCACTTGATGATCATTGGCACTACAGTTTTATATTATTTCTTACTTTCATGAGGATTCGGTTTAATTGAACAGATATTTTTGGAGCACCAACATATAAGGGACTGTGTTCAATGCTGTGAGGCAGACATTAAAAATAAAATAGCCTTATTTTCAAAGGATTTATGTTTGACTTGTAGAAGTTGGAGAGGGTAGAGATATGATCCAAATTTAGCTGTATCCACAGGAAAATATTACACCTATTCCTTAGTTATCAACTATTTTGTTTCTGACATTTCGCATTTATGACAGTAGTAAAAAATCTACTATTTTATGCATTGATGACGTACCTCTGGCAATAATGAATGCTGAGGTCCATGATGGGGTCCCTGATCAGTGGGCCTCGTGTGCATGGAGATAGGAAGCTCATATTACATAGTATTTCACTGCCTGGGAGGGGTGCTAAGCAGAGTGGAGGGGTGTTGGAGTAGGGCCAATGGAGATCAGATGCTGCCCAGTGGGTCCTGGGTGCCCACAGGGGGCTCAGGCTAGGGCAGTGGCACCCAGTGTCTTGAAGGTGGTTCACACTTGGAGCCAAAGAGGAAGCAGGACCTTGGGGTCTCGTCCTAGCTCTTAGCTCCAAGGGGTGTCAGAAATGGGCTAGGCTGTGGTCAGAAGGAGCCCTGAGGCAGGGCACTTGGGTACCTGGGGCCTACAGAACCCCACATCAGCTGACTGGCACCTGTGTAGCTTCTTCAGTGACCCCTCCCATGTGGACATAGCTGAGGATGGTGTAAGCTGCCTGGGTAGGGGTGGAGTCAGTAAGTGAATGGCCAGTGGCAGCTACAGTAAAGTCAAGGGCATGGTCAGGGGGACATCAAACTCAATTGGCACAACATGATATACAAAAATATTGTTCTACAGCTTACTTTGGTGAGTAGTGAGTAGGGTCTTAAAAGCTTCTGAGTGGCCATGTAAGTGGCAACTATTGATCTCTCCTCTACTGGAGCAATGAAGAGTGAAGAAAATCAAAGAGGCATGGAAATAGTTAGTCTGAAGGAATAATAGACCATGAGATCCTCAAGCTATATGACCCTGAGACCAGAAGAACTAAATGATACCTGGCTACCAATGTCAGCCACTTGGAAAGGGATCAGAATTGGAGATCCTATATAGAGTGGAGGAGCTCTGGTAGCATAGTGTCTAAGGCACTTGACTGCTAACCAGAAGGCTGGCAGTTCAATCCCACTAGCCACTCTTCAGAAGGAAGATTGGGCAATCTACTTCCGTAGAGATACCGCCTCAGAAACCCAAGGGGAGGGGTCACTATAAGTTGATATTGACTCGACAGCAATGAGTGAGACGGTAGAGGTATGAGAGACTGGTAACCTGAATGACTACTGTAATGGTCAAAACAGGTGGTAACGAAGACCTCAGCAAGGAAAGTTGCAGTGGGAATCAAAGGAGGGAACCAACGTAAGTGAAGTAGTAGGCTCTTTTGACTGGGAAGGTGGCTTTCAAATGGACTTCTCAGTTTTGAGCTCAGCACTGAGAAAGTGCTGAAATTCTTTTTATTATCTGTTTTCTTCACGCACTGAATTCTCAATTTTACCAGAGGGTCTTGCACATTGCTAGCACCTTAAATAATCACATAAGTAAATGCACAAATAGAGGGTTGCTGAGGGTGGAAGAAGATGAATTGGACTCACTCCTGTGGCTCTACTCTCAGCCAGACAGTAGACAGGTCTACGAGCTGAACAACTACACCAGGGAAATAGACTCCTTAGAACAGCCAACCATGGGAGATAGAAGGGCAGCATTTGCACAGGGAGAGATTTAGGCAGGCAGGAATGCATAGGTAAGAAGGACCCAGGGAAGGGGTAACCACAGGGAGGAGGTAGGAGGAGAACTATTATATTATGGAGATTGTAATCAGTGTCATGAGACAAAATATATATGGACTGTTGAATGTAAAATGAATATGCTTTGTGAAATAAATAAATAATAATAATAATAATAAATAGAAAATCTCTCAGAATTTATTTCTCTGTGAACTTTTGCTGTTCAAGATTATTTTCTGCCCATTTTAAGTTTACTTTCTTCAGAAAAGAAAATTCTCTAACATGATAACTATTTAAATCTCTAGAGAAGTATATTGTGAGGTGTCAAAAAGCCCTATTTGAGAATGAGCTGTCTCATAATGAGGTCACAATAAAAAGGTAAAAGAAAAAGTTAAACAACACGAAAGTGATCAAACTAAAAAACAAAAACAATAACAAAACCCAAAAGAGATTGGGAATTCAGAGCAAGAACGAACATATAAAGGAGGACCATCTTTAATTCTTAGTATTGTATGAACCAGTTATCTGGTACACTGAATGAGAGACCCAGGTGTAGTTATAACTAGCTTCATAACCTTTGGTAAGTGATTTAACCTTTTGGAATCTCACTTTCCTTATAGGAAAAAAAAAAGAGAAGATTGTTATCTCTGAGCCTGTCTCTTTTACTAGAATGTTTTTCTTTCTGTTGCTCAATTATAATTTAATATTGACTGTATTTTTGTTTCTTTAAAGTTGCTAGTTTATGTTTAGGACTGTTAAACTTTTAATATCAAGTGTTTTGATGCTGTTCTGTTTTCTATAAGCCTAGTGTTTGGTTACTGGGTAATTTCATACTAGCAACACATTGGGTAATACATTTATATACCGTTTTATTTTCTTCCTTCTCCTCCTCCCTTCATTGAAGTTATGCATTTACGAGTGTGTGACGCAAGCTTAAGAAATAAGCAGTTTGTTCCAAGCAACTGGGTAACTTGCTTTAAATACGAATGGAGTTTATGCATCAAGCTGTCTTGCTATGTCACTAAAATACTGTACTAAGATTTCAGGTTAAAGATGAATGTCTGGGTAGCTTTCATTCAGACTTATGTTACAGTACTATCGTGACAATCCAGGGCATTTTATTAAATGGAAGTCCTTCCATCTTCTTTGTTAAATATCATAAACACACACGTGCGCACGCACACACATACGCACATTTATTTTTATGACTTTTATTAAGGTATGGTATTTTAACTGCTTCCTTTGGAAGAAAGAAATTTAACAAATTAAACAATGGTAAGATAGCACATTGAACTCTGTGATAGGAATTCACAGCCCAAGAAATTTAAAGTTAGCATTGTTGTGCTCCCTAATTCACATTGCTTTGCCTTTTAAAATTGTATGTGTACATGAGTTAAAGCTCACCTGAGAATTTCTTGGCTTTCGTTGTTTTTCTTTTTTTCTCACAGTTTTAATTTATTTGGTAATAGTGAGTTCAGAGTAGACTATATCTTTCCCTTGTTCCTTCTTTAGATACACTGTAGATGTTAGGATTAAGAAGGTTAACAATATATAAAAAGCAAATGTTTAGCTTTTGGAGTCATTGCTTTATGGAACTAATATTATTGCAAAGGAGGAATATTTACACAAAATGAAGAGGCATTTAAAAATGTTCTGTTTTTAAATATTTTTTGGGGGGGATTCCCTGGGTTCCTTTCCTTGATTAGTTATTGCCTTATTGGGAAACTTCCTACTTTGAAACTAGTTATTTATTTATTTTCTTAAACTCTATCTCCAACATTGTATTTACCTTTTAAAAATTTTTTCTTTCTGATGAAGAAGAAGTTGTTGTTGTTGTTGTTATGTGCCGTCGAGTCAGCCCTGACTCATAGCGACCCCTCCTTGGGTTTCCGGGCAGTATCACTACGGAAGTAGGATTGCCCAACCTTCCTTCCGAGGAGTGGCTGGTGGGTTTGAACCGCCAGCCTTCTGGTGAGCAGTCAAGTGCCTTAGCCACTATGCTACCAGAGCTCCCGAAGAAGAAGTAGGGAGTGCCAAATACATGAGCTCTTCTGTTTGATATCATCTGTCTTTTCTTTCTGATATTACTCAGGGTCATCCTGCAAAAAGCATCAATAAAATCTATAGAGAATGAGAGTGGGAGAGAGAGATGAACGAGAATATTTATGTGTGTGTGTATGTGTGTGTGTTGGGAGAAGAGGGGAGGCAGAGACAGCTCACTCTCAAATAGGGCTTTTTGACACCTCACAGTATACTTCTTTAGAGATTTGAATAGTTATCATGTTAGAGAATTTTCTTTTCTGAAGAAAGTAAACTTAAAATGGGCAGAAAATAATCTTGAACAGCAAAAGTTCACAGAGAAATAAATTCTGAGAGATTTTCTATAATTCTTGAAGTCTTTAAAACCCTTTCTTTGCTTGAACAGAAATGATGAATTTCTCTCTGTGTGGGTGTGATTGTTCCTTCTCACATTAAATTTTATCCTTTTGCTCTAAATAATTTTTTTTCCTTTGATTTTAATTTTTTCTGCATAGTTTGTGCTTCAAGAACAGGGTAATCCTGTTGTATTAGTTTCCTAGGGCTGCTATAATAAGGTACCCCAAACTGGGTGGCTTATAAAAACACATTTATTGTCTTGCAGTTCTAGACTGTAGGAGTGTGAATTCAGGGTGCCAGCAGGGCATGCTCTCTTTGAAGGGTCTAGTGGAAGATCATTTCTTGGGTCTCTCAGCTTCTGGCATTCCCAGGTGGTTCTTGGTTTGCAGTTACAGCATAGCTCTGTTGTCACATGGCCATCTGCCCTCTGTCTCTCCTCTAAAGACAGCACTCAGATTGGACTATGATCTCATGTTTACTTAACTGATAACATCTTCAAAGACTCTATTTCCAAACAAAGCCATGCTGACACTTATTAGAAGATACACAAATATTTTGGGGGACACAATGTAATCTATAACACCAGTAATGTCAATTAATTACCATTTATTAAATGCTTACTGGGTATGAGACAGTATACATTTTTATCATATTTAATCCTTATAAGAGCATCATGTAATATTCTCATAACACCACTGTTTTATGGATGAGGAAACTGATGGAGCTGTCAAGACTAAAGTAAGATGTAGTCAACCTGGGTTTAAGTTGCAGCTTTGTGATCAGTTCTGGCTAGTATACTCCTGTCACTGCTCAATGGGCTCATGAACAAAGTGGCCATGGTGGCAGGGATGGAGGTTATGCATGGGCACAGCAACATGGACTCTCGCTTACCAAGGCTGATTTGGTTACTGCCACTGCTGAGTGCCCAATCTGCCAACAGCAGAGACTAACCCTGAGTCCACGATATGGAACCATTCCTTGGGGTGATCAGCCTGCAACGTGGTGGCAGGTTGATTACATTGGACCACTTCCATCATGGAAAGGACAGCGTTTTGTTCTTACTGGAATAGATACTTATTCTGGATATGGATTCGCTTTCCCTGCACGCAATGCTTCTGCTAAAACTACCATCCGTGGACTTACAGAATGCCTTATCCACCGTCATGGCATCCCACACAGCATTGCTTCAGATCAAGGGACTCATTTCACAGCACATGAAGTGCGGCAGGGGGCTTATGCTCATGGAATTCACTGGTCTTACCATGCTCCCCACCATCCTGAAGCAGCTGGTTTGATAGAATGATGGAATGGCCTCTTAAAAACACAAATACAGTGCCAGCTAGGTGGCAATACCTTGAAGGGTTGGGGCAATGTTCTTCAGGAGGCTGTATATGCTCTAAACCAGCGTCCAATATATGGTTCTGTTTCTCCAATAGCCAGGAATCATGGGTCCAGGAACCCAGGGGTGGAAACAGGAGTGGTACCACTCACTATTACCCCTAGTGACCCACTCAAAAAACTTTTGCTTCCTGTCCCTGCTACCCTATGCTCTGTGGGTCTGGAGATCTTAGTCCCAAAGGGAGGAACACTCCCACCTGGAGACACAATACTGATTGCATTGAACTGGAAATTAAGTATGCCACCTGGCCATTTTGGCTGTATGTGTGTTAATGTATCATGTTAAGCACAAATATGACTCTGTAATTGTCCTTATTTAGAGATTATATATGGTTAAGAAGATGTGTACAACTGCCAAGTTGACAAGGGGTGGACTGTGATAGTTGGAGCTGTGTGTCAACTTGGCTGGACCCCAGTTTCTGTGTGGTTGTTCCCATGATGGGATCAGATGACTGTGTTCTGAGTGGCCAGTCTGCCCAAGGGGAGTTTCCCTAGGGGTGTGGCCTGCTTCCAAGATATCCAGGGACATCCTGGGAACAGCCACATTCCTTGAGGGATTGGAACCCTGGTGTGCGGACTACAGACTTCCGTGAGTGAGCAGCCCACTGCTCGGCCTGGAGATCTTGGATTCGTCTTTTGTTGGAGTCAACAACCAGTGTACTGCCTGCCAGCCTTGAATCTCTTGGCCCCCTATGCTTACAAAAGCTAAAGTGGCCGCCAGCCCATCTCCTCCAGAGACTTGGACTTGTCGGCTGGGACTTGTCGGCTTCTATACACTTGTGAGCCATTTTCCTAAGATAAATCTCTCTCTCTCTCTCTCTAAATATATATATACACTTTGCTGGTTTTTGTGTTTCTCTAGAGAACCCAGTCTAACACATGTACCATCTTCCTCAACAGTGTCTCCCTCCACCCATAGCCCTCCAAAATTCACTGATCTTCCTACTCCTCTCTAAACATGCTAGCTCTTTCATAATCCATGTTTCTGTGCATTGGTTCCTTCTCCTTTTGCTTCTCTGATTACCTTACAGTTTTTCTATGCCTGCTATGCCCAAGTGTTTTCTTTTTTTTTTCTGTTTTGAAGCTTTTCTTGATTCCTCCAGACAGTGTTAATAATGTTCTCATAGCCTTTATTATTTCTTTTTTAAAAATTGTAAAAATATGTGTAACACTACATTTGCCAATTCACCATCTTTCACATGTTTGGTTTGGTGACACCAATCATGATTATTTTAACAAACCTCAATTTTTACATGGTTGTAATATTTAATTGCCAGAAGTTGAGAGACACAAGAAATAATCTTCTGCTAGAGCCTTCAAAGACAGCATGGCCCTGCTGGCACCCTGAATTCACACTTCTATGGTCTAGAACTGTGCGACAATAAATGTGTTTTTATAAGCCACCCAGTTTGTGGTACCTTATTATAGCAGCCCTAGGAAACTATTACAACAGGATTACCCTGTTGGTCAAGCACAAACTGTGCAGTTCTCATATTTACTGAACTTTCTGAGGGTGGAAGTGTATTTCTCCTTGCATGTGCTAGGTGTACAGTGAATGTGGCATTTGTTGAATGAACATGAGTTCTGGAGAATGTTATCAAACCTTTCATGATCATTGTACCTAACAAAATAATTCACCCAATTATAATATGATATGTAGGACCTTCTGTTAAACTCTAGCATTGCATTTATGGTGAATCAATCACATATAATGCTAATTTAATGAATGGCTATAATTTCTTGTAATATGTTATTAACCTTATTCACAGTTTTGGGGAAAAGATTGTGCTAAATAGCTTGGCAGAACACACAGTGGTGCTCTTTGTGAGGCTACTAAAGTTTGCCATTAAAATGAGACACATTAAAATGTCAAAAGGCAAGTTCATAAGAAGAGGTAGTACATAGACCCAATTTTGATTTTCTTGAATCTCAAGAAGTTACTCATTAGGGCAGTATTCTGGTAATAGTTGAGAATTTGTATAATTTTTCCCTGGCATATAGTTTAAAATATTAGCTATTTAGCTCAACACATTTATTCTATTTATTAATTTCCTCTGTTTGCTTAGAGTTTTTAAAAATTAATTATCTATCTAAGTTTTTAAGCTTAGAATCTACTTGGATATTGCATTAGTATCAGGTACTAATTGTTTTTAGAATTCTCAAACTAAAAATAATTTGAAAGAGAGTGGTAATATTCTTTCATTCAGGTGATGCCAATTATTAAAATTTTAAGCAAAGTCACATTATAGTGTGTATCTCAAAACGATGGTAGTTTTATTTATATGAAGAAATAAGTGAAAAAGTACAAAGATGATATTTAATGGAAAATTTACAATCCTGCAAGCTCTAGAAAGCCATCCACTGTTTGGTTTTAAGACAGTATCTGTTGAATTGTGCTGTCCACATTTTTATGTCCTTGCTCATAGCAAACTTGTTGCATCATTTTTGAGTTAGATTTGCAATAAGATTAACGAGTTAGCATTTCAATGTTTCTGTAACAACAACGAAAGTATTTTCCATGCATGCGTAAAATGAGCGGAAGTTCCACAGACTTTTGGACTCTTTTGGTCTTATGTGTCAGTCTCTTGATGTTTCCTGTCTGCCCTTTTGACTACCTGTACAGCTGTTTTTCATGTGTTTTTCAGACTTGGAGAAAGACCAAGCATTTTTGACAGCTGCATGCTGAACTGCAATATATGCTTGGCCACAGGTCACGTTTGCATTTCTTCACTTGTATTTTTACTCAATGTGCAAAAGAAATATGAGCATAGAGAGATTCAGAAAACATGTAGCATGCTGAGTATTGGTAGTCTACTTTCATGTATGCCATTCCATTTACTCAGCTGCAGAGATTCCACAGGAAGAGAAAGACTATAGAGAACTGGAGGAAATGGCATTCAGGACTGCCCTCCATGGGGCCCTTATTGCCATAATAATGAATGATGAAAAATGCTCTGGATCGTGTTTGGTAGAAAGAACTTCTAAGCATAGGAATGTGTGCACGTGCAGGCGCATGCACTCACCCACCCACACATTCTCTCTCTCTCTCCTACACACCACTTTTTGTTAACAGACTAACATTTAGTGGAGAAAACTGTTAATCTAGCAGTCAGTTCAATGTGTAATTGATTACCAGCTTATACACCATGTTAAAGCTTTGACTACATGAACTACATGATATTTTAACATCAGGAAATGAGACATACTATTCAGTAAATATTCATTTCATGACGGAGCCATAATGGAACTTTCCTGCCTTCATCTCCCAACCCCCACAGGCACAATTTTTTTGTCTCTGAAAAAGAAAAGTTTTGATTTTCAAAAATCCTTTCAAAATGGTCTTGGTAGGTCCATTCTCAGTTTATTACCAAACCTTGCAAATAGAATTTTTACTTGTAATTTTTTTTTTTTCCTCTCTCATCATGTTCAAGATTAATGAAAGAAACATCAAGATTTTAAATTTTGAGGAAATTTCCAAACTGCCTCATGATTTTGACTGAAAAGAATTTTTCTTTTTCGTGTCATTTAGGCATAATTTAGGCATAATTAGGAAGTAGCATTAGGACATTGCTATCTTTTCAACCTATTACTTTTATGTTTCATGCTCTATTGGTAAAACTTGATTGATTGCACTGTGGATCAAGTGTGACTGCCTCAGCATCTTTTTCTAATGTGTTCCTTTTCTCTTCCAGAAATTCTTCTACTTTTTCTTTTGACCCTATCTATTCTACCCATTCACAACACTTAGATTTTGTAGATAAATGTCTGTTATTTTTGTATGTGACCCTATGTCTTGACTCTTGGAAAACTAATGTGATACAGTAGTGCCAGATAGACCCAGATTTGAATAATGGCTCTGTCATTTTCTAATTTTTTGACTCCAGAAAGATGTCTACCTGTGTTTTATTGACTATGCAAAGGCATTTGACTTTGTGGATCATAACAAATTATAGATAACATTGCAAAGAATGGTAATTCCAGAACACTTAATTGTGCTCATGAGAAACCTGTACATAGACTAAGAGGCTGTTGTCAGAACAGAACAAGGGGATACTGCATGGTTTAAAATCAGGAGGGGAGTGTGTGAGAGTTGTATCCTTTCACCATCCTTATTCAATCTGTGTGCTGAGCAGATAATCCAAGAAGCTGGGCTATATGAATAAGAACACAGCATCAGAATTGGAGGAAGAATCATTAACAACTTGTGATATGCTGATGATCCAGCCTTGCTTACTGGAAATGAAGGTGACTTGAAGTACTTACTGATGAACATCAAAGACTACAGTCTTCAATATGGAATACACATCAGCATAAAGAAAGCAAAAATCCTTACACCTGGACCAATAAGCAGCATCATAATAAATGGAGGAAAAAATTGAAGTTGTCAAGGATTTCATTTTACCTGGATCCACAGTCAACATCCGTGGAAGCAGCAGTCAGGAAGTTAGACATCGTATTGCACTGGGCAAATCTGCTGCAAAAGACCTCTTTAAGTTCTTAAGAAGTGAAGCTATCACTTTGAAGACTAAGGTGCCTGTAACCCAGGCCATGGTATTTTCAGTCGCCTCAAATGCATGTGAAAGCTGGACAGTGAATGAAGAAGTCTGAAGAAGAGTTGATGCCTTTGAATTGTGGTGTTGGCAAAGAATACTGAAAATACCATGGACTTCGAAAAGAACAAACAAATCCGTCTTGGAAGAAGTGTAGCCAGAATGTTCCTTGGAATCGAGAATGGCCAGACTTCGTCTCACATTCTTTAATCATGTTGTAAGAAGGGACAAGACCCTGGAGAAGGATATCATGCTTGGTAAAGTAGACAGTCGGTGAAGAAGGGGAAGAGTCCAACAAGATGAGTTGACACAGTGGCTGCAGTGATGGGCTGAAGCATAGCAAGAATTGTGAGAATGGTGTAAGACCATGCCATGTTTTGTTCTGTTGTCCATAGGGTTGTTATGAGTCAGTGCCAGCACGAAGGCACCTAACAACAACAACAAGACAAATTGTATCTCTGTGGAAGTCAAGCTTCTTATCTGTAAGAGGGGACTGTTGTTCCTTTTAGGGTTATTGAGGATATTACCTAATTTGTTGGTTAAATATTTAGTACAAGGGTGGGAATATAGTAAGTACTTAGTAAATGGCAGTAGTAGTTATTATTGCTGGTATTTTATATTTCTTACAGATCCTGTTATAATATTGAGTATGTGATAGCATGTGTTAGGGACTCATTGAATACAATTCATGGCTAGGTCATTAAAATACATTCTGAAATCCCATTGCTTTTATGAAAGCTTCCTGTTGCTTATGTCCTATCAGAGCTACAAAACTTTCATAGCTTCTCTGTACTGTTATTTTTGTTCCTATTATCTGCAAGGAGAGCCTTTGGAATGTGTTCTGAACTGGCTTCCAAAACAGTGATTTTAAGGATTTATTTATTTATTTATTTGAGTAATGTTTTGGATTGATCCCTACATTTTTTCTAAACATCTGCAGCCAGGATTGTAATAAATAAAGCATTCTTTTGCATACTTCAAGTGCAGTGTAAAGCACATAGAAAAAAAAAAAAATCACAGCCAATCCAAGCTACACATGAATAAATTATTTTGCCTAGCTTACTTCAGCTCAACAGACATTTATTATGTATCTCTTATGTGCCAGGCATTCTATAGGTGCTGCATTTACAAAGATGTGTAAGATATAGTCCTTTGAGTTTAATCCTGAGCAATCAACAGATTCAAAAGCAGGTAATTGCAGTGGACAATGATTAATTCTAAGATGGAAGTAAGGATGGGGCTCTATGAAGTCCTTAAACTCACTGCCATTGAGTCAATTTCCACTCATAGTGACCCCCTTTCAATTTCTGAGACAGTAAATCTTTATGGAAGTAGATTGCCCAGTCTTCCTTCTGCATAGTGGCTGATGGGTTTGAACTGCTGACCTTCTGGTTAGCAGGCAAATGCCTTAGGCACTATGCCACCAGAGCTCCTGTCGTTGTTGTTGTTGTTATGTGCCGTGGAGTTGGACCCGACTCATAGCAACCCCTCCTTGGGTTTCCGAGGCAGTATCACTACGGAAGCAGATTGCCCAACCATCCTTCCGAGGAGTGGCTGGTGTGTTTGAACTGCCAGCCTCTGGTTAGCTGTCACATGCCTTAGCCACTGTGCTACCAGAGCTCCTACCACAGCTCCTAGATGGGGAAAAAGAAGGCTTTTGGGAAGATGTGAGAATCAGCCAATGATGATGCTCAGAAGAAAAATAAGGTTGATCTATTTGATTCAGGAGCAGAGAACTCAACTCAAATGACATCAATAATTTATTGTCTACAAAATTCAGGGGTAGTATTAGCTCCAGGTGAGGATCAAACAGTGCCTTCCATAATTCTGTCATAGCAGTGACTCTAGACCTTTTCCCTCTCACACATGATTCTCCAGGGAAGAGAAAATTTTTCTATAGTTCTAGCACTAGTCCAGGGGTTTATTTTCTCTCTTGACTATAACTAATACATGTCTTTGAACCAATCAGGAGCTCTGGTGGTACAGTGGTTGAAGCATTGCTAACCAGAAGGTTGATGGTTCAAACCTAGTAGCTTGTCCTTGGGAGAAAGATGAGGCAATCTGGTTCTGTAAATATTTCTAGTCTTGAAAACTCTATGGGGCAGTTTCTACTCTGTCCTTAAGATTTGCTATTAGTCAGAATCGACTTGATGGCAGTGGGTTTGGTTTTGGTTTGAACCAGTCACCATGACTAGTGGGATACTAATTGGTCTATATAAATGAAGATCTTATGGGGTCACTCTTGCTCCAACCTTACGGGTAAGGATGGGAATAAAGAGGAATGGATGATCAAGAGGGAGCCAGCAAATATATACTCTACCAGGGGAAGAAAATTGAAGTTTTTTTTTTTTTTTTCTTGGAGGGTGGGGAAAGGAAATACTATAAGCAAAAGGAAGGAAGCATGTACATCATGGTGCATGTTGGAAACAATAGTCAGTTAAACATTAATGCAGTATGAAGCTTAGAAAATAATTATAAAAATGATGTAAGTATTTACTGCTTGCTAGATACAATTTCCAAGGCGCTCTGGTGATATAGTGGTTAGGGCATTTGGCTGTTAAACAAAAGGTCAGTGGTTTGAACCCACCAGCCCTTCCATGGAAGAAGGATGGGTCATTCTGCTTCCATAAAGATTTACAGACTTGGAAACCCAATGAGGATCACTATGAGTCAGAATCAACTTGATGACAGTTAGTTTGGCCTTTGGTTTGAGATACAATTTCCATACATTACTTCACTTAATTCTCATAACTTACTAAGGAGGGTAAGCCATCTTGCACATAAGAAAACTTGAGCTCACATAGCTAATAGTTGATAGAGCTGAACTTTAAACCCAGATTATCTGGATCTTAAATATTACAGTATGTTCAGCACTTTGCTCAATGTTGTTAGAGTTTCAGGAGATAGAACCTTGTATACCATGCTAAAGAGCCAAATTTTGTCTGTGGCTCAAATTTTCTTGAAGTCCTAATTCTTTGTAATATGCTGAGACAGTGGTTCTCAAACTTTAGCATGCATCAAAATAGGTAGGACCATGGCCTCTGGGGGTGGAATCATCATAGCGCCCTAGGTGTTGGAGTGTGAAGCTGCTGGCTCATGTGGGCCAGTGGGAAGGGACCATAGCTGCTGCCAAAGAGTGACAGGGCAGGGATGCCATGCCCAAGAGGTAGAGAAATGGGGCTGCCAGGCCAAGAGGGTGAGGTCCTCACTCAGATGAACTAGGGGACTGAAACCATCCAGTGAAAGGAGATCTGTACATGTGCCACCCAGTGAAAATCTATATAGGTGCCAAGTTGACAAGGGTGTGGAATTGTGGTAGTTAAAGTTGTGTGTCAACCTGGCTGGGCCCGGTTTTGAATGGGTGGGCAGCTGTATGTAGTTATTCCCCATGATGAGATTGATAATTAACTCCATGGTGGAATCTACTGGAGCAGCTGAGTAACTCCTTTTGGGATGTGAGCTGCTTCCAGTATATAAGAAGCAATTTTGAGGAAGATCTCCAGCTTTTTGGCACACTTGAACCCTGCATGTGGCTGAGTCTAACCTCAGTGACATCAGAATTCCTGGAATAGCCTTTAGAACCTGTTAAAATCTAGAATTGCTAGGCTCTGTCTCTGGAGTTTTTGATTCAGTCTACAGTAACCAAAAAAAAAAAAAAAAAAAAAAAACCAAAACCTCACTCGTAGTGACCCCTTCTATGGTTTTCTGAGGCAGTATCTCTACAGAAGTAGATTGCCTGACTTTCCTTCCAAGGAGTGCCTGGTGGGTTTGCTCAGATTCTTTAATAATACAGATATCAAGAATATGTTTTGATTACAGTAATCTCAGTATTACAATTACAAAGTTCATGCTAATATGTTTTATTGGCTGGATTCCTTCTGTCTCTGAGCCTTGAGTTACTGAGATTAAATTTATTAGTTTACCCCCAGGTTGCTCAAGTCCATCATGGCCATTTCTCCCCTTAATTTTTTAAAAAAAGTGCACTTGTATACAAAGTGTATATATATTCAAGCATTTTATTTTATTTTTTCTACATTTTTATTATGAAAACTTTCAAATACACAGAAATAGTTGCATGAATACCCATAGTCTACCATCTGGAGTCAGTGGTTATAAATGCCTATTTTTTTATACACACGTGCATATTTTGATGAACCAGTTGAAATAAGTTACAGACTTTTTGCCATCTTATAAACATAAATACTTCAGTATACATCTCCCACTAAGGATATTCTCTTACATAACAACACTATTATTATTACACTTAAGAAAACTAACAATAATTCCTTAATTCTAGACAACATTCAGTTGTATTGAAATTTATCTAGTTGTCCCCATATGTTTTCTATAATTGGCTGGGTTTTTTTGCAACCAATATCTGATCAAGTCAAACTCAGTTTTAAGAGGCAGCAATGCTGGGTGGATGTTTTGGCTTAGGTACACAAACTAAACCCACTGTCATCGAGTTGATTTGACTCAGCAACTCTAGAGTAGAACTGTCCCATAGAGTTCCCAAGCCCGTAAATCCTTTTTGTTTCTTTTAACTTTTTATTGTGATTTGGGTGCAGTTTTACAAAGCAGATTCATTTTACATTCAGCAGTTCATATACATTTTGTTCTGTGACATTGATTACAGTCCCCACAGTGTAACAGCTCTCCTCCTCCCTCCTCCCTGTGGTTCAACCAGTCTTTTTTATGGTTTTGAATTTTGGTCTACATTTTTTCTCCCACTCTATCTAGATCTCCAGTTTTGATCCCCTTCTGAATAGTTGGCATTGATAGCTGGGTACCATCTAGTTCTTCTGATCCCAGGGTCATGGAGGCAGAGGTTTCCATGGTCCATTCATCCCTTGGACTAATTGTTTCCATACATCTTTGATTTTCTTCACTCTTCTTTGTTCTGGATGAGGAGAGATCAACATTTACATCTAAGATGGCTGCTTGCAAGCTTTTAAGACCCCAGTTGCTACTCACCAAAGTAAGATGTAGAACAATGTTTTTGTGTACTATGTTGTGCCAGTTGAGTTTGACATCCTCTGTGACCATGGTCCTGAGTGCAAAGGCTCAGTGACTCCTTCAGGGTGCTTGGTTGTGGTTAAGAAGTTATCCTAATTTGTTTCCTTTGAGGGGGTGGTGGGGAGGAATTATCCTAACTTTGTCTTCTGTTAGTTCTATAATGAATATGGACATTTTTATAGCACATACAAATAACGTATTCCAGAATATTGCCTGCCAAACCTATGTATGATCATGAGTATATTCCCGTCCACCTACCCATACCCGATCTTCTTGCCTGTCTACATACGTACCAACCTGTAGATCAGTGTTTGTTATTACTGACAGTGCAGTATTATGTATGTAATAGAATTTACCTTTCTCATCTGAACTGCTTGTGTACCTCTCTGTGTCTACTTTTTCCCTTAGTGATACTGTGTTGGTCCCAAACATTTGTTGTATTGAAAGACTGTAAATCTTTATGGACACAGACAGACTCAGCTTTCTCTTGTGAAGTGGCTGGTGGGTCCAAACCACTGGCCTTTTGGTTGGCAGCCAAATGCTTTAACCACTGGATCACCAGAATTCTTTTGACTGAGATAAGCACTGTGTTATTTAAAGAATAGGTTTGGTTGCTTTATCAAAGATCCAACTTAAACTGTGATTTAAATAAGAACCATGTATATTTCTCTCTCATTTAACCTCCTGGTGATAAAGTGAGCCTTGATTGGTAGGGTGGCTCTGTTGTCCTCAGTTTGTGACTTCCATCCCTGAGGCCAAGATCACTATTTCATCCCTACCATTTTACTGGGGAGAGGAGCAGAGGAGTGCATACTCAGTACTTTTAAGGGCACGTCTGGGATTTATACACATCACCTCTACTTCCATTCCATTGGCAAAAACATAGTTACATGGTTACATGTCTCTGATAGAGCCATGGTGACACAGTGATTAAAGTGCTCAGCTACTAATTGAAAAGTTGGTAGATTCAACCCGCTAGCTGGTCCATGGGAGAAAGATGTGACAGTCTGCTTTCATAAAGATTTACAGCTCTGAAAATACTGTAAGGAATTTCTACCCTGTCCTATAGGGTTGCAGTGAGTTGTAATTGACTCAACGGCAAGGGAAATGTGTCTGTGATAAAAACAAAAACCCAGAATCAGTTGCTGTCAAGTTGATTATAACTCATGAGGACCTTGTATGTGTCAGCATAGAACTGTTCTCCAGACGGTTTTCAAGGACTGATTTTTCAGAAGTATATTGCTGGGCCTTTCTTCTGAGGTGCCCTGAGGTAGACTCGAACCTCTAAAGTTTTGGTCAGCAGTCAAGGTCATTAGCTATTTGCACTACCCAGGAAGTATCTGTGATAAGGCCTGGAAATAAAAGCTTTATTCTGGATGACCATGTGTCTAGTGCTAATTCATGGGTTCTGCTACTAAAGAGGAGCTCTGGTGGCATAGTGGTTAAAGCATTTGGCTGCTAACCAGAAGGTCAGTGCTTTGAACCCACCAGCTGCTCCCTGGGGTAAAGATGAGGCAGTTGGCTTCCAGGAAGATTTAAAGCCTTGGAAACCTTATGTGACAGTTCTACTCTGTCCTATAATGTTACTTTGGTAGGAATCAACTAACTCAATGGCAGTGGGTTTGGTTTTGGTTTTGGTACTAAAGAAAGAATGACTACTGAGGGGTGGGGGATAGTTAGTATCTCTGCCGTAAGTTCTTTTTGGAAAATGACTGAGTTACAACAAACATACTAAATCCAGGTTGTTTTTTTTTTTTTTTTTTCAATATGTTGTAACATGATATTTCTGCATTCAAGATAAAGAATATTAATTGTTCCTGTACTCATCGAGCCCAAACTGTTGTTCCTTTGTGAATTATTTGATATATATTTTATAGATGTTCTAACTTCCTCTTTTTGTTAGGATATTAGCTGTCACTGTTCACAGCAATCAGTGTCCTCCTGCCCTCTGCCTTCATAATTTGCTGCTGGACTAGGGAAGCAGGCAAGAGTAACCATCATAATAATGTTATAATTTATTGTGTGATTTATGTGTATTGTATGTGTTGGGGATTGTGGTAGTTAAAGTTGTATGTCAACTTGGTTGGGCCCGGTTGAGTGGCTAGGCAGCTGGTGGTAGTTATTCCCCATGATAAGACTGGCAATCAACTCCATGGTGGGATCTACCACAAGCATCTGAGTAGCTGCTTTAGGGATGTGGTCTGCTTCCCATATATAGGAAACAGCTTTGGGAATGGTCTCTAGCTTAAGGAACGCTTGGACCCTGCATGTAGCCATGTCATTGCTCAACAGTCTGCCATGCTCTACTGACCTTGGCACTTTCAATGGACTTGAATTAATGGCCTGCCATGTGGTTTGGTAACATCGGGACTGTGCCTTTTTACTTATCAACCATGGGCTTGTCAGCCTCAGCAGCCAGCAGCTGACTGAAGAAAAGCCTCTAGCTTCAGTGGGCCAGGAGCAGGAGACGGAGCTGAAGCCCAAGGTTGAGGGGCTTTCACACAACCTGACACTTTGAACTCAGAGCCTGACACTTTGAACTCAGACTTCTATCTTCCCGAACTGTAAGAGAATAAATTCCTGTTTGTTCAAGTCATCCCATTTGTGGTATATTCCTGTCAGAGTGGCACTCGGTAACCAGAACAGGGAATTTTACATCTTATCTCTAACTTTGGAGCTCTTCTACAAAAATACTCATTTTACAAATGAGAAGGCTGAAGTTTCAGGAATCTTAATTACTTGTTTTTGAAAACTACAATTACTAGAACTGTAGCTAAAATAGGAGTTCTAGTAGCATAGTGCCTAAGGCACTTGACTGCTAACCTAAAGGCTGGCGGTTCAAACCCACCAGCCACTCTTCGGAAGGAAGGTTGGGCAATTGATTTCCGTAGTGATACTGCCTCGGAAACCCAAGGAGGGGTTGCTCTGAGTTGGAGATGACTCGATGGCACATAACAACAACAACAACATAGCTAAAATAGGAATATATGTGTCCCAAGTGAGACCTGGGAATCTTTCTTATTAAAAGTTTGCGTGATTTTCACTCTAAAGACCTGTGAAATTTATTTTGACTACTTAGAGGCAGTTTTATACTTTTTCATCTTTGATGGTATGCAGGCCATTGGAATCGCAAAGTAGTTAAGTTTTGGCTGGGTGAAGTATTCTTTGTCTAAATGTATATCTGAACATATACGTATAGCATGCACACACATAACAACATATATACAAACTCATACCTTTTTAAGTTTTAATAGCATAACCTGTTGCCAGGGAGTTGATCCCTACTCATGTGTGTTAGGCTGGGTTCTCTAGAGAAGCAAAACCAGTAAAGCTTATATATACATATAAAACAGAGCTTCCATATATACATATAGAGAAAGAGAAATTTATCTTAGGAAAACGGCTCACACACTTATAGAAGTTGGCAAGTCCCAAGTTCTTCTATCAAACATCAAGCTGGAGGCTTTTCCTGACTCGTGCAGCTGCAGGGACTGATGAACTCAAAGTTGGCAGGAAGTAGACCAGCTGTTGACTCTAACAAATGACGAATCCAAGATCTTCAGGCCGAATGATGGATTGTTTGCTCATGAACAGTTGTAGGCAGCACAACAGGATCCTGATCCACAGAAGAGTGTCTCTTTTCCCAGGATGTCCATAAATATATTGGAAGCAGGCCACACCCCTAAGGAAACTCCCTTTCAATGGATTGGCTGCTCAAAACATGTAAATCTGATCACATCATGGAAATAACCCACATCACAATTGCTTAAGCCACACAGAATTGTGGTCCAGCCAAGCTGACACACAACTCCAACTCTCACCGTCCACCCCTTGTCAACTTGGCAATCCATATATAAACTCTAAATAAGGACAATTATAAAGTCATATTTGTACCTAACATGATACGCTAACACGTGTACAACCAACACACATTAAGCTTGTTTACATTTCACAGTTCATAACAGAAGGAAACAAAAATATTTGATGCACATATACAATGAAGAAATATAACAATCACAGTCCTTATTTCTGCAACTGGTCATGTGGCTGTAGGTGATATTCAGAACTACCTTCTTCTACCACCTATTCTGTATTTCCCTTGTCCTCAGCAAGCATCTCAGCTTGTCGTGGTTCTTTGCCTGGTGGGGTGTCCCAAACCTTCATTCCTGAAGGGTCTGGGCCATTAGTAGTCATACCAGAATTGGATTGCTGTAATTTTCCATTGACCTTAATCACAGGGCATAGTAGTACTAAGAGACGTCCTAAAGAATCTCCTGTATTCCAGGCATATTCTTCTTTACCTCCATTATGTAATGTCAATCCAATTTCCCTTAGGTAATCAGGATCTATCACACCAGATAGTACAGTAACACCCTTGTTTGTCTGTTGATCCAGAGGCACGAAGAAGCAAAAATGGCCAGATGGCATTCTTAACTTCCAGTTCAGTGCAATCAGTACTGTGTCTCCAGGTGGGAGTGCTCTTCCCTTTGGGACTAAGATCTCTAGGTCTGCAGAGCATAGGGTAGCAGGGACAGGAAGTAAAAATTTTTTGAGTGAGTCACTAGGGGTAATAGTGAGTGGTACCACTACCGTTTCCGCCCCTTGGTTCCTGGACTCATGAATTCTGGCTATTAGAGAAAGAACACTGTATATTGAATGCTGGTTCAGAGGATATACAACCTCCTGGAGAACATTGCCCCAACCCTTCAAGGTGTTGCCACCTAGCTGGTGCCATAATTATGTTTTTAGTAGGCCATTCCATTGTTCTATCAAGCCAGCTGCTTCAGGATGATGGGGAACATGGTAAAACCAATTAATTCCATTAACATTGGCCCATTGCCACACTTCATTTTCTGTGAAGTGAGTCCCTGATCTGAAGCAATGCTGTGTGGGATACCATGACGGTAGATAAGGCATTCTGTAAGTCCATGGATGGTAGTTTTGGGAGAAGCATTGCGTGCAGGGAAGGTGAATGTATATCCAGAATAAATATCTATTCCAGTAAGAACAAAACACTGTCCTTTCCATGATGGAAGTGGTCCAACGTAATCAACCTGACACCAGGTTGCTGGCTGATCACCCCGAGGAATGGTTCCATATCGCAGACTCTAAATGTTGGTCTCTGCTGCTGGCAGATTGGGCACTTAGCAGTGGTGGTAGCCAAATCAGTGCTGAGCCCATGCATAACCTCCATCTCTGCCACCATGGCCACTTTGTTCATGAGCCCATTGAGCAATGACAGGAGTAGCTGGGGATAAGGGTGGCTGGTTTCCACTGAATGTGTCATCTTATCCACCTTATTGTTAAAGTCCTCCTCTGCCGAGGTCACCTTTTGGTGGGCATTCACATGAGACACAAATATCTTTACTCCTTTGGCCCATTCAGAGAGATCTATCTGCATACCTCTTCCCCATACATCCTTGTCACCAATTTTCCAATCAGGTTCTTTCCAAGTTCCAGACCATCTGCCCAAGCCATTGGCTACAGCCCACGAATCCATAAACAATTGTACATCTGGCCATTTCTTGTTCCATGCAAAATGAACAGCCAGATGCACGGCTTGAAGTTCTGCCCATTGGGAGGATTTCCCTTCACCACTCTCCTTTAAGGAAGGCCCAGAAAAGGGCTGCTGTGCTGCTGCTGTCCACTTTCAAGTGGTGCCTGCATATCACGCAGAAACATCTGTAAACCAGGCACAAGTTTTCTCTTCCTCAGTCAGCTGATCATAAGAAACTCTCCATGAGGCCCTAGGTACAGACTGGGAGAGGGAAGGTAATATGACGAGTGGAGACCATCGGCATTTGGGCCACTTCCTCATGCAACTTACTTGTGCCTTCAGGTCCTGCTTGAGCCTGATCTCTGATATACCACTTCCATTTAACAATGGATTGCTGCTGTGTGCGTCCAACTTTATGACTCTGTGGGTCAGACAACAGTTCATGATGGGAAGCTCAGGCCTCATGGTGACTTGGTGGCCTATGTATTTTTGAAATTGTTGTTACTGGACTTACTGTACTGGTTAGTATGGGCTGGAGAGGTGAAATTAATTAGAGGGCTGGCCTTTAATTTATTTCTTTAATGAGTAGCTTAAATTTTCTCTAACAAAATTGTTTCATATATGACACATTATAGGATATGCTAATCACAATAGCAACATGAAAAATTATAGCCATGATATCTATCTCAATTTGTAGTGTAGTGCCTAAGGCACTTGACTGCTAACCAGAAGGCTGGTGCTTCAAACTCACCAGCCACTCCTTGGGAGAAAGCTTGGGCAATCTACTTCCATAGTTATACTGCCTCAGAAACCCAAGGAGGGGTTGCTATGAGTTGGGTCTGACTCGATGGCAAATAACAACAACAACATACTGTATCACGGGAGCTCTGGTGGTATAGTGGCTAAGGCCCTTGACTGCTAACCAGAAGGCTTGCAGTTCAAACCTTCCAGTCACTCCTCAGAAGGAAGATTGGGCAATCTACTTCTGTAGTGATACTGCCTCGGAAACCCAAGGAGGGGTCCCTATGAGTCGGAAATGACTCGATGACACATAACAACAACAACAACAACAACATACTGTATCATATAAATAATTACTGTTATCATCATTTCTGTATATTTTAAGAACTACCTGATGGCAGTGGGTTATGAATATCATAGTTAATACAGATAGAGTGATAGTAAAAGATACCCAAAATCAATCTATAGTTTAGGGCATTCAATGATTAGTATTTCTCAGTACTGTGATTTTATGAAACTGATGCCTAATACACGCTTATGGATTTGGTCTGTTGTGTTTTGCCAGTGTCTAAATAATTTGACTTTTGAGGCTGACATTTGAAAGTACAAGGCCAACCTGGTATGGAGAAGAGAATAAACCCCATGAGGAACAGATTTTGTTATATTTGTAAATTCGTAAAAATGGTGCCTTATGAGAAGGTTTTGTTTGTTTACAGAATTTATCTTAAATTAGGAGATACTAGCATGCAGTAAGGAGCTCTGGTAGCATAGTGGCTAAAGCACTTGACTGCTAACCAGAAGGCTGGCGGTTCAAACCCACTAGCCACTCCTCGGAAGGAAGGTTGGGCAATCCTACTTCCGTAGTGATACTGCCTCGGAAACCCAAGGAGGGGTCGCTATGAGTCGGGGCCGACTCGATGGCACATAACAACAACAACAGCATTCAGTAAATGAAAATAAATGTACTTAAAATTACCTTTATTAGTAATCTAAAGATTGGGAGCTGTATGGATACTGGTGTACAATAACATGGTAGCTTCATCAGTTTGTAATTTAAAATTTAAACTACCTATCTTCCTCCTTGGTAGAAACTAACCACCATCCATTTTTGTGGTGAGAAGTGATAAATTAAAACTATTATAATAGATGTCCTTTAATTTCCTCTAATTTTTCTTTAGGTCGAGATTTAATTTGTATACAGTCCATGGATGGGATGCTTATGGTGTTTGAGCAGGAAAGCTATGCTTTTGGGAGATTTCTCCCTGGGTCCCTTCTGCCTGGCCCTCTCGCTTACAGTTCTCGTACAGATTCCTTCATTACTGTCTCTTCCTGCCGACAAGTGGAAAGTTACAAGTAAGTTTGGATGTCAAGTCTTTGGAATCATTATGATTTTTTTTTGGGGGGGGGGTATGTGTATTTTTTTTTTTATTATTATGTTTTTCCTCCATAGGATTTTATAAAAATCCATTTTATTGAAATATAGTTTATGTACAGTGAAATACACGAAGCTAAAGTGACATGGGTCAATGTATATATATTTTTTTTTTTTGCAGTGTTCTTTCCCCTTCCCTCCCACCTCTGGTAACCAACAAAGAAAGTTTCCTTCCATATATAAACCTTTCCTTGACCTTTTGCAATAATGAACTAAATCATTATGATTTTTGAAGTGTTGATTCAACAAGAGTCTTGGTGGCATAGTGGTTCAAGTGCTTGGCTGCTATCCAAGAGGCCAGTGGTTTGAACTTACCAGCTCTTCCATGGAAGAAAGATGTGGCAGTCTCTTTCTTTAAAGATTTACAGCTTTTGATACCCTATGGGGCAGTTCTACTCTGTCTTATAAGGTCACTGTGAGTCAGAATTGACTCGATGACAGTGGTTTGGGGTTTTTTCTTCAGTTGTTGATTTATTCTTTTCCACAGAGAGCTAGAATATTACAAATAAAAAAGGGACTGCTTTCTTTGAGAATAAAATTTTGTATCATTGATGTACGAAAACATATTTGAAAGTCAATATAATGTAGTGATTTGAGAGAGCAGGGATTTGGGGTAGATACAGACCTGGTTTAGAATCTTGTTTTTGCTTCTAACAGCTGTTTGATGGTCAGTGTCTTCATCCTTCCTATAAAACCAGCAGACTGATTGTTTTGTCATTGAGGCGATTATTCCAAGGCACCTCTAAATGGATTTCAATCACTAACCTTTCAGATAATAGCCATGTGCTAACTATTTGCACAACTCAGATACTCCTCTGGCTATAAAGGTGGATAATAAGGTTGTTTTGACAAATCTGTTACCTGGATTAAATGAGATTATACACGTCAAGTTGCTAGACCATAGGAAATACTCAATAATTACTGGGACTGTTCCCTGATATCATAAATAATGAAACACAGTGTTTAGTGAGAAAAACCAGATACAAAAAGAAATACAAGTGTTGTTATGAATGATAATTATTTTCCAAAAAGATAATTCATAATAAAGTGTGAAAATGATCCTTTGAAAACAGCCCCCCCCCAAAAGTCTTATTATTCTTGCTGAATTGTGTTTGAGGGCGATCTCTTTCTTTTCTACCAGCTAAATTTTAATACATTTAAGGTTTTGAGTTTTGAAGGGTGTGTTTTTTGATAGAAGAGAGAACGAGGCAAAGAAAATAAAAATCAATGCTGGGAAAACAAATAGACTTGGAAGATTTCAATATATTCAATAACGTTGTTATCTTACTGATGGCAACATTTCAAACTTCAAACATTTAAGCAACACATCATTACAGCTTTTCAGTATTATTTTTGGCCACATGATTTCTCCCAAGGCAGGAAGAAAATATAAATTCATCGGCAGCAGCTGTAAATTTTTATCTTCACTTTTCAGATATATAGCAAGTTAATGCAGTTTTTTCCTTGTAAGTGGCAATCTACATTTTGTGTGAATTATTGTCAAGGCATCTAGGGTTCAAAACTCTGAAAATAAGCAACTGTTTATGACTAAGCAGATGGTAACTGATGGTAGTAGTGTATCATCATATCATATTCCTTCTCTGTTATGCTTTTGTCGTCCAAAGGAGATAAATGAGTTGTGACATTGCTACTGGTAATATATAAAATATTATTTTTATTTTGAAAGGTTGGGGAAAATATCTGTATAAAATACTCATGTCTGCGAGAGCTTCAGCAATATTGAGGAGATCTGCTTTTCAGCTTTCCACACAGTTCTGTGCCTTAACTTTCTGCCAAGTAGTGATATTGGCAGTGCTACCCAAGCTTGGGGTCACAATACAAAGATTTGAATGCTCCATTACTTACTCTTTAAAATATGTGCATTGGAATTAATTTGGTAATAACTCCAGCAGTGATTGGATGAGGAAGCAATACGGAGGTTTCCTTAATGTGTGAGTAGAATCTTAACAGAAGCTCGTACTGTTTTAGCTATGGTCAATTCTTCAGCATACCTATATATTAAATTCATCTCTGTCTAGGACTAAAAAACGCACACTTTATCCATCATGTGGATCTTTTCATATGGTAAAAATGCATCAGATATGTGATTATTATGAAATGACTATCAAGAGGGTTTATAACTTTAAATAGCATGTTGTACTTACATATGCTTTCAAGTTTAATAGATTACATTTAATGATAATCAAATGGTACAATTTAGCATAGGAGAAAACATGAAAAATGTCGTTTTGTTCTTTTGAGGCTTCATTAAATCTAACTATAATCAGTTAATGGAACAAGCTTATAAGACGTGAAACATTTTCATTTTTTATATTAATATTTCATTACTTTAAAACCAGTTCAATTATACTCAAATAGGAACTAGCTAAGGCTGTGGATGCCAAGTTTTAGCATGCATGAGAATCACTTGGGCAGCCTGTTATAAAATGTGCATTTGCAGATCTCCAGCAGATTTTTTTTTTTTTTTTTTAATTGCGATTTGAGTGAAAGTTTACACTCCAGTAGATTTTGATTTAATAGATTTGGGGATAAGACCCAGAAATTGTCTTTGTAAACACATTCTCCAAGTGATCCTAATTAAGGGTCACATGCTTGAGTTTTATTTTTCTTTTGAAGTGAGAGAATTGTTTTCTCTTTTGTTGGGGCAGGGGAGGTAGGCTTTGGTCCCACCACTCTCTTGGGCATGTGTGCCCAAAATTTGGATCATCTTTTATTCTCTTTTTCTTCTTTTGCCTGCCAGAGTTATTAGTCAGTAAATCCTGCCGCCTACCTTTAATTTTCTTATTCAGTCTTTGCTTCTCCTACCTGTTGTTTTGGGTCTTTATCTTTTCACTTGGATTTCTGGGTTTCTTGCTCTAATCTACATGTCAAAGAATCCTTCTTATATACATCCTTGTAAAACACTTCTTTAAGCCGGAATAAATATTGTTGCCCATTAAAAAAATGTAGAACTTCTGATTTTGATGTTGAGTGCCTTTTATAATCATGTTCCATTTTACCTCTATGATGTGGTCTTTCAGATTTGGAGGGCACTTTTGAAGTTAACTGACTCAGTTACCACCTTTCTTCACTTCTAGATATATGCCATGAGTCAATATGGCAACCAACAACAACAATGTTCCAGAGTATGTCTTTTAATATACAAAGAGCAGAATCTTTGTCTTAAACATCTCTTCACTCACTTGGTAATTTAGTTAATTTATTCAAAGATTCATTTAGTTATTCAGCAAACATTTTTCAAGAGGCTTCTCTGTGCCACTGTGCAAGGTATTGGAAATGCAAAGTCAAATAAGTCCTGTTGTCTCTTGTTCTCCAGCAGTCATCAAGCAAGTGTGAGCAGCTCTCAGTCTATTGTGAGACAGGCTGCAACAGAGTTTTGTGTGGGATACGGAGGGGGCCTAGAGGCAGGATCTTGAAATTAGGCTTGAATTAGTCGGGTCCGACACGGCACATAACAACAACAACAACAGCTTGAAGAAGTAGGAGCTCTGGTGGTGCAGTGACTAAGGCATTTGGCTGCTAACCAAAAGGTTTTAGGTTCAAATTCACCAGCTGCTCTGTGGGAGAAAGATGAGGCTGTTTGCTTCCGTAAAGATTTATAGCCTTGGAAACACTATGGGAATCATTGTAATTTGGAATCGACTTGATAGCAGTAGATTTGGTTTTGGTTTCAGTTTCCTGAAGAAATAGATTGGCTACAAGTTTTATTTTCTCTCCTTTCTGTTACACACCTCCTCTGCACCCCTGCAGTAGCCCCTAATACATTGCTAAGCAAATGATAGTCTTTACATAAGTATTTAAAATATATTTGTTGACTTTAATTGACAAAAGGACTGTGTTCTTTACAAGTTTTATGTTCCTGCCAAATTGAAACATTTAGTGTTTTCCATATGTTAAGGGCTTCTCTTTCTCTTCTTTTTTCTGTACTACATGTCTAAAATGCTGTTGCCTCCTTCTCTGCATATGAACATTTTGTCTGAAGCCACTGTGTTCCCCATCAATTCTTTCCTGATATCTAGTTGTGATGTTTCCTACTTCTTAATTCACAAGTAGGTTTTCCATTCTTCCCCTAGTACTATTGATACTTTCACTGATGTTGAATATTTGCTTGTTTACTACTTCTTTCCTTCACTAGGCTAATTTGCTCCACGAGGGTAAGAATTTTGTATCCCTGAAAGTGCCTAACATTGTAGGAGTAGCCCAATAGTAAGGAATTGTTGAAGGAGTGAAAAATTTGTAAGGAAAACTTAATTTTGTTGCTGGCATTCTTTACTACAAATGACTGTCCTGTGTGTAAGCAAGAATGGTTTAGCTATAGTTGAAATGGACATGGTAATGCTTTGTGTCCAGACTTGAGTTTCTGGTAAACTACCCCAGGTTAAATATCAAGGTTCCAAAATATCCTGGTACCTCATTGAGGTGACAACTATGTTTCATGTGAAAATAAATGACTTTAGAGGGTTTACCTTTGTGCTCTGTGGCACCTCAATCCATATTTTAGTCATTTGGTGCTATTTTTACAATGTGATATGAAAGAGCACTAAATTATATTGTAGGGTTTGTCATTGGTGCTGCACAGGACCTGTGGTTTTAAACGTTTGTGGCTCTTGGGTTAAAAAGCACCACTGTTCACCCAGACTTGCTGTATTTGTGATTAGTGCATTTCTATTCTGAGAAACACCTATGACATGCTTTCATAAATTCTTATTACATTGAACTTGATTATTCTTTCAGCAATCTCAACAAGGGAATTTTATTCTTTAGTTTTATTGAACACCACCTAAGGGGTTAACAAAAAAAAAGATCTAAGTGGTTTTTTTTATTTTAGAATTTCCAAGTTGGCTTGAAATTATTTGGTTTTGCATATAGATATTCATATACATTATTGGTCACAGTTAAGAGGAGTTAAAGAAGAACCATAAAAGAGATACTATTGTAAGTTTGTCATCATATAAATTAACTGTCAGTTATGCTTAAGTAATAAAATACTCTTCTGAGTTGTCTTCCAGGAAGAGAAATGGTCTGGATTTGGAAATCAGGAGACAGTTTTGGCTGCATCTCATCCTGGTGTTTTGATGTTAATGAGACCACTTTAGGCTTACTTTTTCCTCAGATGGAATAGTAACTCTTTTGTAGTTACATAAGTAGTCTGAAACATACAAGGAGCTTTGGATTTTGCAATGATCTCATTAATCTCCATATCACCCTCCAATGGGTTGGTGTCTGCAGGAAATGAACCACCTATGTCATTAATTGTCTGAAGTTAGATCCACAGCAAGACCAGCTCTGGGCTGACGTTGTAGTCACCAGTGCCTACTCTTTGTCTGTTACTCTTACTGGGAATATAAAGCATTGTGATTTGGAGGTTGGAATGAGAGGCCTGATTTTTGGCACTTGGGAAGACTTTGAGATCTTGAAGGTCAGTATCAGTGGTGAAACATTTGCTGCAGCTGCTTATGGAATTTTTTTTTTTTTTTTTTAGCATAATTTACAAGGCTGTTTGGAATCTTTGCCCTCCTGCCTTTTGTAATTCATTTCCCATGACTCATCCTCCTCCTCTCTGATGCCTCTCTCCCAAACTTCTGTCATGGCCTTTCATGTCTCTTTTACTGCTTCATGCCTTTGCACATGCTATTTGCTTTGCCCATAATGCCCTTTCTCTCTTTATCAGCATGATGGATTCTCACTCATTCTTTAAAATCTAGCTTTCTTCTCATGAACACAACCAAGAACATATCTCCTCCACATCAGTTGTTTCTGCCACTGCGTTCCCTTGCTACTGGGTACCAAAAAACAAAACAAAAAAGCCCAAACAAGTTGCTGTGGAGTCAGTTCAGACTTATGTGTCAGAGTAGAATGACTCCAAGGGTTTTCAATGGCTGTTTTTTCAGAAGTTAGATCACCAGTCCTTTTTACAATGGGTGCCTCTGGGTGGATTCACACTGTCAAACTTTTTGTTAGCAACTAAGTGTGTTAACAGCTTGCACCACCTATGGACCCCCGGTATTATGTACATACTCTCTCTATTAGTACAGGACACTCTGAGTTACATTGTTTTGTTTGCTAAATTAATCTTCATAACTATTTTGGGAGCTCCTGAGGAGGACAGACCTTGGAGTAGTCTCATCAATGCTTGAATTAGATCTGTAGTAATATTTATTGAATGAATGAATGAAAATGATATATGTTAAGTTTCCAAATTAATGATGACTGAGTTTCATAAATACTTTGGAAAATCTATCTTAATTTATATTCACCGTGTATTCAACTGAAATTAGATGTTTTTCTAAACAAATTATTAGAGATTGAGATAAGAAAAGCACGATTTTAGAGTTGGTATGTGACATTTGAATATCACTGTACATTTCAGTGCCGATTTACATATTTTACATTGCCTTCATTCATTTCCTTGCTTTTGTAATGTCAGACATTCTTCTCAGGCAATATGAGATGTCTGAATGTATTGTTAATTTTTCTCTTAGCTATGGAAGAACAATGCAAGGTATTTTGACTCAAGAAAGAGAGGAACCTATAAGCTTAAAGTTAGAATTAAGATTATTGTTATAACAATATACCATTAATTATGGGAATTTAAACTTTGATATGCTCAATTAATCATTTCCAGATTGAATTATATTTAGAATTGTTTTTAAGAATTAGCTAAATTTATTATTGAAATAGAAGCTGCAAAATACTTGTTGTTGTTGTTGTTAAGTGCCGTCGAGTCGTTTCCGATTCATAGGGACCCCATGCACAGCAGAATGAAACACTGCCCAATCCCGCGCCAGCCCCACAATCCCTGCTATACTTGAGCCCATCATCGCAGCCACCGTATCAATCCATCTCGT
>NW_006922009.1:218150-219226 GCF_000298275.1 Orycteropus afer afer
GCCTGCTACTCTGGGCGTCCCTGCGTTGTCTCTCCTCACCTGTAACCCTGGGGCAAAATACTTAGAAAAGTCATAATATCCATTATTGTGGATTTATTACATGTGCCAGATAAACTACTTCAAACCAAATTAAACTCACTGCCTTCGAGTCAGATCCTACTCATAGCGACCCCTCCTTGGATTTCCGAGGCAGTATCGTTATGGAAGTAGATTGTCCAACCTTCCTTCCGAGGAGAGGCTGGTGGGTTTGAACCACCAGCCTTCTGGTTAGCAGTTAAATGCCTTAGGCACTATGCTGCCAGAGCTCCTAGATGAACTACTAAGTGACTGATATTTATCTATATATGTATCTGTATATGTCTATTTGTTTACATGTCAATCTATCAATCAGTAATTAAACATGTAATATATACCACCTACTAAACTAGGTTCTTTGTTAAAAATTTTTAACAATGTTTGTGTTAGAGTTATTATCATTTTATAGATAAGGAAAATAAGACACTGATGAATTTGCCAAAATTCATTAGCTAGTTG
Source organism: Orycteropus afer afer (assembly GCF_000298275.1). NCBI lineage: Eukaryota > Metazoa > Chordata > Mammalia > Tubulidentata > Orycteropodidae > Orycteropus > Orycteropus afer. Next base: position 218,685 of record NW_006922009.1, read on the forward strand.
GTGACTTAGCTGGGGATTAAACTAAGGTTTTGTTGTTCCCCCCAAAATTCATAATTTCCATTACATTAGGCTGCCTTGCGTTGCTGACTATTTAAAATTTTTTCTATTAGGTGTTTAAGAACTTTCCTGAATATTGAGTATTAATGTTTATCACATAAATTTCTAATGGGAATGCTTTGGTAGTGTACAGACCTACTTTTTCTATATTGAATAATTGGGACATATGGTTTTAATTTCTTTATCATGTCGGTTTTACATAGTCATGTCACAATATCATTCAATAAAATGCAATTACATTTTATAGTTTTTAAAAGACAAGAAGTGATTCACAAGGTTTATAGATTATGTGCTTTTAAAGTGTGAAATAATTTACACATTTTAAATTGAAGTCACAGTTTTTCTATATTTTTCAAACAGATACGAAGTACTTGCTTTTGCAACGGATGCAGATAAAAGGCAAGAAACTGAACAGCAAAAACTTGGTTCTGGAAAAAGACTAGTGGTAAGGCCCTTTATTTATAGTTAAAAATTTCAGTAATATC
>NW_006922009.1:219326-227028 GCF_000298275.1 Orycteropus afer afer
TTTCTGTTTTTTTGTGTTATTATTATATTAATGATAAGAGAACTTAGTTGCTTATTGCTAAACAATGGAGACACATGTCTGGTCATGATCAAAATATATCAGATGATAAGGTTATACCAATAGAACTATAGATATCTGCCAAAGGAGCAGTGAGGCTGCATCTTCTAACCTCCCCTAACCCCACAAAAGGAAGACAGAATCACCCTGAGTAGCCCAAAGCCTATCCCTGCGAAGCCAGACATGCTGCCTCCCTCCAGCCCTTTCACCAACCCTGGCACTAACCATTTCTCCTGCAGCACCTACCACCTCTCTGCTGGGTTTGATAATTTGCTGCAGTGGCCACACAGAAGTCACAGATTATGGTGTTTATTAGGGTAGCAACAGGCTACAATTCAAGTTCAGAAATGCATTCAGTCTCTCGCAGTCAGCTGTCTCTCAGCAGTGTGTGTCTCTTACGTCTCTCTCTCTCTCAGCAAGTGCGTGTCTCTCAGGAGTGCTTTTCTTTCAGCAGCACATCTTTCTCAGACAGCAGTCAGAGAGACTTCTTCTGCCTCTAGGAGGGGTGCTTTTGAGCCTGACAGAGTGGCCAAACTAACCAATCCCAACATCAGAGTTCTATACATACACCTGAGAGAGAGTGAACTTCCCGTAAGATTGCTTCGTGCCACTCCCAACAGAAATACCCCAGGTGGATAATTTTAACAATTAGGAGATATTCAGTTGCTAATGGCAAATTCCACCACGGAGTCCACAAAGACTTATGGCTAGAAGAGCCACACTATGTAATTTACTACACTGCAATGTTCATATGGGATGATTTCTAACTGAAGTGATTATGGACTAACAAATTAGAAAAGGAAAAAAATTAATAATATCCCTTCAGAAATAACATTGGACTCATGGAAAATATGTAGCAGATAAAAATTCAAAGCCCAGAAAGATGGAATCAGCTTAAAGAGAAACGTGAAAGTTTTAGAATTTCAAAAAAAAGTTTAAAGAGTAATTGTGAATGATAAATTCTCAGTTTAGAAACTGAGGAATAGATGGTGATTATGAATTCTTTATCCTGAGAATCTCCGTGGATAGCATGCCAAGAAATGGAAGGAACAGAGTTATGGTGGAAACAATTAAGTGAATTTGAGAAGGATACTTAATGAAGAAATAGGTAGAATTTAGAACATTAAGGAAATAAAAAACATGACAATTTTGCATAGAATTTGGAGGGAGCTCTGGTAGCATAGTGCCTAAGGCACTTGACTGCTGACCAGAAGGCTGGCGGTTCAAACTCATCAGCCACTCCTCAGAAGGAAGATTGGGCAATCTACTTCTGTAGTAGTTTGCCTCAGAAACCCAAGGAGGGGTCGCTATGAGTCAGGTCCGACTCCACGGCACATAACAACAACAACAACAACAGTAATGATAATAAAGTGTAGACTTGAGTCCTAACTATATTTATGGATTATTTTGAGCAAGTTTGTTAACCTTGCTAAGAGTTATTTTTCTCATTTGGAGAGTGGTGATCATGCGTATTTTACAGCATTGCCATTATAAATAAATAATGCATGTAAAGCATTTAGCAAAATTTCTAGACAATGATAACAGTGAAAATAGTGATTAAATTGACCTTGATCTCCTGCTCAATACTAGTCTTCTGATTGTTTCTTGTAGACTGCACTCTGTCCGCACGAGGTTTCTCATTGTTCCAAGTATTCCATGGCTTTTCTTGATTCTAGGCTTCTGTGTATGATTTTTGTTCTATCTAGAATATCGTTATTCATTTGCAGATATTTATTGATACTACTCTGTGTCTTATACTAGGGATAAATTTTTGAAGGCCATTACAGTTGCGTATAGAGTTAATATTGAGTATAATTGATCCAGCTGAGTACAGGGAAACCATTCACCCTTCATGTCTTCCTTGTACTCTCCCTACTAATGAATATAGTAAGGAATAGCAATAAAACGTTCCTTTATTATACCACAGTCACTAAGACTGTGATGCCAAGGAACATTCTTAAATCTATTGCAGAGGAAACAGAAATTACCCAGTGGAATTCTTTTAATAAGGTTGTTGTGGGAAGGCAGTTAATACCTGCCTGTGTTGCCTTTTCCTACTTGTTGATTTCTAATTGAATTCCATTGTGGTCAGAGAAAATATTCGTATAACTTGAATTCTTTTACATTTATTGAGATATGTTTCATGGCCTAGAATATGGTCTATCTTGATAAATGTTAAGTGTATACTTGAAAAGACTGTTTTTTGATGTTGTTGTGTGGAATGTTTTATAAATGTCAATTAGATTAAGTTAGGCAATAGTGTATACATCTTCTATATCTTTTTAAATTTTCTTTCTACTTGTTCTACCAATTTTGAGAGAGGTGTATTGAAATCTCTGACTGTAATTGTAGACTTAGCTATTATTCCTTGTCATTTGATGTGCTGTTTTGCTTCATGTATTTTGAATTGTTGTGTCTCATGGTGAACTGAAAACCCTTTTTCATTGTGAAATGATCTATCCCTTTGCTTCAGAAATATTCTTTATATGAAAGCTACCTTATCTTTTATTCATATATCCACTTTTGATTAGTGTTATCCTGATACATCTTTTTTCATGTACTTACTTTTAATGAGTTTGTGTCTTTATCCTTAAAGTATGTCACTTGTAAGCAGCATATAGTTGGGTCTTATTGTTTTTGATACAATATGGTATTCTCTGCCTTTTAGTTGAGGTTTTTAGACCATTTACGTTTCGTGTGATTATTGATATGGTTAGCTTTAAATTTATCATCTGGCCATTTGTTTTCTATTTGTTCTATTCTCTTTCCTGCTTTCTTTTGTTTTAAATCAATATTTGTTAGGAGTTAATTTTATTTCCTTTGTTTGCTTATTAGCTGTAACTTTTGATTTTGATATTTTAGTGGTTGCTTAGGGTTTGCATTATCTTTTATTTATGACAGTCTACTTTCAGATATTATACCACTTCACATATAAAAGCCATACTTCCATTTCTCTCCCTCCACCCTTTGTTTTATTGTGGTCATACATTTTAATTTTACATATGCTATAAGCTCCATAAGGACCTCTGGTGGCATAGTGCCTAAGGCATTTGACTGCTAGCCAGAAGGTTGGCAGTTCAAACCCACCAGCCACTCCATGGAAGGAAGACTGGGCAATCTATTTCCATAAAGATTTACTGCCTCGGAAACCCAAAGGGGGTTGCTATGAGTTAGAATTGACTCGATGGCAATGAGTTTGGTTCTTTGGTTTATAAACTCCATCTTACATCATTACTCTTTTTATTTTCATGATCAGTTATCTTTTAATGAGATTTAAATGAGAAGAAAACAATTTTATGTATTTACCTTGTAATAAACATTTCTAGCGCTCTTTATTACTTTGTGTAGTTCCATATTTCTGTCTGGTGTCATCTTCATCCCCCTCCCCACGGAAGACTTTCTTTTGCACTTCTTTCAGTGTGGTTTTGCAGGCAGTGAATTCTTTCATCTTTCATATATCTAAAAAATATTTTCATTGGGTTTAGAATTTTATATTCACAGATGTTTTCCTTTTAATGCTTTAAGAGTTTGCTCCACTGTCTTCTCACCTGCTTGTTTCTGATGATAATTATGGTTCATACTTACCTTTGCTCCTCTGCACATAATGTGTCATTTTTTTCTGGCTGCTTTTTTTTTTTTTTAAATGTGATTTGGGTGAGAGGTCACAGAGCAAATTCACTGTCCGTTCAGCAGTTCACATACACTTTGTCTCATGATATTGACTACAATTTACCATAATGCAACAGCTTCCCTCCCACTTCTTCCCCATAGTTACCTCTTCTCTGTGTCCTTCCCTCCATTCTCTGGCTGCTTTTAAGATTTTCTCTTACCATGGGTTTTGAGCAGTTAGATTAAATGTGGTTTTCTTTTTTGTGTGATCTTAGGGTTTATTGAGCTTTTGCCTTTGTGGACTTAATAGTTTTCATAACATTCAGAAAATTTTGGGCCATTATTTCTTCAAATATTTTTTCTGCTCAACCTCTCTCTTCCGTTGGGCACTCTCACTATTCATATACTTAGGCTACTTGAAGTTGGTGTGCAGACCACTGATTCTCTTTTCTTGTTTTTGAAGAATTCTTTTTTCTTTCTGTTTCATTTTGTATCATTTCCACTGTTGTGTTTTTAATCCATTAATCTCCCCCCACCACCACAATATCTAATCTGCTATTAATTCCCACCCAGTGTAATTGGACTGGAAGTTCAGTTCAGGTCTTTATCTACCTATCTACATCTATATATCTTTCATGTCTCTTAACTTTTGAATTCCTTATCAGGAAGTTCCAATGCTGTTTCTTCCTCAGGGATGTGTTGTGGGTCTGTATCCTGCTCCCTTGTTTCTACCACTTTATCTTGCTTGTTTATGTGGACTGTGATATTGTTGTATTTAGATCTCCATTAACTGTTTGTGAAGAGCAGCTGAGGGTGAGTCAGACTTTTTTTGGTGGTGGTTTATTGTAGGCCTCTTGGTGGAGAAGGAGATGGTGACTCTCATTCAGTAAGTGAAGCTGCAGGAGGTGTGGGTGTAGTTGTGTTGTATGGGGACTGTTGCTGTCTCCACTCAGTTAGACAAAAATAACAATTGAATAACCATCAAAGACATAAAAACTAATGGACAAAAAAAAACACACCGTGTAATCACACAGGAACAGTAACCAAAAAAGAAAAAAGAAAAGGGAAAAAGACAAAAACAAAACAAAAAAAAAACACTGCAAAATCTGGAAAGAGGACAATAAGAGAAAAAAGTAGAAAAGGAGAATAATGAAGAAATAAATGAGAAAAGTGCAAAAAGAAAAACAAGAAACAGGGTTACCCACAAGAAAGAAGAAAAAAAAATCAAACTAGAAACAGGGAAAAGAAAAAAAGCTGAAAACTAGAACCTAGGAAGGGAAGAATAAAGAATGATAATAAAAAGGACAAAAGTAATAATAATAATAATAATAGTTTTAAAACAGGCAAAAACAAACAAACTGAAAAAAAGAAAAAAGAAAAAAAAAAAAATTTGGACAGGGTGGGTCAGGGCACCAAGGTTCAGTAGGAGCACATAGAGTGGGGTGAAATTCCTGCCAGCCTAGAAGGTGGGTGGTAGTGAGGGATGGCTGCACCTCCGTTGACCAAGAGGGTGTGAAATATAAAGTAACAAGAGGAATGTTGCACTTTTCCAGTAGTCCATGTGTCCAGGATGTCTTTGCAGTTCCCAGTGAGCGGAGCGTGTTCTTAAGTCCCTGGAACCTGGGAGAATGCAGTTGCTTTAAACATCCAAAATGGTTAAGCCTCTTATAAACATTCAAAATGGCTGCGTCCTCCAGATAGGCAAAAGTCCACAGCTCAGCCTGCCTTCCTCTTCACTGCTTCCCCTTTTATTCCTCAGCCACCAGAGCAGTCCTCCGTGCAGTCCCTGGCTAGCAGGGCTGACTTTTAGGTTAATTCTTAGGTCCTACCACCACTCGGCAATATCCAAGCTGTTTGTCCCATCAGAATTGTTGCCAGACCGCAGCTCTGTATATCTCCTTTTTTGGTATTTTCATGCAAATTATTCTGCTAGTTGGAGTTTAATCCACTTCTATATCCTTCCATTCAAAGCTCAGGGGTCCAGGATTATCTTCTGTGTCTGTGTTAATTGGTTCCCCTTTTCTTTGTTGAAGAGGATCTGTGCAGTCTTTCTGCCTATTCTGCCATCTTACTGGAACTCCTCATGTCTCTTAACTTTTTAAACATAGAGGATAGAGTTATATGAACTGTTTTAATGTCTTTGGTTTCTAATTCTAACATCTGTGTCAGTTTCATTTTGATTTATTTATCTCCTCATTGTGGATCACATTTTTCTGTTTCTTTTTTTTTTTTTTTATTAGATGCCATGCATTGTCATTTTTACCTTGCTGGGTGCTGAATATTTTTGTATTCCTACAACTATTCTTGAGTTTAAATGTGGGGAATGGTTACTTAGAATGCTTGACTCTTGTGGGTTTTGCTTATAAGACTTCATAGGTGGGTCCAGAACTATGCTCCTTGTGGGGCTAATTAATTATTCCTCACTCCTCAGGCTGTACTCAATTCCCTCAGAAATACAAGGTTTTGTGGTTTGACTGGTGGGCATAAGCAGTATGCTGTGTGTGAATGCTGGATACTGTTACCTCCAATCCTTTCTGATAGTTCTTTCTCATGCCTTGGATAGTTTCCTTACATACATGTGCTAATAAGTACTCATCTGAATATTCAAGGGGGCATTCTCCAGATCTCCAGAGTTCTGTCTCTATTCGGGTCTCTCCTCTTTACTAACATTTTCTCATGAGTTCTGCCTTGGTTTTTCTGGACTCTCAGCTCTATCTTCTCAACTCATGGCATCTCCGGGATCCACCTGAGTTTCTCCTCCCACTGCCACTGTCATTAAAACTCTCAAGGCTGGGGCAATCATATGGCTTACCTCATTTGTTTTCTGTCTCTAAGGGATCATTATTGCTTGTTCTCTGGTATTCAATGTCTTGCAAATTGTAGTTTCATATATTTTGTCCATTTTGTTGTTTCCAGTGGGATGGTAAATTCTTTCCTTATTACTCTGTCTTGGCCAGAATTGGAAGTCTTTTCTTTTCTTTTTTAATTTGCTCATAGTAAATTTCTGTATTTTTTGACACTCATTAATTAAGAATGTAGTGGATTTCTCTAAGAGGAGGTCAGAGAGAGTGGTACTTTGCAGCTGGTGAATTGGAAGTATTTAATGGCTGGATATCAGCCTGTGGCTTCAGAAACTTGATTTGCCTGTTCACTCTGAATAGGTCGTTGTCTTAAGTCTGACACACACCAGCCAGAGTTATAGACAGTGGCATATATTGTAAGAATGTTTACATATATCTGGCACAGTCTTTTCACATAGGTAAGATACACTTGAACCAAATGGTAATTGAATGATTTCTTGGTGTTGACCCCTAATTAACGTAGCCAGATGCATGCACCTATATTTCCTGTGCTGTCTGCTTCCTCCAGATTATTCATGCACAGAAACACACACTCTAAGGATATTTGTCTCTCTGATCAGCCCTGTTTGGATTTCGTACTTTCTTCAGTTATTTTAATGTCTTGAATAGATGAATTAATATCTGAAGGCCTGTCTTGATGGCCAGAAATCCATCTGTATCTTTTCTCAAATTAATTTTTTTCTTCATTTATATTTTTAATGTGACTTTGCAGATCTCTTTTTGCAACCATTATTTGTTAAGTACAGCCTCATGCTGAGGGCAATCTCATCTCTTCTTTGTCTAGATTGTTTTTAAAAAAATTTATTGTGATTTGGGTGAAAATTTACAGAGCAAATTCATTTTCCATACAGTGGTTCAAACACATCTTGTCTCATGACATTGACTGCAATTTCCCACAATGCAATAGCTTTCTTCCCACTTCCTCCCCATAGTTACCTCTTCCCCGTGTCCTTCCCTCCCATGCACTCCTGCTCCCTGAGCTGTCTCCCTGTACATACACAGACCTATTATCCCATGATTGATTTTTCCAAGGAGTATATGTACCTAATGTAAGTGTTCAGCTCATATCTGTCTTTTGTTTGGCTGGAAGCCACAGGAGTGAGTTTAATTCCAGACTTGAAGGGCAGCTAGGGGCCATAGTCTCAGGGGTTTCACCAGACTCTATCAGACCACCA
>NW_006922009.1:227128-230601 GCF_000298275.1 Orycteropus afer afer
ATTGACAGGGGTAGCTGGGCACCACCTAGTTCTTCTGGTCTCATAGTCGTGTAGGCTGAGGATGGCATGGTGTACCAGTCACTTGGACTAATTGTTTCCATGTGTCTTTGGTTTTCTTCATTCTTCTTTGCTCTGGACGAGGAGAGACCCATCATTGCATCTAGATGGCTGCTTGCAAGCTTTTAAGATTACAGTTGCTACTTGCTGAAGTAAGATGTGGAACAATGTTTTTGTGTAGTATGTTATGCCAATTGAGCTTGATGTCTGCTGTGACCATGGTCCCAAGCCCACAGGTCCAACTACTCACTCACTCTGGGTAGCCAACTGTGGTCAAGAAGTAACTATAACCTTGTCCCTTGTCAGCTCTACTATATACCTGGGCATTCTTACAGAACATACAAATAAACACTTGTAGAAGCATTGTCTGCCAACCTTATCCATGGTCTTGGGCACATTCCCCCCTGCCTAGAAATATCTGATCGTTCAGCCTGTCTACCCATCAGTCCACCTTAGATCAATGTTTTTGCCATCACTGACAACATAGTACTATATGTGCAAAAGGGTTCGACTTTATGGTTGTCTAGATTTTTTTTGTGTGTGGAACTATTTCACTGTCATTACCCTATACCATATATATATATATATATATATGCCTATCAGTCATTGTTTTTCAAATTGTATATCTCTGCTGCTTTGAGTAGGAGCTTTGGTGGCATAATGCCTAAGCATTTCACTGCTAACCAGAAGGCTGGCAGTGAAAATCCACCAGTCACTCCTTGGAAGGAAGGTTGGGCAATCTCGGAAACGCAAGGAGGAGTTGCTATGAGTCAGATCCAACTCAAAGGCAGTTAGTTTGGTTTTTTGTTTTGGTTTGCTCCTTTGAGTTTTTTTATTTAGAAATATTAATAGCTTGGAGATTAAATTATGAAAAACTTTTATTTTACATGCCCCTTTTAAAGTCAATCCTTCATTATTTTAGTAATCATTTATTGATCATTGACCATGTTCCAGAGGTATGAAGATATTCTGGAGGCTCTATATATAGAAGATCCCAAGTGTATGACAATATCAGGTTAGCAACTGCTCTATATGTGCATATTGATATACTTTTAAATTATTTTGTATTAAAATGTTATAATTCCAACAATACTGTCTATAGGTTTTACCCACCAAAATCCACTGCCATCAAGTTGATTCAGACTCAAAGTGATCCCCATTGGGTTTCCAAGGAGGTAAATCTTTATGGAAGTAGGTTGCCCCATCTTCCTTCCATGAAGTGGCTAGTGGGTTTGAACTATCAAATTAATTACCTGATTAGCAGGCAAATGCCTCAGGCACTGTGCCATCAGAACAGATTTTACAGATTATTAAGTTATATTTTCATGGTAAACATAGATTTTCTATGGAAATTTTCAGTGAATTTAATAACTTTTTATGAGTATTTTTGAACACTGGAATAGTTAATACCATTTGGTAAGAAATGGGGCAAAACCTGCTGAGGATATATTATTAGAAATATAGTCATAGCAAAAACAAATTAAGTGAAGGAGGAGAGTATACCCTTTATATTTCTGCTCTGTAGCAAAGCAATTTCTTAATTGGATTTATATGAAAGTAGCTAAATTTTCTCTTTCTAACAGTTAAATTGATCTTGAATTTTGTTTTGCAGGTGGATTGGACTCTGAATATTGGAGAGCAAGCCCTTGACATATGTATTGTCTCTTTCAGTCAGTCAACATCTTCTGTTTTTGTTCTTGGTGAGAGAAATTTTTTTTGCCTTAAGGAAAATGGACAAATTCGGTTTATGAAGAAACTCAATTGTAGCCCCAGTTGTTTTCTCCCCTATTGCTCAGGTGTGTATAAAACGTTCTTTTGTCTTTTCCATACGTGAAGGCTAAAATTATGTGGGTCAGAAAAAAATAACTTACACACGTATTTTCTAGACATCAAGAAAAACAGTTTAATGTTTACTATGTAATAGGAATTTTAACTTTTAAAGTTTAAACAGAAATTTCATACAAAGCACACATTTGGTTTGGTCAGTTGTTTTACTTTGTATAAAATAACGTGTATAATTGTCCTCAATGTACATTAGTGCTTTTCATAATTTAGCTGTTCAAAATGCTTTCAAGAGAACATCAGACTATTTTATAAGGAGAATGGCGGCTAGTAACGTCTAGTAGAATAACTTATCTGTAGTGAATGCCCAGTGAATCATTAGCTTAAACATATAAATACTAATGAAATTCATGCTTCCTAGATAAAATGCAAAAATGTTGGCCACTGTCTTAGTTATAGTTTCCAAGTCTGTAAACTGATTTTCCCTTTGTTATCTTGGTAGATTGATGTTGAAAAATGCTTTATTATTTAAAGATCTTTATGAATTAAAATCAAGGTATTAGAATCATTTGTGTCATAAATCCCCTAAAAGAAATACCTTGTTGCAAATGACTGTTTTCTCAGTGTTCTCTCTTTCTTGTACCTACAGTTTCTGAAGGAACAATCAATACTTTGATCGGAAACCATAATAACATGTTACGCATCTATCAGGATGTGACACTGAAGTGGGCCACTCAGCTTCCCCACATTCCTGTAGCAGTAAAAGTGGGCAGTTTGTAGTAAGTGACTTAATTTAACACAATTTTTAAAAGAGAATCTTAGTCAAGGAATTCTATAGAAGTTTTACTAAACAACGGCAAGTGATTTTTATTAAAACATGCCAAATGACATTGTGTTCAGAATGACAATAATAGAAATAATTTAAAAAATTTTATTGGAAATGAAGGATATAAAAAGACTTAATTAATGACATTAATAATTTTCATTTAGTATTTCTAAGACGAGCTCCTTTGTAAATTAAAGGTGAAAGCTTTTGAGATTTCAAGAAAATGGTTTTCCTGATAGATTAGTTTCTTTAAAGAACATAAATGTCTTCAAGCATTTGATGGGTCCCATTTACAGAGGATTTATTGATGGACTTGAGTATATTACACTTCAGAACTTGTTTCACATTTTATTATGTCAAGTGGTACAAAATCACTAATGATCGTGTGTTTAAGACAATTTAAATTTTAAATAAGGCCACCTTACATTTATAATGAAAGATAAAATCCATATCCTGATATTACAAAGAAATGAGATAGAAATGAGACTTCTAAATATATGGTATTTCTAGGCTGTTGGTATAAAAGGCAAGATCCTGACAAACTGTTTAGAATCTTAGGTTATGTTTAGAAATTGAAATCTCAGCGAACTTGTAAAAACACAGCTTTCTGTAAAGCTTCCTATGTTTCCAGAGCTGTTGAGTCCTGTTGATTTATGTCGTTTTATTGCACATTTAAAAATCAGATGTAGAGCTCTTTAAGGCACTTAAGGTATCTGATCAGAGTGAGTTTTGCCCCCCGATTAAGAGGTCACGTATTTAATATTATTGTTGAAACTCTATAAAGGGAAGCCATATTTGCACTAATGGT
>NW_006922009.1:237414-249511 GCF_000298275.1 Orycteropus afer afer
GGGGCTGGTGCGGGATCGGGCAGTGTTTCGTTCTGCTGTGCATGGGGTCGCTATGAGTCGGAAACGACTCGACGGCACTTAACAACAACAACAACAACAAGTCAACAGTTCATACCCATTGTGTTTGGTGACATTGATTGCAATCCCCGTGATATAGTAACACTCTTCCCATTTCTTCCCTGTGTTTTATTGTTTCTATTAGTCCTTTCCTATCTCTTCTTGCCTTCTTAGCTTTATACTGGGAAAATGCTACCCTTTTGATCTTGTGTGGGTGATTGTTCTGAGGAGTGTGTATCTCCCTGGTATTACTGTTCACCTTATAGACTTGCCTGTTGTTTGGCTGAAAGTTGAGCCATGGAGGTTTGAAGGGTGTCTAAGGACCATGGTCCTGGAAGTGCCACCAACCTCTATTAGACCAGTAAGCCTGGTCTTTTTTTAATGATTTTCCTCCCACTCTATCCAGGACCTTCTATTGTGATCCCTTTCAGAGCTGTCAACAATGGTAGGCAGGTATCATCTAGTTCTCCTGGTCTTAGGGTCATGGAGGCTAGAATTCACATGGTCCGTTAATCATTTGGACTAATTGTTTCCTTGTGTCTTTGACTTTCTTCTCTCTTCTTTCCTCTGGACGGGGAGAAACCAATAGTTATACCTTAGGTGGCTGGTCACAATGTTTTAAGGTCCTGGTCACTATTCACCAAAGTAGGATGTAGAACATTGTCTTTGTGGACTGTGTTGTGCCAGCTGACCTTGATATCTCCCGAGATTATGGTCCCGAGCCCCCAGGCCCAGTGCCTCTTCCCTCAATGAGTTTGGTTACACCTAAAAAGTTTTCATAACTCTGCCTCCTGTATGTTCTACTATATTCATGGATATATTTACAGCATATAAATACATATGTAGACATATCCTCTGTCAAACCTATATTTATATTGGTGAGTATAGTCCCATTTGCCTTCTTGCACCTGTTCAGCTGATGTATCTGTCTATCTATCTACTCGTAGATTATTGATATTACTGTTATTGCAGGATTCTGCATGTAATGGTATTTACCTTTAACTCTTGTGCTCCTCCCAGTGTCTTCCTTTGGAATAATTAAAAATTTTGAGATTGTATTTTGCAATGCTGACTGAACATTCAGACTCATCAGTTTGCATCATATTTATTTAGAAAGATTTAGAACAGGCAAAATAGCTTGCCATCAGGCAACATACAGTATTTCTCTTCTTGGGGAATAATTCTCATAATATTCCATGTATCCATTCAAAAGCTGTTCTCTTTGGGCCCCCAAGTGACAGCTCAGATGCAAGAAGACAGAACCACAGTAGTGGGCATGTTTTCCATCTTGATTTGTAATTTCCAAGTTGCTCAGAGCAAGTATCTTTAAGTAATTAAAAGTTGTTAATGATTTTTGTGGGTATGTGGGGTGTGTAGGAGTGATGAGTAGAAAGACCTTACTGAGAACAGTTAGTTGAAATAATTGTATTAACCATGTATTATTTTTAAGGGACATGCCCTATTTGAAGAGTCACCACACTCAGAGAGGCTCAGATATGGCTTCTCAGTAGATATTTAATAGTTTCTTGTTCAGATACAATTTACCAATCCAGAAAACTCAAGTTTTCGTATACCGTGCATAATGATGTTTATTTTCCTATTTCTCATAGCTTTCAAGATCATAATCATAAACAATTAAATACAAATATTGCCATTAGTGTTTCTCAAAGTTAATCAATACATAGTAGTAAATCCTGATTATTCAATCTGAGTTTTCTTATTTTTATATACTTTAAATATAAGTATAGACATAACTATATTTGAGATAATTTCATTATAATTTTTATTCTAATTTTAAAAGTGCTTACTACTGACTTAGCTGTAACATATTTATATTTAAAAGTTTGAAATTAAGAGTACTGAAGTAAGTTACCTCTTGCTTTTAATTATCTTTAGGGTTAAACCTTTTTGGTAGATGCTTCCTTGGCTGAATGTGTTTATTTGTAAAGAAAATTGCTGTTATTTTAATGTTTCTTTTCAATGAATGAGAAATACTGGATTTGGATTTGGATCAAGTGACGCAATTATAATTAATAACAGCATTTTGCTCAGAAACCGAGATGCTTTATATCCTCCCACTCCTGCCCATTTGGCAGTTATCATCATGTCTACCTTGTTTATTTTAAACCAATTCTAAATTTTTCTGGGTTTCCTTCTTTCTTTTCAAGGTAAATATCATTCTTGATTACATAGTATTCTTTTAGTTTAATAAGTAAATTTTATGGGTTAGACTATGGGAATGTGAAATAGTCATAAAAGTTACAGAATCAGTGGAGCCTGAATATGATAATGGTCTTTAAATTCTTAGCTGTTACTGTCTTCCTCTCATAGCCAAGTGGCTGTGGAGCCTGGGTGCGTATCTTTCCTCTGCTGTGGTCAGTTTCCCAAATGGCCAATAAAGTTGATCATATATTGGTAATGTTGTTCTCTCTCAAGATATAAAATCTGCCTCAAGGTGGAAGTCTGTCTGAATGAAAGTTCAAAATGATGAGAGTTTTTCCAAGGTTTGGTTGGCAGCCCATAGCCATAGTGCTTGAAAATCTTGTTGCAGCTCATTTTTCAATGTAAACTATTTGGTTTGATATTTTAGTATTTTTCTTGCTAAGGTATGTCTAGAACGATCACTTATTATAATGTCAACATTTACATTTTATTCTTTAGCTTTCATAGTTATATGTCCTTGACCAGAATTCTTTCCTCATTTTCCCTCTACCTTTTCAATACTCTTCTATCTTTATGGTCGAGCTCAAGTTGCATGAATAAGCCTTGCCTCCCTACCCTGATCTCCTCCTCTTCTGACTTTATATGACATTTATAATTTTGCTGGTGATTGCTGTTTAATTTTCCTAACTCTCTAATTAGATCATACTCTTCTTTATTGTGGAGTCTTTTTCTACTTTTATGTCTCACGTGGAATAATCAATCAGAGAGTGAATGTATGGTGTATGTTTGGTAAATATTCTAAGCCATTGTGGTTTGTGGGTGTATGTCAGAGAAGGAGTGACTAGAGAGACATACTTATAAGACCTTTTAATTGAAAAATCTTATTATGAATAAACCAAAATGCGTAGAAGGAATGATATTTCTTCTTTGAAACCAAAAAGAGTATCTTTAATTTCAAAATGTCTTTTTTCTTCTTTTGCTGTTTAACTTTGGTGTTAATGTGTCTTTTTTTCTTTGCATTGTAGAAGAGAATGTGGGCCTACACTTTTTGCTGTGTAATGTTTTGAAGAATTTCCTTTGTGATTTAATAATAATAATAATAATAAAAACAAACTCACTGCCGTTGAGTCGGATCTGACTCATAGTGACCTTTCCTTGGGTTTCCGAGGCAATATCACTATGGAAGTAGATTGCCCAATTTTCCTTCTGAGGAGTGGAAGATTGGACAGTCTACTTCTGTAGTGTGATTTAATAGTTTATGTAAAATTTGTAAGCCTGTAGTGCTTGACTGCTAAGCAAAAGGCTGGCAGTTCAAACCCACCAGCCACTCTTCGGAAGGAAGGTTGGGCAATCTACTACTGTAGTGATACCGCCTTGGAAACCCAAGGAGGGGTCTCTGTGAGTCGGATCCAACTTGATGGCACATAACAACAACAACAATTGGGAATTACAGGAAATAAAATACATAGCTTCTGTGTTTTAACTTATATTTTTCTTTGTTTTGATCAAGAGTAGAATGTTAATCTTTTCTTACTATATTTTTCTCTCATTTTTCTGTTGTATATTGAAATATTTTTAGTTTCTACTCTTTTCTGTGTTATCCACTTTATAGAGGTTATACTTATGTTGTTTTTTGTCAATTTTAAACATTTATCAATGTAAAATGAACTCTGTGATTGCATTTAATGTTTTTATGTTTTCTTCTTTATTTTGTTTGCTTTGAGTTCACTTTAACTTACTTTGAAAATTATTATCTTTTAATTAATCTACTTATATTTGCTGTTATTATATATGTATATATGCATATATATATGTATATATATATGTGTGTGTGTGTATATATATATATATATATATGTATATGTATATAATCATTTTTTAATCTTGTCCAATGCTACTATTTTATGCTATCTTACTATTTCCTTTGGCTTTTATCTTTTGTATGTTTTAGTTTTTGCCAGAATCCAAGAATGAAGCAAACCTTTTCCTCATGATAGGAAAAGTGCTTAACATACATCTTCTCTTTCTTTTTCCCCTTCGCCCCCCCCACCATACACACAAACATGGGTGTATATGTGTTTGTGCACGTGCACGCACACACTCAAACTCTCTCCCTTTCTGTCTATTCTTACAGTAATACAGAGTTTTCCCTATAGGTTATTATTATTAAATTATTGTGTGCTTTTTTCCAAAACACAAATTTTGAAATTTGCATTTAACTTTTTAAATCTATGCTTATTTATGGTTATTTTTTGATATCTATTGAAGCTTGCAAATCTTTTTATATCATGAATTCTGACTTTTTATCATCTTAATTCTGTTTTCTCTCTCAGTAGAAAACAAAAAAAACAAACAAAAAATGACAAACAAATCAGTTGCCATCAAATTGGTTCTGACTTAGGTTGACCCTGTTTGCTTCAGAGTAGAACGGTGCTGCATAAGGTTTTCTCTCAGTAGGTTGACTTAATTTCCCAAGGAATGATACAGGGTGTTATATTTTCTGGTGAAAATGTATTTTCACATTTCTGTCTCAAACTATATTGATTTTCCTCAAACTCCATTATTTGTTTTTCATATATTTTCTTGTGGAAAAGATTAACTGAATTCTGTAGAAAGTATAGACTATGTTGCTAAAAACTCAAGCATTATATAAAAGATTAAAAGAAGAAACTAACACCTCTCCCACCAAAGTTACCTTAGTTTTAGTGCTCATCTTTACTTGCATATATTTACCTTGTGTGAGATCAAAGGTCTTTAATGAGATGATCTCTAGACTTTGTATTTCTGAATTTTGTGCTGGTTGGACTTAAACTGGAGAAGCACAGTCAGATGGCTAAGCCATGGTTGACATAGGGACGGTTATTTGGCTGCATTTAGTGAGACCTTTCTTACTAAACTGGAAAAAAAAAAAAGTTTAGTAAGAAAGTAAGTAAGTACAGTGTACCTACTTGGATAAGTGTTTTATTCACATGAAAAAGACTTGCAGTAATCTTCTAAATAAAAAGTCATATCTTTATTATTTGTAGTTGGGGCTACAACCCTCTGAAAAACTCTCTGTATGAAAGTAGAAATCTGCTTGGTCTCATGTTTTCATTATCATTATATATATATATATTTTTTTTATGTCGTAATGTAAAACACAGCATCCTCCATTCTCATGAAGATATAATAGTAATTACAGTTCCAGATTGTTTTACTTTGTTACGTTACATAGTAAATCTGTTTAATTTGCCTGCCAGAGATTTGAGAAACAACTGCATAGCCAAGCGTAAGGAGTTGCACTTAGACTGCCAGTTGCGTTTGTCCTTTTCTGTTTTATAAATTAAACATTTTAATGGTAGAATTGTACTTATTACCAGGTATTTCCACTGAGAAAGTTCTTCAGACATATTGTCATTGAGACTGTGAACATCTCAAAAATGAAGCTCATTGCCTCAAAGAATTCTCTGTAGTGGTAGGAGAAGTACTCTGTCTTGTAAAGGATAAAAAAAAAAAAAAAAAAAACTCACTGACATTGAATTGATTCTGACTCATATCTACCCTCATTGGGTTTCCAAGGCTGTAAACCTTTATGGAAGCACACTGCCTCGTCTTTCTTCCATGGAGCAGCTGGTGGATTTGAACCATTGATGTTTTGCTTAGCAGCCAAATGCCTTAACCACTACACCATCAAAGCTCTTTACTAAGGATATAGGAGTTAATTTTTCTTCAATATATAGCATTTTTATTATTTTTTAGTTCTTTGCATTTTACTTTAAAATTTGTTTATTTTGTTATTGAAAATACACAGCAAAACATGCATAATTCAACAGTTTCTACACATACAATTTAGTGATATTATGTTCTATGTGTTGTACAACCTTTCTCATCCTCCTTTTCTGAGTTGTTCTCTCCTCATTACTGTGAACTCACTACCTCCTAAAGTTCCTATCTAATCTTTTGAGTTGTTATTGTCAATATGATCCCATACAGATAGTTCTTGAGAGAGCATAATGCTTAAGGCAGATCTTTCTCACTAAACTGGGGTGGGGGTGGGGAGAGTTAGTTCAATAAGAAAGGTCTGCCTTTGTTTAAGAGGACTTTAGGGGATATTTTTGGTTTAAGATTTGAAGATGATCTCAGGACAATAGTTTCATAGGTTCATTCATCCTCCATGGCTCCAGGAAATCTAGAGTCTATAAGAATTTGAAATTCTGTTCTGCATTTTATCCCTTTTGATCAAGATTCTTCTAGGGAATCTTTGATCAGAATGTTCAGTAATGGTAGCCAGGCACCATCCAGTTCTTCTGGTCTCATGACAAAGGAGGTAGTTGTTCATGAAACAATTAGCCATATATTCTAGACCCTCCTCTTATTCCTGACTCTTCTTCTCTTGTTCCAGGTGAATAGAGACCAATTGTGCCCTGAATAGCCCCTTATAAGCTTTAGCACTCCTGGCACTATGCATCAAAATAGAAAGTAGAAAAGAAGCACTAAGCATATTGTTAGGCCAGTTAACTGGGATGTCCTATGAAACCATGACCTAAACCTCCAAACCAAAGAACCAAATCCCATGTTTGGTTGTACATAAACAGCCTCACCAACTACTCTTCTTTTTCCTTTTTTAATCATTGCTGTAAATATATCTACCAAATAATTTTTGCCAATTCAGTTATTTACAGGTATACAACTTATTGACAACAAGTACATTAATTGGCTGTGCAGCCATATCCTTAACCAATGTGATTTTTCTATCACTGTTAACCCTCTTCGCCCCACACTAACTTACCCCTGGTAACCATGAATAAATTTTGGCCTCTATACATTTTCCTTTCCTTATCTTTTTATATCAGTGAGATCATTACAATATTAGTCCTTTTGTGATTGGCTTATTTCTCTCAGCATAATGTCTTTAAGCTCCATCCATACTATAGCATGTATTAAGATTTCATTTTTCTTACTGGCTGAGTACTACATTCTGTTGTACTTACATTTTGTTTATCCATTCATCTGTTGATAGGCATTTAGGTTGTTTCCACCTTTTGGCTACTGGCAATAGTACTGCCATGAACATTGGTATACAAGTCTCTTTTTGAATATATGTTTGCAAATCTTTTTTTAAAATTGTGCTTTGGGTGAAAGTTTACAGAGCAAATTCATTTTCCACACAGCCGCTCACGTACACTTTGTCTCATGACAATGACAGCAATTTCCCACAGTGCAACAGCTCCCCTCCCACTTCTTCCCCATAGTTACCTCTTCCCTGTGTCCCTCCCTCCTATGCATTCCTGCTTCCTGAGCTGTCTCCCTGTTCATATTTTATTCTCCAATGATTGTTCTCACCAAGGAGTGTATCTACCTAATGTCAATGTTCAGCAGGTATGTCTGTCTTTTGTTTGGCTGGAAGCCGCAGGAGTGGGTTAGGGCAGCTAGGGCCATAATCTTAGTGGTTCCACCAGGCTCTATCAGACCAGCAAACCTGGTCCCCCCTCCTTTTTTGTTTTTAATGATTTTGAGTTTTGTTCCACATTATTCTCCCACTCTATCTAGGATCTTCTACATAGATCACCCTCCAAGTAGTAGCTGGGCACCATCTAGTTCTTCTGGTCTCATAGTTGTATAGGTTGCAGATCACATGGTGTACCAGTCACTGGTTTGCTTATCCAAGGTCTCTTTCCTTTCCATATAAAGTGAGTGGTTTTTCCGTATCTTTAAAAAATGTTGATGGGATCTGGATTGGCATTGTATTGATTGTATAGATTGCTTTGGGTAGAATTGATTTTTTCACAATGTTCAGTCTTCCTGTCCATGAACATGGGATGTTCTTCCATTTATGTAGATCTCTTATGGTTTCTTGAAGTAGTTTTTTATAGTTTTCTTTGTATAGGTCTTTTGTGTCCCTGGTAAGATTTATTCCCAGGTATTTAAATTTTTCGGTAGCTATTGTAAATGGTATTGATTTCCTTATTTCTTTTTCAGCAATCTCTTTACTGGTGTAGAGGAATCCAACTGATTTTTGGATGTTCAACTTGTAATCTGCCATGATGCTAAATCTCTCAATTAGCTCCCAGTAGATTTTTGACTGCGTTTCTTGGGTTTTCTAGGTGTAGGATCATATCATCTAATAATTGACATCAGTCATCTAATAATTGATATCATCATCAAATAGGGATAGCTTGACTTCTTCCTTACCAATTTGATTTCCCTTTCTTGCCTTATGGCCCTGGCTAGGACTATTTTCGTCTTTGTCTCTAAACTGTGTCTCTTGTAGACAGCATATTGATGGGTTTTGTTTTCTTACCAGTCTGCAACTCTCCATCTCTTGAGTGGTGCATTCAATACATTAACATTCAGTGTAAATATCGACAAGTATGAATTGGTTGCTGTCGTTTTGCTAAGTGTGTTTTCAAGGTGTTCCTGGTTTCTTTGTTCCATATTATTTTCTGTGCTGAGCTCATTATGTTTATGAATCATGTTATCATTTCTTTGGTTGCTGCTGTTTTAGTAATTGCTGAATATTTGTGCTTGTCCTCTTTTTTATTGTGATGTGAAGATTTATCACTTTTCTTTGAGGTTACCCTGTGATTTTTAATTTTGTCCCCGAGTTTAGAACAGTGCATTCTATCTTGCAACTCTCTTGACTTCCTCACTATTTAGAAGTTCTGTAACTACACAGTATTTTCCATCTTTTTGGTTTGTAGTTGTCTGCATTTGCCAATTGATGTCTTTGGTTCCCTGTTTACAATCTTGTCTGGTAGAGTAGTGCCTAAGGCACTTGACTGCTAACCAGAAGGCTGGCGGTTCAAACCCACCAGCCACTCCTCAGAAGGAAGGTTGGACAATCTACTTCCATAGTGATACTGCCTCTGCAATTCAAGGAGGGGTCGCTATGAGTTGGGTCCAACTCGATGGCACATAACAATAACAACAACAAAGCTTATTTTACTTTGATTTTGTCCATAGCTGTGGTTTCTGGATTATGTCATCTTGTGTATTAAAGGTCAGTTGTTGTTTGCTATTTTTGGTTTTCTGTTCAAAGGACTCCCCTTAGTATCTCTTGTAATGTTGGTCTGGTTTTAACAAATTCCCTTAGTTTCTGGTTATCTGGAAATCTTCTAATTTCACCATCATATTTGAGGGACAATTTTGTCGGGTATATAATTCTTGGTTGAAAATTTTTCTCTTTCAGGTTTTTATATATACCATCTCCTTGCCTTCTCGCTTGCATGGTTTCTGCTGAGAAATCAGAGCTTATTCTTACTGGTTGTCCTTTGTAAGTAACTTTATGTTTTTCCTGTGCTGCTTCTAGAATTCTTTCTTTGTCTTTGTCTTTGATGAGTTTGATGATGATGTGTCTTGGTGATTTTCTTTTGGGGTCTGACCTGTTTGGGGTTCATTGGACTTCCTGATAACTTGAAATTTTTAAGTAAATTAGATTTCACCTGGTAAAATAGGGGTTTAACCCTCAGTCCCTGGGTAGTACAAATGGTTAACATGCTAGGCTGCTAACAATAAGGTTGGAGGTTCAAGTACCTAGAGATGCCTTGGAAGAAAGGCCTGAAGATCCATTTCTAAAAAAATCTGCTATTGAGAACCCTATGGCGCATGATTCTGCTTTGACACACATAGGGTCACAATGAGTGAATATTGACTTGATGGCAACTCGTTTTGATGATTCATAGGCTTTGCCATTGTACAGATTGGAGAATTGTCACATGATCCTAGATGGAAAACTAGATTCAGTTTACTGCAGTTTACTATGTAAAATAAGTATTAAATTGAAAAAATTACTACCTGCTTTATTGATGTACTAAAAGTAGACAGATATCCATATAGTGTGTTTTGAATGTATAATATTTTAAATCATACAGGAAAACTGTATTTGTTTAAAATACTAAAGTATTTTTGTTTTAATTGTGAGTAGCTAATGAAATGTCACTGTTACGATTAATTTATCAAAGTAGAACCTCCAGTCTAATTAGAACTTAGGTTCCAATCTTGTCAGTCTTTATTAGATGAAAATAATTTTGCTTAGTACAAGAAAGAATCGTTATCCTTTTTCTTCCTTATAGTTCGTCAAATAATTATCTTTAATTTTCAAATGTTTTTAGAGAGAGTGCTTTAATATTTATAAGTAGTTAGCATGTATTGTCCCTGTGTGGTGCAAATGGTTGATGTGGATGGCTCCAATTGAAAGTTTAGAGGTTTAAGTCCACACAGAGGCATTTCAGAAGGAAGGCCTGGTGATCTACTTCTGAAAAATTAGCCTTTGAAAACTCTATGGAGCACAATTCTACTCTGACACATGAGGTCTCCATGAGTTTGAGTTGGTTTGATAGCAATTGGTAAATTTTTTTATCCTGGATTATTTGTAAGAAAGATATTTTATGAGCATACATCTCTTAGTGATTATTAAAGTATTTATTCACAATAAACTGTTCTAGGAATCCATATCATAATAAATAGCTGATATTGTGTCACTTATTATAGGCCAGGGATTATTTGACATGATTTGGACAAACAAAAAACAAACAAAGTCACTGCCATCGAGTCGTTTCCGACTCTTAGTGACCCCTATTTGGGTTTCCGAGGCTGTAAATCTTTACCAAAGTAGATCGCCCCTCTTCCTTCCACGGAATGGCTGGTGGGTTTGAAACACTGAACTTCTAGTTAGCAGTCAAGTGCCTATTAGTACACTACCAGGGCTCCTTACGATTTGTACATAATAACTTATTTAATTCTTATAAGAATTGTTGCTATTATTACCATCTCTATTTTATAGATGATAAAACTGACACAGATAGAAATCATGTACCATGTCTGAGCTCAGAGTGAGACAGGTGAACAACTAATCATAACATAATTGTTTTATTGTTATACTATAGAAAAGCAGAATATGATAATGCCCTTTAGAGTCCATTATACTGTTACTGGAGCTCTGGTGGTACAGCCCGTAAGGCGTTTGATTGTTAACCAAAAGGTTGGTGGTTCAAACCTACTAGCTAAACATTTACCACCTTGGAAACCTAATAGGGGTTGCTATGAATTGGAACAGACTAAATGGCAGTAGGTTTGGTTTGGGTGGAGTAGTACCTAAGGCACTTGACTGCTAAACAGAAGGCTGGCAGTTCAAACCCACCACCCACTCCTCGGGAGGAAGGTTGGACAATCTACTTCCATAGAGATACTGCCTCGGAAGCTCAAGGAGCGGTCGCTATGAGTCAGATCCGACCCTTCGGCAGTGGGTTTGATTTGTGGTGTTTGTAAAGAGTCCTGCTGACAAAGTGGTTAAGCACTCAGCTGCTGAATGAAAAGTCAATGGTTCAAACTCATCATCTGCTCTGTGGGAGAAAGATGTGGCAGTCTGCATTTGTAAAGATTTCTAGCTTTGGAAAAGGTGCCAGACAGGTCTGCTCTGTCCATAAGGTTGGTATGAGTTGGAATCCACCTGACGGCAATGAGTTTGGTTTTGCTTATACTGCTAGAAGTAGAAATTCCAACTCTTTTTTTTCTCCTAAAAAACTCTCATAGCTTTCCCTTCTCCAAAACAAATGCTTCCCCTGTAGATAAGAACTACCTTATACTTTATGTACAAAGAAGGTTAGTGTTTAAAGTTTACCCTGATAAACACCTGAAAAACCAGAAAGTAAAAGTGTTTAAAATTGACTACCTTTGAAGACTGGGTAGTGGACTGGGTAGTGGAAGAGTCTAGATACATTTTTTTTGTTGTTGTTGTTAGGTGCCATTGAGTTGGCTCTGACTTATAGTGACCCTGTGTGTAATAGAATGAAACACTGCCTGGTCTCGTGCCAGCCTCACAATCCCTGCTATATCTGAGCCCATCATTGCAGCCACTGTGTCAATCTTTTTTGTTGAGGGCCTTCCCCTTTTTCATTGA
>NW_006922009.1:250059-261817 GCF_000298275.1 Orycteropus afer afer
TCATGACATTGACTGCAATTCCCTACAATGTAACAACTTTCTTCCCACTTTCTCCCTGTAGTTACCAATTCCCTGTGTCCTTCCCTCCCATGCACTCCCACTCCTGGAGGTGTCTCCCTGTGGAAACACTGCCCTTCTGTTCTCCCATGACTGATGGCTTCAAGGAGTGTATCTACCAGATGTAAATGTTCACCCCATATGTTTGTCTGTTGTCTGGCTGGAAGCCAAAGGACTGAGTTCAGTTCCAGACCTGAAGGGTCCATAGTGTTGGGGGTCTCACCAGGCTCTATCAGACCAGCAAACCTGGTCTTTTTTTAAAAATAATTTTGAGTTTTGTGTCACATTGTTCTCCCACCCCATCCAGGATCTCTGCACTGATTCCCCTCCAAGTGGTTGACAGTGATAGTTGGGCACCATCTAGTTCTTCTTGTCTCATGGCCATAGAGGCTAAGGATCACATGGTCTACCAGTCCTTTGGAGTAATTGTTTCCATGAGTCTTTGGTTTTCTTCATTCTTCTTTTCTGTGGATGAGGAGAGACCCATCGTTGTATCTAGATGGCTGCTTGGAAGCTTTTAAGACCCCAGTCACTACTCACCAAGTTAGGATGTGGAACAGTATTTTTGTGTAGAATGTTGTGCCAGTTGAGCTTGATGTCCCCTGTGACCATGGTCCCGAAACCACAGGTCCAACTGCTCACTGCCGCAGGGTAGCTGACTGTGGCCAAGAAGCCACCATAAACTTGCCCCTTGTCAGCTCTACTATACACCTAGATATTCTTACAGCACATATAAATATGCATATAGAAACATTGTCTGCCAGTCCTATACATGGTCATGGGCACACTACCCCCTGCCTAGACATGCTTGATCATTCAGCCTTTCCACCCATCTATAAACCCATAGATCAATGTTTGCCATCACTGACAATGCAGAACTATACCTGGAAAAGGGTTCATCTTTGTTGTCTGTACCTCCTGTGTACTTTTCTATGTCTTCCTCTTCTTCAGTACCACCGTGTTGATCACTTACTTTTGGTGCATTGCCCTTCCCTTCACCCAAATCAATACTTGTCTCTACCTATCTAGCAGTGTTCTGTCCCTTCCCCCTCATCCCTGGTAACAAACAAAGAAAGCTTTCTTCCATATATAAAACTTTTCTTGACATTTTACAATAATGAACTAATACAATATTTGTCTTTCTGTGATTGACTTATTTCACTCATGATAGTGTAGTGCCTAAGGTACTTGACTGCTAACCACAAGGCTGGTGATACAAACCCACCAGCCACTCCTTAGAAGGAAGTTTGGGCAATCTACTTCCATAGTGATACTGCCTTAGAAACCCAAGGAGGAGTCACTATGAGTTGGGTCTGACTCAATGGCACATAACAACAACAACAAATTGTCCCCCAAGTTCATCCATGTTATGAGGTGTTTTGCAGATTCTATATTATTCTTTAGTGTTACATAGTATTCCATTGTGTCTATGTACCATAGTTTAGTTATCTATTCTTCTGTTGATGGGCACAGAGGTTGTTTCCATCTCTTTGCTTTTGTGAATAGTGCTGTGATGAACAAGGTGTGCATATAACTGTTCCTGTCCTGGCTCTCACTTCTTTAGGATATATACCTAGTAATAGGATTGCTGGGTCAAATGGTATTTCCACTTCCAACTCTTTAAGGAATCACTGATTCCAACAGTATCATTTTATAGTCCCACCAGCAGTGTATGAGAGTTCCAATCTCTCCACATCTCCATCAGCATTTGTTATTTTCTGTCTTGTTGAACTTTGTTATTAGTGCTGGGGTGAGATGGTATCTTATGTTTGTTTTGATTTGCATCTCTCTAATGGCCACTCCTTGGAAGGAAGGTTGGGCAATCTACTTCTGTAGTGATACTGCCTTGGAAACCCAAGGAGGGGTCACTATGAGTTGGGCCGACTGGACAGCACATAACAACAACAACAACAATGGCTAATGATTGTGAACATTTGTTCATGTGTTTGTTGACCATCTGAATATATTCTTTGGTGAAGTGTCTGCTCATGTCTTCTGCCCATTTTTAATTGAATTGTTTGTCTTTTTATTGTTGATGTGTTAGAATGTTCTATAAATTTTAGAGATAAGTCCCTTGTCAGGTGTGTCATTGCTGAATGTTTTTTCCCAATCTGTAGGTTCTCATTTCACTGTTTTGGAGAAGTCTTTTGAAGCACATAAAAATTTGATTTTTAGAAGGTTCCAATAATCTAGTTTATCTTATGCTATTTGTGCATTTTGGGTTATGCTTGATAGTCTATTTATGCAATAAATTAGGGCCCCTATATTGGCTCCTGTTTTTTCCTTGAGGGATTTTGTAGTAAAACTAAAATAGCTTGTTGTTGTTGTTAGGTGCTGTTGAGTCGGATCCACTCACAATGACCCTCTGTACGATAGTACGAAATGCTGTCCGGTCCTGTGCCAGCCTCACAATCCCTGCTATATCTGAACCCATTGTTGTAACCACTGTGTCAGTCCATCTCATTGATGGCCTTTCCCTTTTCCACTGCCTCCATTTTACCAAGCATGATATCCTTCTCCAGGGAATGACCCTTTCTGACAACATGAACAAAGTGGGTGAGATGAAGTCTGCTCATTCTTGCTTCCAAGGAACATTCCAGCTGCACTTTTTCCAGGACATAAATTTACTATTTCTTCTAACAGTTCATAGTACTTTCAGTATTCTTCACCAACACCAAAATCAAAACCTTCAGCTCTTCTTCCATCTTCCTTATTCATGGTTCAGTTTTCACATGCATACGAGATTACTGAAAATACCAATATAGCTTGGGTTAGGTGCACCTTAGTTTTCAAAGAGACAATTTTGCTCTTCAGCACTTTAAAGAGGTCTTTTGCAGCAGATTTGACCAGTGGAATACAATGTCTGTTTTCTTGACTGCTGCTTCCATTGGTGTTGATTGTGGAACCAAGTAGTATGGAATCTTTGACACCCTCAATCTTTTCTCCATTCATCATGATGCTGCTTTTTAGTCCAGTTGTTGGGATTTTTGTTTTGTTTATGTTGAGGTGTAATCCATAATGCAGACTGTAGTCTTTAATCTTCATCAGTGTTTCAAGCCATCTTCACTTTCAGTAAGTGAGATTGTGTCACCTGCATATCACAGGTTGTTAATCAGTGTTCCTCCAATCCTGATGTTGCATTCTTCTTCATATAGTCCAGTTTCTTGGATTGTTTGCTCAACCTGCAGATTGAGTAAGTATGGTAAAAGGTTACAACCCTGTCACACTCCCTTCCTAATTTTAAACCACACAGTAGCCCCTTTTTCTGTTTGAATGACAGCCTTCTGGTCTTCTCCATGAGCACAGTTAAGTGTTCTGGAATTCCCATTCTTCTCAATGTTATCCATAATTTGTTATGACTCATACCGTCCATTGCTTTTGCATAATCAATAAAACACAAGTAATTCTTTCTGGTATTCTTTGCTTTAAGCCCAGATTCATCTGACATCAGCAATAGTATCCCTTGTTCCACATCCTCTTCTGAATACAGTTTGCATTTCTGAAAGTTCCCTGTCAATATATTGCTTCAACCATTTTTGAATTATCTTCAGTAAAAGTTTACTTGCCTTGTTTTGGGTGAAGATAATGAGCTTCTCCATCACCTCTTTCCACATATGTAGTTGATCTGATTCCTGTGTATTCTGTCTGACAAGGTCCATGTGTACAGCTGCCATTTATGTTGTTGAAAAAATGCATTTGCAGTGAATAACTTGTTGATATTACAAAATTCTGTCATGTGATCTCCAGTGTCATTTCTATCACCAAAACCATATTTTTAATTACCAGTGAGTCTTTTTTGTTTCCAACTTTTGCATTCCAAACACAAGTGATAATCAATAAATCTTGATTGCACGTTTGGTCAATCCCAGACTGCAGAAGTTGGTAAAAACCTTCAGTTTCCTTGTCATTGGCTTTGGTAAGCTGCTCTGCTGGCATAGTGCTTAAGGCATTTGACTACTAACTAGAAGGTTGGTGGTTCAAACCCACCAGCCACTCTGTGGAAGGAAATTGGGTACACTACATCCATAAAGATTTACTGCCTTGGAAAAGGGTATTGCTATGAGTCATAATCGACTTGATGGCATCAGTTTGTTTTGTTTTTTTTTGGTTTTGGCTTTGGTGGCTAGTGCATAAATTTGAATAATAGTAGTTTTAACTGGTCTTCCTTGTAGGTGTGTGGATATTATCCTATCACAGACAGCATTGTACTTCAATATAGATCTTGAATGATTTTTTGTGACAGTGAATGCCATGCCATTCCTCTTCAATTTGTCATTTCCTATGTAGTAGATCATATGGTTGTCTGATTCATAATGTCCAAAACCAATCCATTTCAGCTCACTAATGTGTAGGATATTGATCTTTATAAATTTTATTTCATTTTTGACAATTTCTAATTTTCTTAGATTCATACTTTGTACCTTCCATGTTCTGATTATTAATAGATGTTTGTAACTGTTTCTTTCTATTTTGAGTTGTGCCACATCAGCAAATGGAGGTCCTGAAAGTTTTACTCCATCCATATTGTTAAGGTTGATTCTACTTTGAGAAGGCCGCTCTTCCCCAGTTGTATTTTGAGTGCCTTCTGACCTGAGAGTCTCATCTTCTGGCACTATATCAGATGATGTTTCAGGGCTATTCCTAAAGTAATCCAATAATATATCAGACAGTGCTTCACTGCTATTCAGAAGGTTTTCACTGGCCAATTCTTTGAGAAGTGGATGGTCCTTTCCTCCTTCTGAGTCTCTCTTAGTCTGGAAGCTCTGCTGAAACCTATCCAACATGTATGTCTCTGCTGGTATTTGAAATACTGGTGGTACAGCCTCTAGCCTCACAGCAATATGCAAGACACCACAGTATGATAAACTGACAGACAAATGGTTTATAGTCACTAAATACATTTTTTGGAATTAATACGGCGTAGTAAATTACATAGTGTGGCTTTTCTAGTCATTAAGTCTTTGTAAACTCCATGGTAGAATTGGCTGTGAGCAATTGAGTAGCTCCTGATTGTTAATGTTATCCACCTGGGGTATTTCTGTTGCGAGCAGTGTGAGGTGATTTTCTGGGAAGTTCCCTTTCTCTCAGATGTATAGAATTCTGATGTTTGGATTGGTTAGTTTGGTCACTCTGCCAGGCTCAAAAGGAAGCCTCCTAAAGGCAGAAGGAATCTCTCACTGCGAGCTGAGAGATGCATGAGATGCATATTGCTGAGCGAGAGATGCGAGAGACACATGCTGCTGGGAGAGAGACACAGAGAGACACGCACTGCTGGGAGAGACTGAGAGAGACTGTCGCCTGAGAGATGGCAGGCTGAAAGAGACTGAGCATGTTCCTGAACTTGAATTGTAGCCGGTTGCATCCCTAATAAACCCCATAATCTGTGAGTTCTGTGTGGCCAATGCAGCGAATTATTGAGCCCAGCAGAGAGGTGGTGGGTGCTGCAGAAGGAACAGTTGGTATCAGGGTTGGTAAAAGGGCTGGAGGGGGGGCAGCATGTTTGGCCTTGCAGGGATAGGCCTTGGGCTACTGATGGTAATTCTGTCTTCCTCTTGTGGGGTTAGAGAAGGTCAGAAGATATGGCCTCCCTGCCTCTTTGGCAGTTGGTGTCAGAAGTGGTGAGATTCTTTGCATTGGCTCCAGACTCATAGAAGCGTGGAACTTTGTAAAAGAAAGAAGGAAGGGCCCTGGGAAGTGAAACTTTGGATTCTTAGATGGTTATTTTGGGTGGTGTTACCTATTAGAGGAGATAAATGATTCAGAGACTAGGGCTTCTGGTTACCAGCCAAAGGCTCAAAAGCCCAAGGCCATGCACATAGAATGGGAAGGTAATCAAGGTGAAAAGGTGAAACTGCAACGTCTTAAAAAGGATTATGTTTTGGATTATGTATTTATCTGAATGTACTATGGATACTGCATGTTCTCTTTCCTAGTTGTACATTAGAAATGATTATGGGGTATGAATAATGGAGAGCTTGTAAATCCGCCTTCAGCTGATACTTGATTGGATATGTTAAAAGAAGAAATGGAATTTGTCGAGCAGCAACATAGGCTTTTGTCTCAATCCCTGTGTGTAGAATATAGGGGGTTTAGGTAGAAAACCTGAGCCTCAACCAAACTACTGAGACAATAGAATATCTGTGTTTGAAGACAGGACCTACAGGAAAAAAAAAAAAAAAATGACTGCTTGGCTTTTTTGAATTTCAAGCAAGCAGATAGGCTTTGGGTGCATCGAGGCAGGAAAGTCATGGTTCATGAGAGAAACCCCTTCCAGGACTGAAAGTTAAAGGAAGCCAGAAAGTAGTTGGCTTATAGGCTACTCGCTTGTGACCACCTGGGTCCACTTGAGTGGAAATGGGGGAAGTGCAGAAAAGAAGAAACAGGCTGAATTTGGGCCTCTTTGACTTAGGCCATGGAGGCTGGGGATGAGAGGAAGGACTGGTTGGTCTGAAGTGCAATGAGTTGTGAACCTACAGGGATTGAAATAGTCCCTGAGGACTGAGGATGTGAGAGAACATGCTGGCTGGTCTGAAGTAAAGGGAAGAGTATGACTCCTAAACTTGGCACCTGAAACCCATGACTTAGCTGGGATGGCTAGGGATGAGCTGACCAGAACCTGACCAAATGAAGAGGAAAATGTTTGACACTGGTGTTAAGTTGCTGCAATTTGATGGCTTGTGCTAGGCTGGACTTTGCTTGTTTATGGATGCAGATGCCCAAAGTTTCCAAGCAGAACAGAAGATTCGTCAGTGAGAAACGAACATGCTTGTCTCCTCAGCATACTGGTTTGATGTTGTTATTGTTATGTGCCATCGAGTCAGACCCGACTCATAGTGACCCCTCCTTGGGTTTCTGAGGTGGTATCACTATGGAAATAGATTGCCTGACCTTCCTACTGAGGAGTGGCTTGTGGGATTGAACCTCTAGCCTTCTGGTAAGCAGTCAAGTGCCTTAGGCACTATGCTACCACAACTCCTACTGGTTTGATAGTAATGGGCAAATTATAAATTGGCTATCTAAAATGGGGGTAGATAAAGCCATGAAGTGGCTGGCTTACATGCTTTCATGGGTGTGGTTATTTTTAACCTGATGGTGAAGGGGATGTTACTTTTTGAAGTATAAAAGGGATAATGGGTAGAAAAGACAGGGGGTGGCTGCAATATAGTAAATTACATA
Source organism: Orycteropus afer afer (assembly GCF_000298275.1). Lineage (NCBI taxonomy): Eukaryota > Metazoa > Chordata > Mammalia > Tubulidentata > Orycteropodidae > Orycteropus > Orycteropus afer. Next base: position 257,293 of record NW_006922009.1, read on the forward strand.
GTGTGGCTTTTCTACCCATAAGTCTTTGTGAACTCCATGGTGGAATTTGCTGTGAGCAACTGAGTAGCTCCTGATTGTTAAAGTTATCCACCTGGGGTATTTCTGTTGGGAGCAGCATGAAGTAATTTCCTGGGAAGTTCGCTCTCTCTCAGGTGTATAGACTTCTGATGTTGGGATTAGTTAGTTTTTCCAGGCTCAAAAGGAGGCCTCCTAGAGGCAGAAGAAATCTCTCACTGCCAGTTGGGAGATGCGAGACTTGTGCTGCTGCAAGAGAGACACAAGAGACCTGCTGCTGAGAGAGAGATGTGAGAGACATGTGCTGCTGGGAGAGAGAAGCAAGAGACATGTGCTGCTGGGAGAGAGACACCAAGAGATATGCACTACTGGGAGAGAGACTGAGAGAGATTGTCAGCTGAGAGACGGTGGGCTGAGAGACAGCGGGCTGAGAGAGACTGAGCATGTTCCAGAACTTGAATTGTAGCCTGTTGCTTCCCTAATAAGCCCCATAATCTGTGAGTTCTGTGTGGCTACTGCAGTGACTTATTGAACCCAGCAGAGATGTGGTAGTTGCTGGGGGAGGAACAGTTGGTGTCTGGGTTCGTGAAAGAGCTAGAGGGAGGTGGCATATGTGGCCTTGCAGGGATAGGCCTTGGGCTACTGATGGTGATTCTGTCTTCCTCTTGTGGGGTTAGAGGAGGTCAGAAGATGCGTCCTCCCTGCCTCTTTGGCAATAAGGAATGAAAGATTATTAAGATTTTTTAAAAAATATTTTACTGTGTTTTCTGTGAAGGTTGACACAGCAGTTCAGGTTCCCATTCAATAACTTCCACACAAGTTGTTCAGTGACATTAGTTACATTGTTCATAATTTGTGAACATTCTCTTGTTTCTGTTCTGGTTGTTGCATTTCTGTTAATCTAGGTTCCCTACCCCCTTACAGTCTTATCTTTGTTTAAAAGTAATTGTTGAATGTTTGGTCTCCTGTAGATGATTTTTCAAAAGAGCACATTACCTACAAGTGATACTCATTATTTTGTGAGCCAGTCTGTTATTTAGCTACCAGGTGACCTCCAGTTAATTTCAGTTCAGGTTTAAAGAGTATCGCAGGGCAGTAGTCTTGAGTCTTCCAGTTGCCACTAATCAAGTAAGTCTTTTTTTTTTTTTTTTTTTTTCAGGTATTAGAAGTTCTGTTTACATTTTTCTCTCATTCTATCAGGGTCTATCTATTATGCCCTGATTAGAATGGTCAATAGTGGTAGCCGGGCATTGTCTAATTTTTTCTTGGTCTCAGGGTAGATGAGGCCATGGTTCTTATAGACTATTTGTCCTATAGATGAATTTTTAAGTATTTTAATTAAGAAGAAAAGTGTTGTAGAAAACTTAACTTTTTATTTAAAGAAAAGTTAAAATTAAAAAATTAGAAATCATTAGTATTTCAGTAATCAAAGTATAGTGAAAAAAATATGCCTTTGAATTATGGTGTTGGCAGAGAATATTGAATACACCACAGATGGCCAGAAGAACAAATAAATGTGTTTTGGATGAAGTACAGCCGGAATGCTCCTTAAAAGCAAGATGATGAGACTTTGTCTCACATGCTTTACTCATGTTGTCAGCAGGGACCAGTCCCTGGAGAAGACTATCATGCTTGGTAGAGTAAATGGTCAGTATAAAAGAGGAAGACCTTCAACAAGGTACACTGACACAGTGGTTGCAACAATGAACTCAAGCATACCAACGAAGCATGCCAATGACTGTGAGGGTGGCACAGGGTCAAGCAGTGTTTTGTTCTGTTGTACATAAGGTTGCTATTAGTTGGAACCGACTCAATGGCACCTAACAACAACAACCTTTTGCTTTTGGATGCAGCATTTGAGAATACTACCCTTATCTTTCATTTATATTTATTTCTGACACAAATTTTTTTCTTCATTCCATCTGGTTACCTTCGTATTTCAAATGAGCAGGTACAGTTCATGTTAGTTGAACATTTGTTATAAAGTTCCTTAGAAGGAAAAGAATTTTGCTTTGAACATTTACAATTCATGTTTAGGAATGTATCTTGCAATCTCTTTGAAGATTTACGATTATAAAGGTTTCTCATTTCTCTTTTGAAATATGTGTTAATGATGGAGCAAGCAAATATGATATGTGTCAAGTTCTTCAGTTGGAAAAACACACTGCCCAATTTCCAAAGCCTCAACTATGCCCATATTGTGTGAATGCAGCATGGTGCTACTGTGTGAACAAGCAACAAGGACATAGTTTCTATGGAAAAAACCTTCCGAGTACTTAAAGTTTACTGGAAATATATAAAAAAATAAAACACAATTGCATTGGGAGCAATGGAAGTACAGAGTTAAAAAAAATTGTATCACTGCTTTTTCAATTTCTGCAGGCTTCCAGATGGTAGGAAATGCTTTGTTCTTCCCTCCAACCCATGTGTTATTCTTTAGTGAAACTGACATCACTAAAACTACTATAACCATTAAAGCATTACCATATAAAAATGGCAGAATTTAGAACTTACTGCATAGGTTTTTTAATTTTTTTTTTTTTATTTGGGTGAAAGTTTACAGAGCAAATTCACTTTCCATACAGCAGTTCACATACACTTTGTCTCATGACATTGACTACAATTTATCACAGTGTAACAGCTCACCTCCCACTTCCTCTCTATAGTTACCTCTTCCCTGTGTTCTTCCCTTCATGCACTCCTGCCCCCTGAGCTATGTCCCTGTGCATACACAGCCCTTCTATTCTCCCATGATTGTTCTCTCCAAGGAGTGTATCTACCTAGTGTAAATATTTACCTCATATGCCTGTCTTTTGTTTGGCTGGAAGCTACAGGTGTGGGTTCAATTCCAGACCTGAAGGGCAGCTAGAGGCCATTGTCTCAGTGGTTCCATCAGGCTCTAACAGACCAGCAAACGTGGTCCCCCCCTTTCTTTCCTCCTCAAATGATTTTAAGTTTTGTTGCACATTGTTCTCCCACTCTATCCAGGATCTCCTACAGAGATACCCCTCTGAGTGGTTGACAGTGGTAGCTGGGTACCCACCATCTAGTTCTGGTCTCATAATCGTATAGGCTAAGGATTGCATGGTATACCAGTGACTTAGACTAATTGTTTCCATGCGTCTTTGGTTTTCTTCATTCTTCTTTGCTCTGGATGAGGAGAAACTCATCGTTGCTTCTAGTTGGCTGCTTGCAAGCTTTTAAGATCCCAGTTGCTACTCACCAAAGCAGGAGGTGGAACAATGTTTTGTGTAATATATGCCAGTTGGAGCTTGATGTTCTCTGTGACTATGGCCCTGAGTCCATAGGTCCAACTACTCATACCCTCTGGGTAGTTGGCTGTGTCCAAGAAGTGACTACAACCTTGTCCCTTGTCAGCTCTACTATACCCCTGGGAATTCTTACAGAACATACAAATACACTTGTAGAACCATTGTCTGCCAACCGTATACATGGTCTTGGGCACACTCCCCCCTGCATAGACATACTTAATAGTTCAGCCTGTTCACCCATCTATCCACCTGTATACCCATGTTTGCCTTCACTGACAATGCAGTACTGTATGTGCAAAAGGGTTCATCTTTGTTGTCTGCACCTCCTATGTACCTCTCAATGTCTTCCTCTTCCTCAGTGCCACCATGTTGATCACTCACATTTGGCACATTGCATTGTTCTTCACCCAAATCAATACTTGTCTCTACCTATCTAACAGTGTTCCCTCCTCTCCCTTCCCATCCCTAGTAATCAACAAAGAAAATATATTTCCATATATAAACCTTCTGTTGATTTTTTACTATAATGAACTAATACAATATTTCTCCTTCTGTGATCGACTTATTCCACTCACCATAATATCCCCCGAGTTCATCAACGTTATTCAATGTTTTGCAGATTGTATGTTAAGGAAGATGAGGCAATCTACTTCCATAATGATACTGCCTCGGAAACCCAAGGAGGGGTCCCCATATCGACGGCACATAACAACAACAACAACAATATGTTATTCTTTAGGGTTGCAAAGCATTCCATTGTGTGTATGTACCATGGTTTGGTTAACCATTCTTCAATTGATGGACACCTAGGTTGTTTCCATCTTTTGGCTATTGTAAATAGTGCTGTGATGAACATGAGTGTGCATGTGTATGTTCTTGTCCTGGCTCTCACTTCTTTAGAATATATACCTAGTAATGGAATGGCTGGGTCAAATGGTATTTATAATTCCAACTTTTAAAGGAATCGCCATACAGCTTTCCACAGTGGTAGTAACGTTTTACAGTCCCATCATCAGTGCACGAGAGTCCCAATCTCTCCACATCTTCACCAGGATTTGTTATTTTCTATCTTGTTGAACTTTGCTATTAGTTCTGGGGCAAGATGGTATCTCATTGTTTTGATTTGCATCTCTCTAATGGCTAATGATCCCACAGAATGTAGAAATTATAGAACAATATCATTAATATCACATGCAAGTAAGATCTTACTGAAGATAATTCAGAAACGTTTGCAGCAG
>NW_006922009.1:264311-307319 GCF_000298275.1 Orycteropus afer afer
TTAGTGATTGGTTTTTTCATATCCTTAAAGAATGTTGATGGGATCTGGATTGGGATTGCATTGAATGTATAGTTTGCTTTGAGTAGAACTGACATTTTCACAATGTTCAATCTTCCTGTCCATGAGCATGGTATGTGTTTCTATTTATGTAGATCTCTTATGGTTTCTTGAAGTAATCTTTTGTGGTTTTCTTTGTACAGGTCTTTTGTGTCCCTGGTAAGATTTATTCCCAAGTATTTTACTTTTTTTGGTAACTATTGTAAATGGTATTGATTTCCTTATTTCTTTTTCAGTAATCTCTGCTGGTGTAGAGGAATGCAACGGATTTTTGGATGTTGATCTTGTATCCTGCCATGATGCTAAGTCTCTCAATTAGTTCCAGTATGTTTTTGACTGAGTTTCTTGGGTTTTCTAGGTATAGGATCATATCATCAGCAAATATAGGGAATAGTTTGACTTCTTCCTTACCAATTTGGATGTCTTTGATTTCCCTTTCTTGCCTTATTGCCCTGGCTAGGACTTCCAATACAATATTGAGTAGAAGTAGTGATAGAGGGCATCCTTGTCTGGTTCCTGTACAGGAAGTACAGTTCTTCATAGTATCCTGATATTATCCTTTTAATTTCACTTGGTTCTGTTGTGATGTGACCCATTTTGTTTCTTATTTTGTTGTTTGTATTCTCTCCCTCTTTTCCTTGGTAATTTGCCAGTGGTTTGTCAATTTTATTAATCTTTTTAAAGAACCAACTTCTAGTCTTGTTGATTTTTTTCTATTGTCTTTCTAATTTCTATTTCATTGATTTCTGCTCTAATCTTTATTACTTCCTTTCTTTGGGTGATTGTAGGCTTTTCTTGCTGTCCTTTTTTAATTGTTGAAGATGTTGGTTTAAAGTGTTGATTTTGGCTCTTTCTTCTTTTCTGATATGTGCATTTATTATGGTAAGTTGGCCTCTGATCACTGCTTTTGCTGTGTCCCAAAGATTTTGGTATGTTGTGTTTTCATTCTTGTTTGATTCAAGGAATTTTTGAATTTCAGTTTTTATTTCTTCTCTTACCCAGTCTTTCTTAAGGAAGATGTTGTTCAGTTTCCATATGTTTGCTGTTTGTCTATTGATCTCCTTACTGCCGATTTCTAATTTGATAGCATTGTAATCTGAGAAGATGCTTTGCAGTATTTCAGTGTTTTAAATTTATTAAGACTTGCTTGTGGTCTAACATATGGTCTATCATCCAAAATGTTCCATGTGCACCGGAAAAGAATGTATATTGTGCTGCTGTTGGGATAAGTGCTCTGTAGATGTCTATAAGGTCCAGTTGGTGGATTGTATGGTTTAGTTTTTCTGCATCTTTGTTGAGTTTCTTGCCATTTGTCCTATCTTTCATTGAAAGTGGTGTATTAAAGTCTCCTACTATGACTGTGGAGTCATCTATTTGCCTTTTCAAGTCTTTTAATGTCTGATTTCTGTATTTTGGGGCTCTTTCATTGGGTCCACAGATGTTTGCTATGGTTATATCTTCTTGTTCAATTGATCCTTTAGCCGTTGTATAATGTCCTTCCTTGTCTCATATGGTGGTTTTTGTCTTAAAGTGAGTTTAATCAGAAATTAATAATATTGCCACTCCTGCTCTTTTCTGGTTGCCATCTTTTTCCAACTTTGGATTTTTAGTCTATTTTTGTCTTGTCTGTAAGGTGTGTCACTTGTAGGAAGCATATTGATGGGTTTTGTTCTCTTATCCAGTCTGCAACACTCCATCTCTTGAGTGGTACATTTAATCTATTGAAATTCAGTGTAATTTTCCAAAAGTATGAATTGGTTGCTGTCATTTTGCTATGTGTTTTTTCATGATGTTCCCCGTTTCTTTATTCCATATAATTTCCTGTGCTGAGTTCATTATGTTTATGTATCATGTTATCATTTCCTTTGTTGCTGTTGTTTTAGTATTTGCTGAATATTTGTGCTTGTCATCTTTTTTGTTGTGATGTGAAGGTTTATAATTTTTCTTTGAGGTTACCCTGTGATTTATAATTTTCTCCTGGAGTTTAAAACAGTCCATTCTATCTTGGAACTCTCTTGACTTCCTCACCATGTAGAAGTTCTTTAACTACATAGCATTTTCCCTCTTTGGTTTGTAGTTGTCCTAATTTTCCATTTGATGTCTCTGGTTCTCTGTTTACAATCTTGTAAGTCTATTTTATTATGGATACGTCCATAGCTGTATTGGTTTCTGGATTATGTCATCGTGTGTATTAATGTTCGATTGTTGTTTGCTATTGTTGGTTCTCTGTTCAGAGGACTCCCTTTAGTATCTCTTGAGAGGTTGTTCTGGTTTTAAGAAATTCCCTTAATTTCTGCTTATCTGGAAATCTCCTAATTTCACCATCATATTTGAGGGACAGTTTTGCCGGATATATAATTCTTAGGAGGTCTGGTAGTATAGTGCCTAAGGCACTTGACTGCTAACTGGAGGGTTGGCAGTTCAAGCCCACCAGACACTCCTCAGAAGGAAGGTTTGGCAATCTACTTCCGTGGTGATACTGTCAGGCTGAAGCAAACCCAAGCCACTAACATTTCAGTTAGCAGCTTCCTCCGGATGTCAAGCCCTGATGAGACAGCCTGATAAGATGACCGAAGTGACAGAACCCACCCAGACTGGAAAGTCCCATGCAGTGACAAACTTCCTCTTGTGAAGCCCCCTCATGCTAAATTAAGTACAGACCCATTCTAACAGCTAACTGGACCCCACCATTTCCTTAGTGTCCCCCTTAGTGTAAGGCCACAGTAAGGAGAAGAGGACGCACAAAAGTGAGGTTAAAGAGAAGTTTTTATTCTGAGTTTCCGGGGGAGGTTTACGGGCCCCCAGGAGGGGCCTGGGCTTGGTTCATGGGTCCCTGAGAGAGGCCCGGGAAGTCGCACCGCCTGGCTGGGGAGGGGAGGGTTTATAGTCTTGTGGAGGACCTAAGCGGGGACACTACGGAAATAGTGGGGTCCAATTAGCTGTTAGTATGGGTCTGCACTTAATTAGCATGAGGGGGCTTCACAAGAGGAAGCTTGCCACTGCATGGGACTTTCCAGTCTGGGCGGGTTCTGTCACTTTGGGTGTCTTATCAGGCTGTCTCATCAGGGCTTGAAAACCGGAGGAAGCTGCTAACTGAAATGTTAGTGGCTTGAGTTTGCTTTGGCCTAACACTTAGGTCCTCCACAAGACTATAAACCCTCCCCTCCCCAGCCAGGCGGTGCAACTTCTCGGGCCCCTCTCAGGGACCCGAGAACCTCACCCAGGCCCCTCTCGGGGACCCATAAACCTAACCCGGAAACTCAGAGTAAAAACTTCTCTTTAACCTCACTTTTGTGCGTCCTCTTCTCCTTACTGTGGCCTTACAGATACCACCTCAGAAACCCAAGGAGGGGTCAATATGAGTTGGGCCTGACTGGACGGCACATAATAACAACAAACAATGTATAATTCTTGCTTGGAAATTTTTCTCTTTCAGAGTTTTATTATGCCATCCTCTTACCTTCTCGGTTGCATAGTTTCTGCTGAGAATTCGGAGCTTATTCTTATTGGTTGTCCTTTGTAAATAACTTCTTTTTCCCATACTGCTTTCAGGATTCTTTCTTTGTCTTTGGTTTTGATGCGTTTGATGATGATATATGTCTTGGTGATTTTCTTTTGGGTTCTACCCTATTTGGGTTTCGTTGGAGTTCTTGAATGGATATAGTCTCATCTTTCATCATATCAGGGAAGTTCTCTTCCAACAAATCTTGGACAGTATTGCCAGTGGTTTTATTTTTCTTGTCCTCTTCTGGAATTCCAGTAACACATAAGTTATTCCTTCTGATGATATCCCACATGAACCTTAGGCTTTCTTCATTTTATTTTGATCTTTTTTCTGATTGATCCATTTCCAAAGTAGTATTCACATGTTTGTCTTTAATCTCACTGTTTCTGTCTTCCATAGATTCAGTTCTACTCCTTTGCCCTTTCAATGTGTCATCTATGACAATTTAGTATTAGTCTTCTGGATTTCTAATTGTAGATTTTGAATCATTTATAATTTTTCATTTTATTTTGTCATTTTGTTCTTATATTTTCTTTCAAAATTGTTCTAGTGTTTTGTTTGTGTTTTCCTTAATTTTCTCACTGTTTTCCTTGATCTGTCTCTCAATCCTTTGAAGATACCTAAATATAATTCTTTTGAATTCCTTATCGTGGAGTTCCAATGCTGCTGCTTCCTCAGGGATGTGTTCTGGGTTTGTATCCTGCTCCCTTGTTTCTACCACTTTATCTTGCTTCTTTGTGTGGACTGTGATGGTCTGTTGTCTCCAAGAAATTGTGACATTGTTGTTTTTAGATCTCTGGTAACTGTTTGTGAAGAGCACCTATTGTGAGTGAGGCTCCTCTTGGTGGTTGTTTATTGTTGGCCTGTTGATGGAGAAGGAAGTGGTGGCTCTCACTCAGTAAGTGAAGCTGCAGGAGGTGTGGCTGTAGTTGTGTTGTATGGGCACTGTTGCTGTCTTCCGCTCAGTTAGACAAAAATAACAATTGAATAACCATCAAAAAAGTAAAAGCAAGTTGACAAAAAACACACCATATAATCACACAGGAACAATAATGAAAAGGAAAAAAAGGGGGAAAAAAAAAACCCCTCACAATATCTGGGGAGAGGGCAATAAGAGAAAAAAGGTAGAGTAGGAGAATAATGAAGAAAAAAATGGGAAAAATGTAAAAAGAAAACAAGGAACAGAGTTAACCACGAGAAAGTGAAATTTGGAACCAGGAACAAGGAAGAGAGAAAAAGCTGAAAACTAGAACCTTTCAGTCATTGGCATCTGGAATGTTCTTGCAGTTCCCAGCAAGTATTGCCTATTTTTAAGTCCCTGGAATCTGGGAGAACTCTGTCCCTTTAAATATCCAAAATGGTCAAACTGCTTGTAAACATTCAAAATGACTGTGCCCTGTGGTCAGGCAAAAGTCCACAGCTCAGCCCATCTTCCTCTTCGCTGTTTCCCACTTTTTTTTTCCCCAGGCACCAGTGCAGTCCTCTGTGCAGCTCCTGGCTAGCAGGGCCAGTTTTTAGGTTAATTCTGAGGTCCTAAGGCCACTTGGCAATATCCAAGCTCTCTGTGCCGTCAGGATTGCTGCCAGACTGCACCTCCATATGTCTCCTTTTTTGGTATTTTCTTGCAAATTCTTCTACTAGTTGGAGTTTAGTCCTCTTCTATATCCTTCCCTTCAAAGCTCATGACTCCAGGATTATCCTTTATCTGTGTTAATTGGTTTCCCTTTTCTTTGTTGAAAAGAGTCTGTGCAGTCTTTCTGCCTATTCCACCATCTTACCAGAACTCCCCTTATTACATAGTTTAATGGAGAAAGAAAATACAAGAATCAAAGTTACAGTTGTTGAAAGATTTGCTCTTTAAAATTAATTTTTTTTAAGTGCTTGGGGTATCGTGGTATGGTAGAAGTAATGCTCAGAAATGATGTGCTCTCAGAACACAGAACATTTCTTTTAGAATTGATACAGAAATATTTTTTGTGATTTAGAATTAAACATAGCAATTTCTTTATATATCATTGGAATAGTTTAGGTGACTCTTTAAACCTATGCATTGGTTTTATTCTATTTTTTTTTCAGACTATTATATCTTTGCCAGAAATGGAAATGTATATTAGTATTTTATACTCAAAAAATTACTTTTAAGAAAATAGTATTTGTGCTAATTTCAGTTCAGCAAATATGTCACTTGTATAGTTTTTTTAAAAAAATAAGTTCTAAACAAAATAAATTTCTCTTTAAATAATATGAAATATTATAAATGAATTTTTACTTACTGGTAGTTACCCAAAGACAGATTAATACTGTTTGTTGCCATTTTCATGCTTTTGTCAGATAGAACTAGTGTTTACCAGCATAAAATTTACATATTGACATCTTAATTAACAAAGTCCTAATCTTTAGGGCAACTTTAGATTGGTTAATTACTTTAATTCTCTTTTTCTCTTCTATTCCTTAGTTACTTGAGGAAAATTAATTAAAAAAATAATTAATTAAAGTTGTATTAAAATCACAATAGTTTATCCTGTGGATGATGGAATTTTTTGAAACATATGTTTAGGTCAAACCTTTTACTAACCTTTTTTATTCTGTCAGACATAGTTGAATACAGTAAGTTCCTGGGTTAGGAACGTCTGACTTATGGGAAAAGTCATACTTTCCCTTGAATATAATGTAAATTTGTTCTCACTTTGAAATGATTGAAGCAACTGCTATTCCAACCAACTGCTACATGCAATAAATTCTTCATCACAACCACCTTTACTTGCTGCAAGTGCAGCTTTTAAATCATTGAAAAGGCTTTGAGCCTTTTCTTTGAATAAAGTAAGATGTAAGGATGACTAGGAACCGTATATATCTATTCTGACTTACCTACACATTTGACTTAAAGATACACTTTGGAATGGATCTGTTTGTAACTCAAGGACTGCCTGTATTTCATGGAGAGTCTTAGATCTATGTATGGTAAAGAACATGGTTGCAACAAATAATTGCAATAATTAATATTTACTCTGTGGAATGTAAGGAACTCTGGTGGTATAGTACTAAGGCATTTGACTGCTAACCAGAAGGTCAGTGGTTTGAACCCACCAGCCACTATGCTGAAGAAGGATGAGGTGATGTGCTTCCTTAAACATTTATAGCCTTAGAAACCCAATGGGGTCGCTATGAGTTGGAATTGACTTGATGGCAGTGAGTTTGGTTTTGGTTTTGTTGTGCGGTGTATCTCTACTGTTACTTTAGATATTGTCTTGTATTGTTAAAAATACAGTACAGATATTATAGAAAATAAATTTCACATGATTTATGTTTTTTTAACATTGACTTTATGTCAGCAGTTATGAGCACAAGTATTTAGAAGGTACAAAATTTCTGATACCACTTTCAAAGAAGCAGATTTGGTAATCTTTATCATTTGTGTGAAATATTTTATGTTATTATTATACTTGTACATATAAATATTGACACTGGCCACTTGATGTGGAAGTATTAGGTAATAAGTATTAGGTAATAAAAATAGAAGAGGTTATAAAATAAACAAAAAAATTGTTTCCAGAAGTACACAAGTCCCCCTGTGCTCTTTGGAGATACCTCAGACTTTCAGTGATGAAGTGTCTAAGCAGAATATTTGAAGGCACAGAAAAAGAAAAAAAATTGTAATTTGTGGTAATAGAGGAGATGAATAAACACAGGTCAGAGTATGTATAGATTTCTACCTGGGAATTGAAGGACCATGTACCTTTACCATACAAAATACTATCATTTCTACTGAAATACTGTTTTTTTGAGATCACGTAATATCAGCTAGGAAGCATTGTAAATATAGATAATTTATAGTTAAAATTAAGTAACTTTTAGAATAGATAAGACTAAGTGTAGTTGTCTGTGATTTCTTTACATTTTCCCTTTTCTGTCTACATAGCATTGTGTCTTACTTGATCAATAGATAGAAGGTAGGTGTATAAACTACTGGGCTATTGTAATTAATATTCTTCCCTTTTTTAAAAAACTCACTGCTGTTGAGACAGAGCCAACTCATATCAACCCTTCCTTGGGTTTCTGGGGCAGTATCACTATGGAAGTAGATTGCCCAATCTTCCTTCCAAGGAGTGGCTGGTGGATTTGAACAGCCAGCCTTCTGGTTATCAGTCAAATGCCTTAAGCACTATGACACCAGAGCTCCTATGTATATATAACACAACATTTGAAAATTCAACATTTTTCACATGTACAATTCAGTGACACCAGTTACATCAATCATGTTGTGCAACCATTACCAATATTACTGCCAAATTTTCCGTCACCATAAACAGAAGCTCAATGATTCCTAAAGATTTCTATAATTATAATGAATAATATATGTAATTTTGCCTCAATATCTCTTTTTTCCTCCATTATATACCTCTTCATTTAATTACATTCTGTTTCTGGAAGACTTGGTTAGTTTTTTTCCTAAATTAAAAAGTCTGAACAGAATTTTACATGTGTCTTTTACGTGACTGCTAGAAATGCTTTTATGCTACTTTATTTCTCAGTGCAGCACAAATTATGTTGCCCTTTTGTGGGAATTTCTTTCTTTTTTATTATGGTAATATATATGTAACAAAACATTTGTCATTTCATTTTTATGTGTACTTTCAGTGGCATTAATGAACATATACATGAACATTAATCACGTTCAACCAATCCCCACTATCTGTTGTCAAATTTTTCCATCACCCTTAACTGAAGCTCAGTGTCCCCTAAACAGCGCTTTCCCTTTCCCCTTTCCTCCTACTTTTCTATGATAACCAGTAATAAACTTTGATTGCTATGCGTTTAGCTATTCTAGATATTTCATGTAAGTGAGATTATACAATATGTTTTCTTTGGTGTCTGTTTTCTTTCATGCAGCATGTTTTCAAGGTTTATCCATGTTGTAGCATGTATCAGAACATCATTTCTCTTTATGGTTGAATAATATTCCATCGTATGTATGTACCACATTTTATCTACCCGTTCAACTCTTGATAGACATTGAGACTGTTTCCACCTTTTGGCTATTGTGACTAGTGCTACAGTGAACATTGGTGTACAACTATCCGTTTGTGTTCTTGCTTTTAGTGCTTTTGGGTATATGGGTGGGATTGCTTGATCATATGGTAATTCTATGTTTAACTTTTTATGGAACCATCAAACTGTTTTCCACAGCAGTTTAACAGTTTCATTAGCAATGGATAAGTCCTCCTATTTCTCCACATCCTTGCAAACACTTTTTTTTTTTTCCTTTTTTAAACATATTGTTGTTATGTGCCATGGAGTTGGACCCGACTCATAGTGATCTCTCCTTGGCTTTCCGAGGCGGTATCACCACGGAAGTAGATTGCCCAATCTTCCTTCTGAGGAGTGGCTGGTGGGTTTGAACCACCAGCATTCTGGTCAGCAGTCAAATGCCTTAGGTACTACGCTACCAGAGCTCCTAGATATATTAGTAAGTGTGAAATATTATCTCACTGTGGTTTTCATTTTCATTTTCCTAGTGACCAATGGTGCTTAGCATCTTTTCATGTACTTGATAGTCATTTGTATATCTTCTTTCGTGAAATGTCTGTTCAAGTCTTTTGGCCTTTTTTTTTTTTATTATTAGGTTATTTGTCTTTTTGTTGTTAAGTTGTAGGAGTTCTTTATATATTCTGGATATTAAACCCTTACTGGATATAATATTACCAAACTTTTTCTCCCACTCTGTAGATTGTCTCTTACTTCATTTATAAAATTCTTTTATATACAAGTTTTTCATTTCAATAAATCCCATTTATCTATTTGGTCTTTTGCTGCTTATGCTTTTGGTGTTACGTCTAAGAATTCATTGTTAAAAACTAGGTCCCAAAACTTTACTCCTGTATTTTCTTCTAAGAATTTTATGGTTTTAGTTCTCACATTTGGACTTTTGATCCATTTGGAATTGCTTTGCATATATGGTGTGAGGTATGATTATTGTGTGTTGATGTTGTGTCCTGCCACTTTGCCAAAATCGTTTTTTAGCTCTAGTAACTTTCTTATAGATTCGTGGGGATTTCTATAAATAACACCACGTGATCTGTGAAAAGGAATAATTGTACTTCTTCCTTCCCAATTTGTATACTTTTTCTTTCGTTTTCTGGCCTAGTTGCTCTGGCTAGAGCTTCCAGGACAATATTGAATTGGGGTGCTGGGAGTGGGCATCCTTATCTTGTTCCTGATCCTAAAGAGAAAGATCTCAGTGTTTTCCCATAGGGTATGATGTTAATAGTAGTAGTAGTTAGTAGTAGGGCTTTTCATAATAATTTGCTTTGTCATATTGAGGGATTTCCCTTCTATTCTTACATTGTTGGGTATTTTTTTATCATGAAAAGGTGTTAGATTTTGTCCTATGTCTTCTCTTTCAATTGAGATGATCATATAGTTCTTTTCCTTTTTTTCTATTAATGTTGTGTACTACTACACTGGTAGATTTTCTAATCTTGACTTACTCTTGCATTCCCAGGATACACTCCACTCAAATGTGATGTATCATCTTTTAAATATGCATTTGGATTCATTTTTCTAGTATAGTAAAACATGCAAAAGTCAGAACCTGTGTAAGACAAAAACCCTGTCAGAGAAGGAAAACTCAAGTATTGTCCACTAATAGATATTGTTGTTTTTGTTGTTGTTATGTGCCATTGAGTTGGCTCCGACTCATAGCGACCCCTCCTTGGGTTTCCTTCCTTCCTTCCGAGGAGTGGCTGGTGGGTTTGAACCACCAGCCTTCTGGTTAGCAGTCAAGTGCCTTAGGCACTATGCTACCAGAGCTCCTACTAATAGCATTAGAAAAATGGTAAGACTGTGCCCTGTGAAAACTGGAAACTTGTGAGACCCAGAAAAACAAGAGAGTCACATTGAGTTCTGATGCTCATAGCTTTCACTCTTTTCTTTTTTTTTTTTTTTTAGGTTTCACTATATTTTATTGAAGATTTTTGCATCTATATTCATAAGGGATATTGGTCTGTAGTTTTCTTGTGTTGTCTTTGTCTACCTTTGGAAAAGTTTAAGAAGGATTGGGGTCACCTCCTCTATAAATGGTGTTGTTGTTGTTATGTGCCATCGAGTCGGCCCCGACTCATAGCGATCCCTCCTTGGGTTTCCGAGGCAGTATCACTACGGAAGTAGGATTGCCCAACCTTCCTTCCGAGGAGTGGCTGGTGGGTTTGAACTGCCAGCCTTCTGGTTAGCAGTCAAGTGCTTTAGCCACTATGCTACCAGAGCTCCTCTATAAATGGTAGAATGCCTAATTCCTCAAGCTGTGAAGTTATGTTATTGATTTGTATTCTTTTTTCTTTGTTAACACAGGTATTTATAGCTATAAGTTTCCCTCTGAGCACTGCTTTTACTGTGTCCCATGATATGTTGTGCCTTCAATTTCATTCAATCCAAGTATTTTCTGAATTCTTTTGATTTGTCCTTTGTCTCTTTAGTTATTTAATAGTGTGCTGTTTAGTTTTTATATACTTGTTCATTTTCTAGTTTCCTTTCTAGTTTAATTTCTCATTTAAGTGAAGCCATCTGGTCCAGAACTTTCCTTTTTTGGGAGGTTTTTGATTATTGATTCAGTTTCTTCACTTGTCATGGGACTGTTGAGATCTTTTGTTTCTTCTTGTGTAGTAGGATATATGTTTCTAGGAATATTTTCATTTCATCTGTATTATCTAATTTGTTGGCATACAATTTTTCATTGTATTCTCTTATGAATATTTTTATTTCTGTCAGGTTGGTTGTAATGTTCCCACTTTCATTTCTGATTTTAGATATTTACATCTTCTCTGTTTTTTTTCTTTGTCAGTTTAGCTAACGGTTTGTGGATTTACTTACTTTAAAAAAAACTGGATTCTGGTTTCATTGCTTCTCTTTCTATTCTGTATTTTCTTTTATTTCTGTTCTGATGTTTTTTTATCTCCTTTCTTCTGGTTGCTTTGGATTTGGTTTCTTCTTCTTTTTCTAATTCCTTAAATTGCAAAGTTATGTTATTTGTGATCTTTTATCCTCTTGAATATAGATATTTACAGCTATAAATTTTCTTCTGAGTACAGCTTTTACTACATTCCATATGTTTTGATAACATAAGTTTAACTATGTTGTGCTTTCATTTTCATTCACCTCAAGTATTTTCTGATTTATTTTTTGATTTGTTCCTTGATCTTTTGTTTAATAATATATTGTATAATATCCATATATTTGTGTATTTTCAAGTTTTTTTTGGTTATTAATTTATAATTTCACTTTATTGTGGTTGGAGAAAATACTTTCAATTATTAAAATTTTGATTTCAATCAAATTCAATATTTGATTTCAATCTTTTAAAAATTATTGAGATTTTCTTTATAACGTTACATGTTTTTTTGGTTACCTCTGATGGGAGCTCTGATGGTGTAGTGCCTAAGGCATTTGACTGGTAACCAGAAGGCTGGTGGTTCAAACCCACCAGCCACTTGTCAGAAGAAAGGTTGGGCAATCTACTTCCGTAGTGATACCCCTCAGAAACCCAAGGAGGGTTTGTTATGAGTCAGATCCTACTCAATGGCAGTGACTTTGGTTTTGGTTTTGGAATGCTGACTCTGACAGGAATACCACAGGTGGATGCCTTTAACAAACAGTTTATTCTTATATAGTTTTAGAGGCTAGAAGTCTCATTTCAAAGCACCAGGCTGTAGGCTCTGGGTGAAAGCCCCTCCACCTTGGGCTTATGCTCTGCCTCTTGGTCCCGACCCACTGAAGCTGGAAGCTTTCTTCACTCAGGCAGCTGCTGGCTGCTGAGGCTGACAAAGTCAACAAGTAAAAAGTCACAGTCCCAATATTATGAAACCATATGGCAGGCCACTGGTTCAAGTCCAGTAAGAGTCTCACGATCAGCAGACAGCATGGCAGGCTGCTGAACAACAACTCAGCTACATGCAGGGTTCAAGTGTGCCAAAAGCTGCAGACCATTTCTCAAAGTGACTTCTGATAAACTTGAAGCAGACTACATCTCCAAAGCAGCTACTCAGTTGCTCCAGTAGATTACACCATGGAGTTAATTACCAGTCTCACCATGGGAAATAACTACATACAGCTTCCCAGCCACTCAACCAGGCCCAGCCAAATTGACATACGACCTTAACTATCACACATGTGGTCTATTCTGAGAATGATCCATGTGCACTAGGCAAGAATGTATATTGTGCTGTTATTGAGTGGAGTTATCTATATATGCCTGTTAGGTCTAGTTGGTTTATTCTGTCATTTATGTTCACTGTTTCCTTTTTGATCTTATTTCTAGACACTGTCCATTATTGAAAGTTGTATATTGAAGTATCCAATGATAACTGTAGAGCTGTCTATTTCTTCTTTCAATCCTATCAGTGTTTGCTTTATGTAGTTAGAATCTCCAAAATCATACCTTCTCAAAGACATACCTTCTCAGGAGACATACCTTCTCAGGAGCCCATTTGGAGTGTGCCAGCACCTTCTCAACCTAGACACTGTTGGCTGCAAGTATACTGTGAATTGCTACAGAAGGACCCCTGCAGTGGAGTCTGCTCTCATAGTCAATACTCTACCTGCCTCCTTGTGCACCCTATATCCTCAGGCCTTTGAAACCAATAGGACAGACCTGGGGATTCATTTTGGGTCTGCCTGCTTCCCCTTTCAGTTGGTGCTAAGAATTGCTAATTGAGGCTGATATGTACTAGGAGGCAGACATCTTGAGTGGAGGATACACGCATGGCCAACACACTTCAGCAGAGTTCAATAGTAATAAGACAGACCTCCTTGGGAGTCTTTTTGGAGTTTGCTAGCTCCTCTCCCATATAGACACTTTCAGCTGTAAGCCTACTATGAATTTCTTCAAAAAGGTGCTGAAGTGGAGTCTATTCCCATAGTCAGCACTCTACCTGCCTACCTGCATACCCCATGGCTCTGGTCTCTGGAACTAATAGAGAAAAACCTCCTTGGGGATCAATTTAGGTTAGTCTGCCCCCACTTCTAGTTGGTTCTGAGAACTGTTGACTGAGGCTACTATATGTTAGTAAGCAGGGGTCTTGAGTGAACAGAAAGAATCCAACAACACATTAAGATTATTGTACACTTTATACCAGGAATGGAGGGATGGTTCAGCATTAGAAAATTGATCAACATAATGCACCACGTGAACAGAACAAAGGAAAAGAACCACATGATCTCTCTATGGATGCAGAAAAAACATCTGATAAAATCCAATACCCTTTCTTGATGGAACCCCCTAAAGAAGATTGAAATAGAAGGGAAATTCAGCCAACATTACACTTAATGGAGAACGACTGAGAGAGTTTCCTTTGAAATTGGAAATAATGAGACAAGTGTGCCCACTCTCACCACTTCTATTCATTATTGTGTTTGAAGTTTTAACCAGAGCAATAAGGAAAGACAAAGAAATAAAAGGTATCCAGATTGGAAAAGAAGAAATAAAATTGTCTCTATTCACAGATGATATGATCCAATACATAACAAATCCCAAAGAATCTACAAGAAAACTTCTAGAGCTAATAGAAGGACTCAGGAAAGTTGCAGAGTACAAGATCAACAAACAAAAACCTGTTTTTTTTTTTTTTTTTCTATACCCCAGAAATGAGAAATCTTAAAGGGAAATTAGGCAAACAATTTCATTTACAGTGGCATCTAAGATAACAAAATAACTGGGAATGTGAAGGTAATACCTAGGGATGTGAAGGTCTTATAGAATGAACAGTATAAAACACCAAAGAAAGATTTTAAAGAAGACTTAAGTAAATAGAAAACTGTTCTATGTTCATGGATTGGAAAACTAAATATTGTTAAGATGGCAATGGTACCCAAAGGGTAGAGTCAGTGTAATCCTGATCAATATTCTAATAGCCTTCTTCACAGAAATAGAAAAACCAGCCCTCAATTTTATATGGAAAGGTGAGATGCTCTGAATAGATAAAACAATGCTGAAAGAGAAGAACAAAGTAGGAAGATTCACACTTCCTGATTTTAAAACATTCTATACAGCTACACTAATCAGAACAGCCTGGGGATGGTATAACAAAAGACATGTAGATCAATGGAATAGAATTGAGAGTCCAAAAATAAACCCACACATGTGTGGTCAACTGGTTTTTTTCTTTAAACAAGGGTACTAAGTCCGTTTACTGGGAGAGAGAAGAGTCTCTTCTATAAATGGTGTTGGAAAAATTTGACTTCCACATGCAGAAAAATGAAACAAGATCCTTGCCTCACACCACACACAAAAACAAATTCAAAATGGATTAAGGACTTAATGTTCAAACTAAAACCATGACATTTTTAGAAGAGCGCAAGGGCAATGCTGTCAGGCCTAGCTTTCAATAATGGATTAGCTAATATAATAACAAAAGCCAGACATCAAAAGACAAAATAATTAAATGGAACCTTGTAAAAATAAAAAACTTTTGTTCTTCGAAGACTTTACTAAAAAAGTGAAAAGACAAGCTGCTGACTAGAAACCATATATCTGAAAGAATCTAATAACACACACACACACACACACATTTATTTTTGACAACTTAACAATAAAACGAGAAATAACCTAATCTTAATATGGACAAAGAACTTGAATAGACATTTCATCAAAGAGAATATTCAGATGGCCACCAAAAGTATGAAAAGATGCTCAATATTGTTAGTCATCAGAGAGATGCAAATCAAAACCATTTTAATGAGACACTATTACACTTTCACCAGAATGTCTAAGATTAAAACAAACAAACAAACAAACCCAGAGAACAACAGGTGAAGATGTGGAGAAATTGAAACCCTTAACTATTGCCGATGGGAATTCACAATGGTACAGCTGCTGTGGAAAACAGTTCCTTAAAAAAACTAAAAATATAACTACCACTTGACCCAGAAATTCCTCTGCTAAGTGTGTATCCAAAAGACTTGAAAACAGAGACTCAAACAGAGACTTTTACAACAATTTCTTTGGAGCACTATTTACAATAGCCAAAGGTAGAAACAACCTAAATGCTCATCAACAGATGAATGGATAAACAAAATGTGGTACATACATATAGACTCTTGCTCAGTTGGAGAAATGCAGTCTTGATACATGCTTCAATATGGATGAAACTTGAAGACATTATGCTGAGCAAAATAAGCTAACCACAAAAACACAAAACATCATACAACCTCACTTGTATAAAAGGACAAGAAAAGGGAAATGTATAAAATCCAAAGTTTATTAGTGGTTATCAGGAATAGGAGGGAGGGATGAAGAAAAGTGCTTCTGTTCCACCTCTTAGTTTATTGCCTAGTGCCTGGTGTGTTAAAAGATGGCAAGGAGTGATCCAAGGCACAACAGTCAGTCTCTATTCAGCTGGAACAACAGGAGAAGAAGGACTTTGAGTCAGGAATAGGAGCAAGATGTGGAATGTGTGGCTAATTGTTTCCATGAACAGCTGCCTCGTTTACCATGAGACCAGAAGAATTGGATGGTGTCCGACTACCATTACTGAACATTTTGAACAAAGATTCCATAGAAGAATCCTGATAACAAGAGGTAAAATGCAGAATAGAATTTCAGATTCTACTGGACTCTGGAGTAGCTCTGGTGGCACTGTGATAACAGCATTGGGCTGCTAACCAAAAGATTGATGGTTCACTCCATGGAGAAAGATGAGGCAGTCTGCTTCCATAAAGATTTACAGCCTTGGAAACTCTATGGGACAGTTCTGCTCTGTCCTGTAGTGTCATCGTGAGTTGGAATTGACTTGATAGCAGTGGATATGGTATTGGACTGTAGACTTTCTGGTGCAATGGAGGGTTGATGAACCCCTGAAACTGTTGCCCTGAGATCATAATTAAACCTTAAACTAAAAAATATGCCCTGAGGTAATCTTAAAACCAAACAATAGTTTAGCTTAACAAGTAAAAAAAGGCCTGCTTTGAGCATTATTTTCTTTTAAGAACTATCTATATGGGATCAAATTGACAACACCACCAACAAAAAAACCCAAACCTCTGCTGTTGAGTCAGATCCGACTCATAGTGACCCCTCCTTGGGTTTCCCAGGCAGTATCATTATGGAAATAGATTGCCCAACCTTCCTTCCCAGGAGTGGTTGGTGGGTTTGAACCGCCAGCCTTCTGGTTAGCAGTCAAGTATGCCACCAGCGCTCCCTAAATTGACAATAACAACTCAGAATATTGGATAGGAACCTTAGGGGGCAGTGAGTTTATGTTAATGAGGAAAGAACAACTCAGAAAAGGAAGGTGAGAATGGTTGCAAAGAATGTAATGTAATCAATGTCACTAAATTGTACATGTAGGAACTGTTAAATTGGTATATGTTCCTCTGTATATATTCTTGAACAACAACAAAATAAAGGAAATAAACAATTTATAATTATGAAGACAAATTTGATTTTTTAAATAATGACCTATTCATCTGGAAAATGAGTGTTAATCTATGTAAACTGACACAATCAAAAAATGTTAGCTATGCTGTGATAAAGGAGCTCTGGTGGTATAGTTGTTGTTTGTTGTGTGCCGTTGAGTCGGACCCGACTCATAGTGACCCCTCCTTGGGTTTCTGAGGCAGTATCACTACGGAAGTAGATTGCCCCATCTTCCTTCCGAGGAGTGGCTGGTGGGTTTGAACCGCCAGTCTTCTTGTTAGCAGTCAAGTGCCTTAGCCACTAGTAGTTAAGGCATTTGGCTGCTAACCCAAAAGGTTGGTGGTTCAAACCCACCAGATGCTCCACAGAAAAAGATGGGACACTCTGCTTCCGTAGCAATTTACAGCCTGGGAAACCCAGTGGAGGTCCCATGAGTTGGAATTGACTTGATGGCAGTGAGTTTGGTTTTTGGTATGCTGTGATAACTCTTTGCTTCCTTGCAAGAGGTTTTCTTGAAGATATATTTATTTTTCAGATTTTAAAAAAGCAGTCTCTTTTTTCCTGAATAAAAGCTTGGAAATAACCTGGTAAGAATATATTTACTGTTAGAATTAGACCAATATGATCTTTTATTTAGTTGGCAGCTTTTTATTTTGCTGGTACCACCTGAATGAGTGTATTAAATATTTGAAATATACTTTCTAGATTCAAGGATGTACAGAGACATTATTTAATCTTACAAATTTTAGTCCCTAAATCATGCACTAAGTCTCTACTTAAATGATGTTCGATCTAAAATAAGATCCAAAGTAGAAATTCAGAATTTGGTTGTACCTAATTTAGAATGGTAGAAAGACAGATATGATTTGGCATTGAATTTTTAAAGAGTAAAATGCTTCACTGTAATGAGGGAATTTTTGCATATTTTTCTTTTGTGTCATGTACAGCATTTGATATTTAATTTTAAATTTGAAATTGCTTAAAATATTTTTTAAATTGAACCTTAAAGACTACAGACTATGTAAATATTTAATGATCTAAACAAAGGAATAAATGGGCAAAATTAATTTTTAAAGAGAAACTAATATTTCATATGGTATCTAAATATTAAACTCTTCTAGTTCTGCTTTTACTCCTTAATTACAGATTCTTTTGTATGTTTTCCTTCACCTTTTTTTTGTTTTGCCTTTCTACAAGTCCCCACCACTCTACTGCTTGTAGATCTCTTTTTGAAAGTCTATTGTTACTATTGGGAGCTCTGGTAGCATAGTGGCTAAGACACTTGCCTGCTAACCAGACGGCTAGCGGTTCAAACCCACCAGCCACTCCTCGGAAGGAAGGTTGGGCAATCCTACTTCCGTAGTGATACTGCCCCGGAAACCCAAGGAGGGGTCACTATGAGTCGGGGCCGACTCGATGGCATATAACAACAACAACAACAATTGTTACTATTTAGCCATTCCTTGGAAGGAAGGTTGGACAATCTACTTCCATACCTCAGAAACCCAAGGAGGGGTCAGTATGAGTTGGGTTTGACTCTACCGCACATAACAACAACAACAACAACATTGTTACTATTTTAGTTCGTAGAGTTAAAACAAAATAAAACATACATCTGGGACTATATTTGAATGAAGCTGCTTTCCCTTTCAGAAAATACTGAAATTGAAGAAAAAATATGAGAATTTAAAACACTAGTGCTGTGGGCAAATAAATCAAGGACCGTTTACCTGGGAATACATTGCAATGTGATTTAATTGTACATTGACAAGTGTTTAATATTGACTGTTGACAAAATAGCCCAGAAAATACTATCTTGAAGTTGTTTTTTTTTGTTCATTAGCCACTCTTGATGGCTTTTTTTTGAACTTATCTTGAAAGAGGTTAGAAGTTTTAAGTTATAAGTCTGTAGAAAATTTTAATACCATATATATAGAACATCATTAGAATTTAATTTGTGAATAGATGACATTTGAGAATATTTTGATAAATTTTTTTTGATATTATAAACAAATGTGATGCCCACCTAATTTAAAGCAATTCTTTTATATTCACAAATTGAATTATTTGGCATGCTTTTATTTTGCATTTGTAATATGGAAATTCTTTTAAGTCAGGGAATGATCACCTGCTTTGTGACAACCACAATAATCTAAAGAGCAAGCTTGTACTCTTAGTTAAGTTAGACCCCTGACCCAAACTTGGCAGTTCTCTCAGCTTGCCAGGGAAAACATTTGCAGGGTTCATTACTTTCTTCCGTCATCTTAAGGATTTCTACCCCATTTTTCTCCTCCATTGACTAACCTTTGACTTCCCATGCCTGCATTTTTTTTCCAACAGAGGGGAGTAAACACTCTTGGTATGTGAAGATTAAAGGCCCATGGCCCCTGCAGGTGGTGTCCAGCTAATTTGTTCTGAATTAATTTGGCATCTCCAATTGTGCTTTATTTAGGATAGGAAACCAGATAGAATTCAATAGTATATCTTGATTCTTAGGGCTTAGTACTTCTGTTACAAACAACAGAAAAAAAATGAAAAAACAAAGACCAAGTGCCAGTAACGTTTACTCTTCAAAGGAAAGTTCTTGTCTTTCTGGGCCTGGTTATCTTCAAGAGTTGCAGAGTGAAAAAAGAAATTTCAGTGGAAATATATTTCTGCCTCCGATACAGAAAAGGCCTTTACAAAAGTCATTGTTGACATGAAAGGGAAAACATTCTGATTTTCTGGGATGTAAGCCCTAGAAAACAAGCCAGAGTAAAAGAACATGTAGAAATGAGAACCTTATGACTCTAGGAGATGTCCTGTTGTGAATTATTTCAAAATCCAGTAGGCGTTTCTGATGATAGGCCTTACTCTACATCCTTGCACGTCTGAACTTACTTACCTTACTGAGTATGCCTCAGCTTTGTTTTGGAGTCAACAGCTCAGTAATGAATACCACTGTTCTGAATACATAAAATGGTTCCTACAAAACATACTACAAAGAACAAAATACGTTTCTACATGACTGAAGAATAAAAAGAAACATTGCTCTAAGATATTGTAATTATTGATTGGTTCTTCTAGTGGGTGACTTGGCTTATAGATTTTAGAATCTAGAAGGCATTTTTCCAGTTTCAGTAAGGTGATTCTTTTATCAGACGGAGTAATCTGGAAGCAATAGAGGAATCAAGAAGCAGAGACACAAGAAGGAATATATCCTTTGGTAGGCACAAACTTACTGCGTTTTGCTAAAATGTGTGGGCAAAAAAGAGATACTACTAATGCAACTGAGTCCTGGAGGTTAGTTATATTTTATTTAGGAACAGAAACAGCTAAGAACATGTGTTTGATAATAGTTCTGAGTTGGGCTGCTAAAGTAAGTACATACAGAATCATGAATGAATATTTCTCTTTAAAATTGAGCATAGGGCAATCAACAAAAAATATCATCTTATTATTGAAAATTTAATGAATAATTAGGCACCTTATAAATAGTTATCAAAGACAATCTCCCAACCTCTGTACTTTACCATAGTGAACCTTTTGAAATGTCATTGTCTAGAAATGTTGTTTATAGCCTTCTCTTTTTCAGGAGAGATATGCTCAGTACTTTTATTTGTTTGTAACGCTAACCTTTGAACTATTAATTTGAGAATAAATAGAAGAGAGAGGAGATTATAGTCACAGAAGAACCTTAATTAGTTCAGTTTTGTCTTGTTTCAGGAGTATCAAGAAAAACTGTATGATATTTAATGGCTAAAGAGGGGACTCTCTGCACTGCATGCTTACTAGCATTCTCACTGGCTCTGAGACCTTAAAAGGTGCTCTGGTGGTGTAGCTGGTAAGGCAGATGGCTGCTAACTAGAAGGTTGGTGGTTCAAACCCACCAGCTGCTCTGTGGCAGAAGGATGAGACAGTCTACTTCCGTAAGATTTATAGCCTTGGAAACCCAGTGGGGATCACTATAAGTAAGAATCAACTTGATGGCAGTGGGTTTGGTATTTTTTGTTCTGAGACTTTGGGCAAGGTATTTAAATTCTTCGTGCCTCAGCAAACCCCCCCCCCTTTTTTTTTAATGGAGCTAATGTTAGTACCTACCTCATGGAGTCAAAGATTGAATAAGTTAATATAAGAACTTAGAAGGGTGCCTAGCATATAGCACATATGTTTTAGAGAAAATTAGGAGTAATAGTCTTCATGTGTTTGCCAGTTTGCTCCCTTTGTAATTATTTTACTTAGAGAGTCTTTAATGACAGTTACTGAATGAAATCCCTTGCCGGAATAGAATTAGTTGTCTCTGAATTATATCTCCATTAGAAGCCTAGGCCCAATATAGGAAAGCTAAGCAAAGAGCTAGCTGTTTCCTAGTAAATATTATATAATGGGTCACTTAGTACCATTATATGCTGAGTTCCGTTTTATCCTCTGTTTGCTGGATTATATCAACATTATTTCAAACATTTCAAATCAGAGGGAGTTGGGAATTGTATTTCTTAGAGAATTTGATTCAGGAAGGCAGCTAGTTATGGTCTCTAAGATCAAGGACTTGAATTGCAGTCCACATGGAAGCCAGGTTGATCTGGTACCTTGATGTATTACCAAGGAACAAGTCATACGTTTCCTACCTGTTGACTCTGTACCACAACCAACCTGGGAGAAAAAAAAAATTGGTTCGTGGTTTAATAGCAGTCAGCATAGTCTTTTATTGCTGTTGATACTGGTTTTCACTTAGAGAAAAGTTAGAAGATGGTTATCTGTTTAGTACTGCCAAATACATTATTATGCACACCCTGCAGGCAGCACCTGCAGTTGTTTTCCAAAGGACATGCAACCAAACTAGCTGTCATGCACCCAGCTTTCCTATTGCTGGCTATATTTGGTGTTTTCACTCACAGTTGCATGCATACTAAGCAACACTTTTAGTTACAACATTAAAATTGAAGAATGGGTACTGCGTTTTGATGGTCTTTATCTCCTCTTTCATCTGCTTTTGGTTTTAGGCCCTCAAATTACTACTCTTATTCTTGAGCATTGCTGATGATAAGTATCCATTTTCTTTCTATCTAATATTACTATTTTTTTTTTGTCGTTGTCATGCAGGTAAGTTACATAAGTGTATAATGTACTGACATGATTTGCTTTGACTTGACCCAATTAGAATTTACTTTACCTCTGAGCCAGCTGAAATAAGATTGAGCTAATTTATGCCACTATTTTTTCTAGTAATGTTGAACTGGAGCAGAACCTGTGCTAATGTGCTTTTCTAAAACATACAGATGCTTATTTATATAGACATAGGAATTATGCATACTAGTTGTATTTTAATCTTGTTGTAGGCAGAGTATAAAAGGCATAGTTTGCCTCTTTGACATGATTTTCTGGTATGCAACTTGATCTGTTAAATATTAATCAAAATGAAAAGCTGGAATGAGAGGAATATATTTATTCTATAGTTTACAGTGATGTTGTCAATTTTGTGCCATACCTATGAAGT
This sequence comes from Orycteropus afer afer, assembly GCF_000298275.1. Classification (NCBI taxonomy): domain Eukaryota; kingdom Metazoa; phylum Chordata; class Mammalia; order Tubulidentata; family Orycteropodidae; genus Orycteropus; species Orycteropus afer. The sequence continues at coordinate 286,755 of NW_006922009.1, forward strand.
TTAGAATATTAATGATAATAATGACAATAATAATAATCATTTAATATTTACTTATCCCTAACTATGTACTAGCCACTGAGCTAAGCTCTTTACTTTAAATAACTCACATCAAAGAACAATTTTACGACTATTATTTTCATTTTACGAATGAGAAAAGAGAGGCTTAGAAATGTTAGCAAAACTATTCCAAAGTCACACCGCTAATACATTTTTGAGCAGGGATCTAATTCCAGTTGTATCTGATTTTAGAGTCTAAGCTCTTAGTCTGTATTCCATTTTTATTAACTTCCATGTTATAAATTGTCATGCAGATTGCATAAATTAGGGTCTCAGCAGCAAATAGATGGCACACTCAAATGGGGTAGTTGAAAGAGTAGTTCTGGAAAAGGATAAGGGACATTAACAAGGGATGGTGAAGCATCTTAGAGCTACCAACTGTGGGAAAGAAACTATTATCTCTATATCTGAAGGGACAAGAGAATGGTTTGATGGCTGGATCCTAAAGAGTGTAGCTGTAGCCATAGGGGAGGGCTATCTGATAGGAGTTGTAAAGACTGAGTCACACAACTAATCTTGGTGAACTATCCAACAAAGGGCTGAGGGAATAAACACCTTGACTTCATGTTCCTTTCTCCCTCCAGTCTTTTGCTAGTGTTCTTCATTGACCAAACTCAACTGGGAACCACAGAAAAAAGGGATCCTTTGATGCAGTGTGTATAAGTTGGTTCTTTTAGGACAGAAGAGATTGAAAAGAGGTGGAAAATTTGTGGGGGCATATGGAAAATAACCAGTTCACAAATGTACTACTGAGACAATAGTTTCTTAATGTCAAAGCTTCAGTGGAGCTAAGATTTTCTAGTTCTGGCTCTAATCATTTGACCTGCTTCTTTTCAGTTTTTTAAATTGTCTTTTTAATTACAGATTTCACAAACAGCATGGGTTGGTAGAGCGAACGTAGACTAAAATTATTTCCTTGCAATCATTAGCTAGGGTTACCCTTAGGATTTCAAACAAATTGACATTAGTTATGCTTCTCCTTATTTTCTTCTTCTTTAAAATATAAATAGCAGTATCAGTAATAGTCCTGTTTCAGGTAAATATAGTAAGGGCTCATGAGATAGTAATTAACTTAGGACAGTTAATATTCATCTAGATATATCCTTATTTTAACCTTTTTCTTTAGTTTTTTTTCTTTCCTGTGTCTTCATGCTTTTATCTGAGATAAATTTACCTTTGCCTAAAGAATACCCTTTACTATTTCTCCTAGTATGAGTCTGCTGGTACCTAAGTCTTTCAGATTTGTTTTTCTGAGAAGATTTCTTTATATTATGTTCATTTTGGAAGGATATTTTTGCTGGGTATAGAATTCTACATTAGGAGTTACTTTCTTTCAGCACTTTGAAAATATCTATCCACTGATCATATGACTTACATGGATTCTGTTGAGAAGTTAGCTATGTCATTCTAATTATTACCTCTTTGAAGGTAATCTGTGATTTCAAGATTTTTCTCTTTTTTGATTTTAAACATTTTTAGTATGATGAGTTAAGGTTATGAATTTATTCATAACTTGCTTCTTTTCGAAGCATTTATTCTAAGAGCACAAAAATCTTGAGGTAGTATTTAACTTGGTAGTTTTTCAAATGATAAAAAAGATATTGAGCAATGATGTTAGGTGAATTAATAAGGTCCTGTCTTAGATAATTTCATACATTCCTTCTTAACACTGCAGAAGCCAGTGGTGTAAGCCCTATTGCAGTAAGTCAGGATAGGTCAAAGAGAATCTAATAAAGTTCCCATTTTCCCTTATCTAATGCCAGGAAAGTAGTGGGAAGAGAAGGAAAGAGTAGACTTTTAAAATTTATCTAGAATTCTAGGAAAGAAGATAGAAGAGAACTAAGTATATAGGAGCTCTGGTGGCATTTTGACTGCTGACCAGAAGGCTGGTGGTTCAAACCCACCAGCCACTCCTCGGAAGGAAGACTTTGCATCTACCTCTGTGGTGACACTGCCTCAGAAACCCAAGGAGGGGTCTCTATGAGTCAGATCTAACTCGACAGCAGTGAGTTTTGAGTTAAATGATTGTTAGAGATCTTATTGTTCATTACTATATAATATAGACTTGTTAGCTTTCTCTTTATATCACTTCATGATGAAATAACATATTTTGAAGGCACAAATGTTTTAAATAAAAATTAGTACATCAATTCAGAAGTATTATACAAAGTTAAGGGTCCTGAAGATAGCATATTGTTTATTGTAAAGTACAAATTATTTTACTTGGTGAATGTTAATCTATAGTGAAGATCATCGTGTTAACTGAACTACTTTTTCTTCCACACATGAAATTCATTCTATGTTAGGATCAATGTAATGCTCCATAGCTAATCCTGTTACTCAAGATAAGAAAATGTAGCAAAAGGAAAACAAAAAGTTTTATGATTTAAAATATGGAGGGCTTTTTATAATCATTAAACTGTGTTAAGGTAAAAATGATGAAATGCTTTCTTTTTGATAGGAATCTGAAAAAGTTTGTGTACTAAATCCCGTAAGCCAAATATTTCAGTTATTGGATTGATATTGCATGACGGAAAGTATCTGAAGCATTTTGGTTTCTTGAAAGGTTATGTTGTGAAAAATTTATTTTGTAAGAGTAGATGTACAGAAAGCATTTGCCATTGTTATTACCTAGAATCCAATAAAAGATAGCTTTTGCAAATTATTACCACATGTGGGTAGGAATCGCTTTCACAGGTTATCTTAGACACTAGAGTAATTTGTTTCATATTTTGAGCATTTTGTTACTGAAAATGCTCCTTCAAATTCAGTGTCTCTGTACCTCTGGCATGGTAAGTATAACCAAAATAGCATAAAATAAAATACTTGGCAGGTAATTGAAATAACAAATTCTATGGACAAGCCATTGAAGGAAATAATGATATTTGCAGGGATATTGTATGAGTATCATGTCTGTGAGGAATCTGCCCTAAAAGCTGTTAAATGTGTGACTTCTGTCTTTAACCACATGATTAAGAAGAGCAAGAACACAAAGCTATCTAACTGAATGACATGTAGCTCATTGATGAATTTATTGGATTTTAACTGATGGCAAAATTCTTTTGAACCCAAAGGGAATTTACAGCCTGCAATAATAGTGCCACCAGCAGCAATAATTAGTGACTGTAAAGAAGGCCATTCTCATTTCTCACTCTAAGGGGCACATGCTTTGTGTGGTCTAGTACTATTGAAGGGTTCTCATAGGCTAACTAGAATTTTCAAGATTTCCTCATTAATGGTGAAATGTGTTAAAAATTGCTGTCCAATTTACAAGTACAGTCTGCACTTTTTGTATATTTGTTACTAGTGATTCCTCATATGTAGAGGCTAATAGAAATTGACAGAATATTTTGTTTCTAACTTAAAGATCTTACAAATTTGGGCTAAATTTTAATAGGTTCTGATAATTTGTTTATTGCTAAATGTGATTGCCAATAAGTGAGTTCTATAGGCCTAAAAGAGAGAGACAGCATTGTTTCTCTTTTGGTTTCATAAAATGAAACCATTTGATGTTATTGAAATTAAATTGTATTTTGTTGTGATATTGTCACCATATACTCTACCTAAATGGAGTTCTAAAATAAACCACATATTAGATATTGTTAGCAAGTCTGCATAGTGGCTTCAATCACTGAATGAAGAATAAGTCAAATTTCAGGTGGAAATGAAGTGACCTGTGTTCACTGGAGTGTGCATGTGAAGCCCATGAGTCAGTATCATCTCGTGACTGGCAAAAGGTGGGTAAGTAGGATGCTGATGGTTTGGTATTCTCAGCAGTTCATTCACCTAACTGACGATACGCCTCACAGAGAACACATCAGTGGGAAGCACAGCAAGAAAGCGTCTGCAGCATCACCCTAGAAGCAAGAAGTCAAGCTAGGAGGGATTGCATTTGAAATGGACAGTTCACTGCAGAACTCTCTGCTCTCCTTTGAAGGAGACCTGGTGGCAAGATGGTTAAACACATGGTTGCAAACTGAAAGGTTGGTGTTTCAAACCTGCTCAGCAGCTCTGTAGGTGAAAAACCAAGAAAACCCTGTGGGACAGTTCTACTCTGTCACATGGGGTTGCTATGAGTAAAAAATTGACTCGACAGCACCTAACAACAACAACTGCTCTCTTTAGAGAAGAAAGTAAGGCTAGAATTAGAGGCTGAGCTGGCCAAAGGGAATTGTGAGAGCAAATTTGAGTGAGGTTAATTTGTCAAGATTAGCCTAAATAGTCAGGCAGGAGTTTAAGTAAAGTAAATGAGAAGATAGACCTCAGTGAGTTTCTGTAATCTTTGATTTAACTAGCTTGTGCTAAAGAATTATTGTTGATGTGTCTAATCAAAAGATCTGGGTGTTCACTATAGGTTTAAAGTTTGGCAGCTTGCAATTTTAAAAAGCACCGTCCATCATCCTGTTGAGGGAGCTCTGGTAGCATAGTGCCTAAGGCATTTGACTGCTAACCAGAAGGCTGGCGGTTCAAACTCACCAGCCACTCCTCGGAAGGAAGATGGGGCAATCTACTTCTGTAGTGATAATGCCTTGGAAACCCAAGGAGGGGTCTCTATGAGTCAGGACCGACTCGACAGCACATAACAACAACAACAACAACATCATCCTGTTGAACTTAGAAATTGTTCCTGCCTCCTGAATTTCATACCATTCTAATTTTCCATCTCAGTCAGTTGACAGTGTGCCTGAATTCTGGTGGTAATTTTCAATAGCTTTAATATATTTCGCCTTAAAAATTTGAAAAGCAAATTCAAATGCAACATAAAAGCCAGTATTACATCTCTTGGTATACATTTTATGTTTATGAACCAGTTGCTTTTTTTTAGAAAAGTGAAAGAATATGGACTTTGGAATCAGAAAGAGCTTAGTTCATTTACTAGTTACCTTGAGGTAATCTTGTCACTTTTCTGGGCCTTTTTTTTTTTTTTTTTTGTCTGCAAAATAGAGGTGACAGATAGTGAGGCCTTACACCTGTGGTTCTCAGTCTGGCAACATATTCGAACCACTAGGGGAGATCTTTAAATGACAGGTTCCTGGGCCCCAGGATGTACAAGGTATCAGTGTTTTCTGAAAGACCACCCCAGATGATTCTAAAGTGTTGCTACTATTATGAATCACTGGCCTACACTAAGGTAGTGGTAAATTAATCCAAGAAGAATTTTCAGGATTTAGGATCATAGCACTTTTAAACTATAAGGAGCATTAGATCATCTGGATTAGCTGCTTCATTTTGCAAATGAGAAAACTCAGACCCAAGTAAATAAATTGATTTGGTGACTATTTTTATTTAGAAGCCATGAGCAGAGAAATAATTATGGTCATTATTTAAAAGATGGCATGAGGTTAGTTGTAGTGGTATTGAAAGAGATGAAAAGTTTGGAAAAGGGACCAGGTTTATGAGAAAGCAGAGTTTGGTTCAATTTAAGGTGATTGAAGTACATAGATAGAAGTGAATGCATATGAAAGTCCTTTTTTAAACCAAAAGGATCTGTGCACATGTCAATTGATATAATTCAGGCAGAAATACTCAGAAGTGAGCTGGCCACATGGTATTTAAGGTTATAGGCTGGGGATTAGGTCGTCAGTTGTCAGCATTGAGGTAATAGAACGTTGAATTCTTAGTCATCTGACCATGGAAGGAAAAAAGTGTAAGCAGTGTTTAGAGAGACAAATAGTTTTGCGTCAGGAAGAAGAGCCCTTGAAGAAAAACAAAGAGTAGTTAGAGAAGAGAAAGACTGTGGTATTGGAGCCAAAGGAGCAGAGTGTGTCACAACAAAGATACATGTATCTACTAGACCTGTGTCCCAAATGTCTGGTAAGTATCACCTGGGTGTTGAAGAGGTACCTCAAAATCCAAGCTTATTTTTCACCTCCTCATCCACTCTACAGAGTCCAAGCTTGCTCCTGCTGTATATCTAACCTTGATAGATGGCTTCATACCCAGCTGTCCTAAGCTAAAACTTAGAGAACTTTAACTTCTTTTTCTTTCTTTTTTCTACATTTAATTGATCATGTACTATTATTCATTCTATGTCTGCTGTGTTTCTTCTGTCCAGTGTCATTATACTATCTCCACTATAATTTCAAAGCTGAGAACATTTTAAAACTAGTGCGTTTAAAAATTTTCTTAGAAATAACGTTAATCCTGTCATTCCTTCTATTATGCAAACAAAACCATGGCCATTGTGTATATGAAAGTTCACTCTTTCTGGGCAAGAAAACCCATAAAGACACATTCAGATAGGCTATGGTTAGAATGACAATATAAGTTATCATCCAAACTGGGATACTTTTGAGAGTGAAAGGGGGAGGGGGTGCTGTAAATAATTTCACCAGGACAGTGGGCATAAGTAGGGACTCTCCTGTACAAACCGGGGTGTATGGTCACCATATCCCTGTAATTCTCAATAGGGAGTGATTTTGGCCATATCTAAAGACATTTCTGGTTGTCATAATTGGGGAAGAGGTGTTACTGGTATTAACAGGTACAGGCTAAAGATGCAACTAAACACCCCACAGTGTTTGAGAGAGCTCCCACAATAGAGAATTATTTGGCTCAAAATGTCAGTAGTGCTATGGTTGAGAAACCCTGCTCTAGCTTTGTGTAATGAAGGGAACAAACACCTAGGGCAATCTCTAAGTTATACCCCTAGCTTCCAATTTCAAGGTGAATAGACATTGATATCCTGATGGTCAGCAGAAATGCCTTCCTCTCTCTTATCTGGCTGCCTCGATCAGGCACCTTTCATATTTGAGGCACTTCAGAATGTCATTCTGTATCTCATCTGGTGGCCCTTTGGACTTGCCTCTGGGGACAAGAGCCTCCCCCTCTGCCCCTGCCTTGCTGTACCTTTGGATGCCTCCTATGCTGCTGGAGGAACATTGGGCCTTACCAGGTTAGTAGAAACTGCTCAATATTGACCTTTAAGTGGCTGCCACTTCCAGTGGTGCCCAAGGCAGGTGCCATACCTGCCATACCTTAGATATGCCTCTGGCTACAAGGCACTGCCACTGTGCTACTGCCTCATCATGTTTCACTAAACCATTGAAAAATCCTCCCAGCTGGCTTTCCTCATTTAATTAATTCAGTAAGTATTTATTTAACTTCCTTCTCTGTGCTAGGTTCTGGGGATACATTTATGAGCAAAACAGTCATGGTCACTGAATTCATGGAACATCTAGTAGAAGAGACTAAATACATAATTGCACAAATAAATAGAACCTCTAGTGGGGGATCCTCTAGTGAGAGAGAGATTAATACTAAATTGTACAAATAGATATATCGTTCCAACAGTGAAAACTACTATGAAGGAATTGTATCCCACACTTTAGGAACATATAACAGGGCCTGATCGAGATTGTGTGGTTGGGGAAAATTTCCTGGCACTTGAGTTGAAATCTGAGGGATGAGTAGGCTGAATTAGGCAAAGATCCTCTTTAAGGGGAGGGGAGGAAGAGAGTGCCAAGTGCCAAAGAGCTGGAAGAGAGCCATTGGGGTAGAAGGCAGAGAGGGAGGGGGGAGGTGACTAAGGAGACCAGTGAAGTAAGCAGGGGTCCGATCATAGACGAAGATTGGATTTTTAAATGGGAAACCTTTGGAGGTTTCTAATTAAGGAGATAATGTGCTCAGATGTGCTTTTTAAAGAAAATTCCATATCTAAAACATCATCTAATTGTGTTACTTCCTGGTTTAAAGGGAGTTCCCACAGTGTTCAAGGCCTGTCACAATCTGGCCCACTTGCATCGGTAGCCTCGTCTCCCATCTCTCACCACATCCACTCTCCTCACCTTCTCACCTTGCTTACTGGGTGACACAGTGGTAAGCTGCATTGATTTTTCTCCTCAAAAATGCCTGTGTACTAACATGTCAGTGGCTTAACACTTGTGCCAATTATTTTTTCCTACTGATGTCGTTCTTTTCAATGGAATGCTAACCTAAATGGTAAGTGTGTTAGACTGGGTTCTCTAGAGAAACAAAACCACTAAAGCTTATATATATAGAGGAAGAGAAATTTATCTTAGGAAAATGGCTCACACACTTACAGAAGCTGGCAAGTCCCAAGTTCTTGGATCAAACATCAAGCTGGAGGCTTTGCCTGACTCACGCAGCTGCAGGGACTGACGAGCTGTAAGTTGGCAGGCAGTATACTGGCTGTTGACTCCAACCAATGATGAATCCAAGATCTCCAAACCGAATGGTGAATTTTTCGCACACAGACAGTTGTAGGCAGCACAACAGAATCCTGATCCACAGAAGAGTGTCTCTTTTCCCAGGATGTCCATAAATATACTGGAAGCAGGTCACACCCCTAGGGAAACTCCCTTTCAATGGATTGGCTGCTCAAATCATATACATCTATCTGATCCCATCATTGGAACAACCCACATCACAATTGCTTAAACCACACAGAATTGTGGTCCAGCCAAGTTGATACACAGCTCCCGCTATCACAGTAAGAAATATATTTTTCCCAAGGAAGCATATTAAAAGGTATTTTAATTTTGAAAGAAAAATAATGTGGTCCAGAACCATTTGTATTTTTTCTTAATTGGAAATAGATTTCTTGTTATATATTGTATGATTCCATTTCTATGAAATGTATAGAATAGGCAAATCCATAGAGATAGAAAGCAGATTAGTGATTGTTAGGGGCTAGGGAATGGGGAGATATGGCTAGTGGGTGTGGTGGGGTTTTTTTTATGGTGGTGAAAACAGTCTAGAACTAGGTAGTGGTAATGGTTGCACAACTTTGTGAATATACTAAGTGTCACTGAATTGCACACTTCAACATGGTTAAAATGATAAATTTTATATTATGTGTATTTTATTACAATTAAAAGAAAAGAGTTTCTCGCTAATGTTGTAACCTTTTCACACATGCTGATTTATGATTGTGTACCTCCAAGCCTTATCATGCTGTTTCTCCATCGGAAATACTTTTCTTCTATCTCTTTTTGTTTTAAAACTGCTTGTTTCTCAAGGCCCAGTTCAAAGCCCCCATGAATCTTTCTTGGTGTCAGGAGACTTTATTTTTTTTTCTTTAAAAATTTTGTTTTGAAAGTATACACAGCAAAACACACACCAGTTCACAGTTTCTATGTGTACAGTTCAGTGACATTGATTATGTTCTTTAAGTTGTGCAACTATTCTCTCCCTCCTTTTCTGAATAGTTCCTCTCCAAGGAGTTTAAAATTACTACCCCCTAAGTTTACTGTCTACCTTTTGATTTGGTGTTGTCAGTTTGATCCCATATAGATTGTTCTTTGAAAGAGCACAATTCTCAAGGTAAACATTCCTTACTAATTAAGCTAACCAACTATTTGATTTAAAGAAGATTTCATGGGATAGTTTTGTTGTAAGGTTTAAAGCTTAAAAGATTATCCCAGGGCAATAGTTTTGGGGGCTTATCCAGCCTTTATGGGTCCAGAAAGTCCATGAGAATTTTAGATTCTATTCCTCATTTCTCCTCATTTGATCAAGATTCTTCTATAGATTCTTTGATCAAATGTTCAGTAATGATAGTAAGACACCATCCATTTCTTCTGGTCTCATGACAAGGGAGGCAATTGTTCATGGAGGCAATAAGCCACATATTCCATTTCCTCCTCCTATTTCTGACTCTTCTTCCTCTTGCTCCAGGTGTCACAAATTTTTTTAAATAATATCTTGTTCTATGATTATGCTGAACTTTGTTCATCCATTATATTACTTGGCACATATTGTCTTATGTTATCTGGAATTGAATATAGGTGTATGTTTTCCTTAGTGATTGGAGGTGATCCACACCTCTGCAGACTTTTTGACTTAATACAGCATTACTTTAAAAATACTCTATTTAACACAGTATTATGAAGCTGCACATGAATGCTTGTTGAATGAGTGGATGAGAGGCACATAATCAACAGTGTCAATACCAAATAGAAGTTGAGGAGGACTGAGAAAATATATTTCTCCTTCATTGGGATCTTTCTGTGGCCATCTGTTGCTTGTGGGATGAAGTCTACAACTCTTTGCCTGATTTTCAAAGCCCTTGTATATCTGTAATTCTTACCACCAGTTACTTCTCTCTGAATTCTTTTGGGAGAAATAGTCTTTTCTGGCTGATAGAAACTTATCTATGTTAATACTTAGGTCCATGCTAGTCCACTTTTCTGCAGTGTCCTCCCAGCTTTCATATCTATGCAAATCATACTTTTCTTTTGAGGTCCAATTTGAATCATAATTTATCTGCTTAATATTACTCTATATCATTTGTTACCTTTGAATGTACGATATGCTTATTTATTTTCTTCATGATTTTTTTTTCTTCAGTAGAATGTGAGCTCCTTGAGGGCAGAGATCATTGTGTGATTTCTTCACTGATATCCTTACCTGCTGGCACATTGTTAGTAATCAGTAGACATTTGTTGAATGAATGGTTCTTGCTCTTCCCTGAATGTGGGGTGTGTGTGTGTGTTTGTGTGTTTACACATGCAAGTACGTACATGTGCACTTGAACCTCTTAGAGACCACTTTGTTGGGATGCCCTTCTCCTCTCTTATCTCATTATTGCTTGTGTCATGTCCTCTAAGAAGCATTCCTTCTTCCCACCATCTGATTTTTCATGTTCTTTCTGTTTCCACAGTCCCCCTTGATTATGTCCATCAGAGAATGCCTTATACCTTCTTGTTTGAGCTACATGTCTGTATCATCCCACATACTTTAAGTTGAGAAAAAGGACCAGTGTAACCTGTCTTTCACATCTCTAGAGTGGTTCCTGAACATAAAAACAAACCCCACAAACAAACAGACAAACAAGCCAACAAACCATTGCCATCGAGTTGATTCTGACTCAGCAACACTGTAGGACAGAGTAGAATTGCCTCCTAAGATTTCTAAGAGAGCAGACTGCCTCATCTTTCTCCTGTGGAGCTGCTGGTAGGTTTGAACCACAGACTTTGTTTAGGAGCTGAGCGCTAACCATTGGGCAACCAAGGCTCCTTAGTAGGAGGCCTGAACACAGTAGGTGCTAAATATATATATGCTTTTTAACAGTGAGAAAAGTTATAGTTGAGGCATATCCTTGTAAATATATTTTGCTTCCTGAGTGAAAAACAGGAACTTTCAAAAAGTTATATATCATTTTTGTTTTCTGTTAGCAATTTACTTATTTAGTCTGTGAACATGATCAGTCAGATTTAGAAGTCTTGGATTGACTTTCTAGCAAGAGTTGGTTTTAAAAGAACAAGCTAAACTCTGATTTCTTCATGTGTAGAATTTTTTTTACTACAAAAGGTATTTTGTTCAGTCTCTTTACTAAAACCTCTGTAATTTGTCATGACAACTGCTTGTTGCAGAGTTCTTGCTAGTTTGATATCTTTGGAAGCTGACCTTAGCGCCCCCATTTTACTTGTCCTTTTTTGAACTTTCTAATTACCACACCTTGCCCATTAAATAATCCAGTTCTTGATTATTGAGACTAATGGTGGATATCAATAATAACTGGAAGCCATTTAGACAAACCTCAAGGTTCACTTTAAAAAATAGTTTAAAATTTTTCATTCTTGGGAAGGCAACATGGAATGGTGGTTAGAAGACACTTTGCTAGGAATTTGGAAATACAGATTCTAAACTTGATGCTTGCTGGCTCCCAGGTTTTTGTATTCATTGTGAACTACATAGGTTAAAATGTGTTAATATGAAGCTTTGCCAGAGAGATGGCCATGCAGGAAAGGTCCAAAAGGCATAGTTATTTTAAGAAATTATAAAAGTAACTGTTTTCAGTACAGATGTTCTCTGGTTTGCTTGATGCCTCACTTAATTCCTATAAGTGAAAATTCTGGCCCAAACACGTGTCTTCTTTCGGGTATCAGAGAAAGACTAAAGTATCTAGTATTCTCTATGTAAAGATTTATTGCCTTGAACTTCTATTTCAGAAAAATCAACTTTCTTTTCTTCCTTGAAAGTTGATATACCTGCACACCAGCTTTCTTGGTATTTATACATTTATGACTCAGTTCCAGATTAGAGCTTCCACTTTCATATTTTATCTTCCTACCTTTGGCATTGCCTTATTATTTGGTCATTAAAAGAATAAAGAAGAGTATTAAGTAACTATAAATAAAATGCTGTATTCTATACTTATCTATTATAGGCAATTGAAGAATTCTCCACTGACTTAGTCTATAATTATTAATATGAAATCTTTGGTCCAGTTGTGAGGATTTTTGTTTTCTTTATGTTGAAGCATAGTCCATACTGCAGACTGTAGGACCATTCCCTGGGGGAGGATATCACACTTGGTAGAGTGGAGGGTCAACGAAAAAGGGGAAGGCCCTCAATAAGATGAATTGACACAGTGGCTGCAACAGTGGGCTCATGTATAGCAAAGATTGTGAGGCTGGCACAGGACCAGGCAGTGTTTCACTTTGTTGTACATAGGGTCGCTATGAGTCAGAGCCAACTTGATGGCACCTAACAACAACAATGACAACAACAACAACAACATAATTATTGATTGGTATGTGAAACGTTGTAATGTTTATTATGCATTTGCTTATAAAGAAGTGTTACAGATAAAGATGAACCCAGAGTCAATTCTTTTGAAAAATTTCACGTAGATGAAGTCATTGTGTCTGCCATTGAAGGATATAAATGCAGTTTCACATAATGCCTGCCCTAAAGGAGGTTACAGCTTGGTCAAAGATGATGAGCATGCAAAAAAAAAAAAAAAAAAAAAAAACAATAACATTTTATAGGTGCTCTGGTGGTGCAGTGCTTAAATGCTCAGATACTAACTGAAAGATTAGCAGTTTGAACCCATACTCCATGGGAGAAAGACCTGGTGATCTGCTTCCATAAAGATTACAGAGAGGAAAACTCAATGGACAGTTCAAGGCTTTTGTTGTTGTTGTTGCTGACATGGATCAATACTTTTTTTTTTTTCTCCAGTGTTCCCTCCCCTCCCTGCCCACCCCTGGTAACCAGCTAAGAAAGTTTCCTTCCATATATAAACCTTTCCTCAACTTTTTATATTTGCCCTTCTGTGATTGACTTATTTCACTCACCATAATGTCCTCCAAATTTATTTGTGTTATGTGTTTTTTTTGCAGATTCTACATTATTCTTTAGTGTTATGTAGTATTCCATTGTGTATATGTACCATAGTTTGGTTATCCATTTTTCTGTTGATGTGCACGTAGGTTGCTTCTATCTTTTTGCTATTGTAAATAGTGCTGCAATGAACATGGTTGTGCATGTATCTGTTCTTGTCCTGGTTCTCACTTCTTTAGGATATATACCTAGTAATGGGATTACTGGGTCAAATGTTATTTCCAACTCCAACTTTTTAAGGAATCACTAATTTCCACAGTAGTTGTATCATTTTACAGTCCCACTAGCAGTGTACAAGAGTCCCAATCTCTCCACATCCTTGCCAGCATTTATTTTCTGTCTTGTTGAACTTTGCCATTAGTGCTGGGGTGAGATGGTATCTCATTGTTTTGATTTAAATCTCTGATGGCTAATGATTGTGGGCATTTCTTTATGTATTTGCTGGCTGCACAAATATTTTCTTTGGTGAAGTGTCTATTCATGTCTTCCACACATTTTTTAATTGGATTTCTAATCTTTTTGTTGTTGAGGTGTTGGAGTTTTCTATAAATTGTAGAGATAAGTCCCTTGTCAGATATGTAAATATTGACAAATATGAGTTTGTTGCAGTCATTTTGTTATGTTTTTTTTTGTGGTGTTGATTTCTTTGTTGTGTATAATTTTCTGTGCTGAGCTTGTTTTGTTTATGAATCATATTATCACTTACTTCATTGCTGTTGTTTTGCTGGTCCTCTTTTTTTTATTTTGATGTAAAGGTTTATCATATTTCTTTGATGTTACTCTGTGATTTATAATTTTCTTCCCAAGTTTCAAACAGCCTGTTCTATCTTGTAGTTGCCTTGACTTCTCTACTGTTTAGAAGTTCTGTAACTACACAGTTTTTCTCCGTCTTTTTGCTCTGTAGTTGTCCTCATTTGCCGATTGATATCTCTGGTTCCCTGTTTACAATCTTGTAGGCTTATTTACTTTGAATACTTCTATAACTGGGTTAGTTTCTGGGTTATGTTATCATTTGTGTTAATAGTCAGTTGTTGTTTGCTATTGTTTCTCTGTCCAAAGTACTCCCTTTTGCATCTCTTGTAAGTTTGTTCTGGTTTTAACAAATCCCCTTACTTTCTGCTTATCTGGAAATTCCCTAATTTCACCATCATATTTGAGGGACAGTTTTGCTGAGTATATAATTCTTGGTTGGAAAATTTTCTCTTTCAGGGTTTTATACATACCATCCCATTGTCATCTTGCCTGCATGGTTTCTGCCAAGAAATCTGAGTTTAGTCTTATTGGTTGCCCCTTGTAGGTAACTTTTCATTTTTCCTGTGCTGCTTTCAGGATTCTTTCTTTGACTTTGGTTTTGGTGAGTTTGATGATGATATGTCTTGGTGATATTCTTTTGAGGTCTTTCCTGCTTGGGGTCTGTTGGACTTCTTGAATGGATATATTCTCATCTTTTATCATACCAGGAAAATTCTCTTTCAACAAAACTTCGACATTTTTTTCTGTGGTTTTATTTGTCTCTTCTTGTGGAATTCTGATTACATATAGGCTATTCCTTTTGATGGTATCCCACATGAATCTTAGGCTTTCTTCATTTTCTTTTGATCTTTTTTCTGATTGATCCCTTTCCAAAAAAGTATTGAGGTCTTTGCCTTCAATCTCACCAATTCTGTCTTGTATTGATTCAATTCTACTCCTTTGCCCATTCAATGCATTATCTGTTTCTGAAAATTTAGTATTAATCTTATGGATTTCTATCTGTAGATTTTGTATCATTTCTAATTTTTCATTTTGTTTTTGTATGTCTTTTGAAATTATTCTAAGGTTTTCTCTGTGTTTTGCTCAATTTTGTCAGTGTTTTCCTTGCTGTGTCTCTCAGTCCATTGAAGGTATCTAAATATAATTCTTTTGAATTCCTTATCAGTGAGTTCCAATGCTGTATCTTCCTCAGGGATCTGTTTTGGGTCTGTATCCTGGTCCCTTGTTTCTCCTGCTTTATCTTGCTTCTTTGTGTGGAATGTGATGCTCTGTTGTCTCTGAGGCATTGTGACATTTTTGTGTTTATATTTAATTGGTGATTGTATGTTGGAGGGACTTGCCTAAGATTTTCATTTTCTTTGTATCTTATCTATGTAAGCAGGGTACTGTGCTGTACTCCTCTACTCACTAGTTGGCAGCACTTATACACTTCACCACCTGTCTCTTTGCCCATTGTCTTCCTCCTTCATGTCCCTGCCATCCTTGGACACAGAGCCTATTCTTAGGTCCTGTTTTCATTCAGGTTTTTGCACTAGTTGGTGCCAAATCCACTTCTGTATACTTTCAAAGCTCAGGGCTCCAGGATTATCTTCTGTATCTCTGTCAATTGGTTTCTTTTTTCTTTGTTCAAGAGGGTCTGTGTAGCTTGTCTGCCTATTCCATCATCTTACTGGAAGTTGGGACAGCTCTACTTTGTCACATTGGATTGCTATGAGTCAGAATCAACTCTCTGGCACACAACAACAACAAGATTATAGAAATATTCTTCAGTGGGTTTGCTTAATTACCTAGTGTTGCCATAAGAAAATTACCACAGGCAAGTGGCTTTAAAGATCAGAAATTTATTGTCTCACAGTTTGGAGACTAGGGGAATGAATTCAGGGCATCATCGGGACTACATGCTCTGTCTCCCCTAGGAGAAGATCATTCCTTGTCTCTTTCAGCTTCTCAAAGCCTCAAGTGTTTCTTGGTATTCCTTGGTTTGTAGATGGATCCTCACATATGCTTTCCTCTGCGTGTCTCTCTGTGTGTGTCCCTCCCTTTCACCCCTGATAGGACACCACACACAAAGGAGAATTAGGTTTAAGATCCACCCTACTCCTGTAAGTCCTCATTAACATGAAACAAGAAAAACTTGAACAGGGTCACATTCAGAGGTACAGGTTTTAAGACTGCCACATATCTTTTTTGGGGACAGAATTCAGTCTGTAACATGAATATAGTAGGGTCACAGTGGTAGGGGTGATCTATTTTATGTGAAGATTGACTTGGGAAAAGATAGTTTTTAAAAGGGAAGTAGATGTTTTGAGGTTGATCGTATCAGTTAGCTTTCCTGTATAACAAACACTCTCAAAACTTAGTAGCTTAAAACCACAACTGTTTATTTAAGTCATTATTATGTGGGTTGTCAGTTTGAACTGGGCTTTGCTGGATGATTCTTCTGCACTTGACTGGGCTTGCTTATGGGGGTGTGGTCAGCTTCTGGTTAGCAAGTGGTTCTGCTACTGGAACTTGTCTAGCTGTTGGTTAGGGCAATAAGGAGGACTGGACCATATGTCTCTCATTATCCAACAAACTAGACTGGGCTTGGTTACATGGCAACTATGTAGGGTTCCAAGAGAAGGTGAAACTATGTAAAGTCTCTTGAGGCCTTGGCTTGGACCCCGAATAATCTCATTTCTGCCACATTGTATTGGCCAAAGCAAGTCACAAGACCATTCCAGATTCAAGGGATGGAGAAATAGATTTCACCCCTTGAGAGGGAATGTAAAGTAACAATGCAATGGCAGTACAAACATGGAGGGAGAAAATTGTGCCCATATTTCTGGTTTACCACACTGATGAAAAGAGATGGGCAGGATGGGGAAGAGGATTGAACAGGGGTGGCAAGGGAGAGATCATTTGTGGCATAAATATAGAGCTAAAAATTTAGGCAGGTTCCAGGTCATGCTAGGGTATAGTTCATACTTCATAACTGTAGGAAGTGTGTTGGTCATGTAGAGCATTTAATTAGCATTCCTGGTTAAATTCTACTAGGTCATTTTATGTATGTGTGTGTATATGTGTGTTTGAATTTTATTTGTTGTTTTTAAATGCCTGTAATTTCTTTTAATATGGAAAATTTCAAATATATGCAAACTAAGTGGATAGTACAATGAATTCCCCTGTACACAGCACTCAGCTTCAAGAATTATTGATATTTTGGCATTCTTACTTTTTCTATACCTCCACCTACCTCATTTTCAGTTCTTTTTTTAAGGTAAAATTTACATAATCAAAAGGCACAAACCTTAATTGTACAATTTTGACAAATAGAAATACTTGTTTAACCCACATCTCTGACAAGTTGTAGAAGATTTTTCATCACCCTATAATGTTTCCTTGTGTCCCTTCTCACTTTAAAAAAAAAACCCTCTTTCCTCAACCTCTAGCTCACTACTGTTCTGATTGTTTTTCAAGTAGAATAATTTTGGTTATTCTAGATATTAATATTAATAGAATTATTCAGTATGTACTTTTTATATCTACTTATTCCATTGAGCATAATATTTTTTAGGATTCATCTGTGTCATTGCATCTATCAGTTCATTTTTTTTTTCTGGGTAGTGTTCCATTAAATGAATATATCATAATTTCTTTACTCATTCTCCTGTACAGGTGTTTTGTTTTCATTTCTCTTTGGTAAATAACTAGGAGTAAAATTTCTAGGTCAGGGGGTTGGAATGTGTTTAATCTTATAAGAAACTGCCAAACATTTTGCAAGGTGGTTTTTACCATTTTACGTTCCCACCAGTGATGCATGAGATTTCTGATTGCTCTGTATGTTTTCTGACATTTGCTATTGTCAGTCTTTTTAATTTTAGCCATTCTAATGGAGTGCCAAGAGATTTGGAGGACAGCTACCTGGCCAACTGACTGGAAGAGATCCATATTTGTGCCCATTCCAAAGAAAGGTGATCCCACAGAATGTAGAAATTATAGAACAATATCACTAATATCACATGCAAGTAAGATATTACTGAAGATAATTCAGAAACGTTTGCAGCAGTATATTGACAGAGAACTTCCAGAGGTTCAAGCCGGATTCAGAAGAGGACGTGGAACAAGGGATATCATAGCTGTTGTCAGATGGATCTTGGCTCAAGGCAAAGAATACCAGAAAGATGTTTACTTGTGTTTTATTGACTATGCAAAGGCATTTGATTGTGTGGATCATGACAAATTATGGATAACATTGAGAAGAATGGGAATCCCTGAGCACTTGATTGTACTCATGAGGAATCTGTACCTTGACCAGAAGGCTGTCGTTCGAACAGAACAAGGGGACACTACATGGTTTAAAATCAAGAAGGGAGTGCGTCAGGGTTGTATTCTTTCTCCACACTTATTCAATCTATATGCTGAGCAAATAATCCGAGAAGCTGGACTATATGAAGAAAAACGTGGTATCAGGATTGGAGGAAGAATCGTTAACAACCTGAGATATGCAGACGATACAACTTTGCTTGCTGAAAGTGAGGATGACTTAAGGCACCTACTGATGAAGGTTGAAGAATACAGTCTGCAGTATGGATTACATCTCAACATAAAGAAAACAAAAATCCTCACAACTGGACCAATGAGCAGCATCACAATCAATGGAGAGAAGATTGAGGTTGTCAAGGAATTCAGGTTGCTTTGTTCTACAATCGATGCCAACGGAAGCAGCAGTCAGGACATTAGACGTCGTGTAGCATTGGGAAAGTCAACTGCGAAGGAACTGTTTCAAGTGCTGAGGAGCAAGGATATCTCCTTGAGGACTAAGGTGCGCCTGACACAAGCCATGATATTTCCAATCACCTTGTATGCATGTGAGAGCTGGACAATGAATAGGGAAGACCGAAGAAGAGTTGATGCTTTTGAGTTGTGGTGCTGGCGAGGAATGCTGAGGGTACCATGGACTGCTAAAAGAACTAACAGATCTGTCCTGGAGGAAGTGCAGCCAGAATGCTCCTTGGAAGCAAGAATGGCCGGACTTCGTCTCACCTATTTTGGTCATGTTGTAAGAAGGGACCATTCCCTGGAGAAGGATGTCATGCTTGGTAGGGTGGAGGGTCGACGAAAGAGGGGGAGGCCTTCAACGAGATGGATTGATACAGTGGCTGCGATGATGGGCTCGAGTATAGCAGGGATTGTGGGGCTGGTGCGGGATCGGGCAGTGTTTCGTTCTGCTGTGCATGGGGTCGCTATGAGTCGGAAACGACTCGACGGCACTTAACAACAACAACAACAAATGGAGTGCTGTTGTTAGTTGCCATTGTGTTGACTCAGGCTCATGGTGACCTCACATATAACAGAATGAAGCATTTCTTAGTCTTGCTTCATGACTCACAATCACCAGCATGTTCAGGTCCACTGTTGCAGCTTTTGTGCCAATCCCTCTCATTGAGGGTCTTACACCTTTGTCGACTCTCTACCAAATATGATGACTTTCTCTAGCCACTGATTTCTCCTGTTGACATATTCAAAGCAAGGGAGTTCTTATGATCTATAAGTTTTTTTATTGACTAATTTTTGGAAGTAGATCACCAGGCCTTTCTTCTTAGTTTGGAAGCTCTGCTGAAACCTGTCCACCATGGGTGGGGCTGATGGTATTTGAAATGATGGTGGTGTAGCCTCCAGCATCATAGTCACACACAAGCTACCACAGCGTAACAAACTGAGAGATGAGTCGTGGAATGGAGAGTAATGTGATCTAATTGTGATTTTAATTTGCTTTTCTTTTACAAATAATGATATCGAACATTTCTTTTCCCTTTAGCTCTTTATCACTTTGTATACCTTAGTCTGTAAAATGTTGTTCTTTTCACCAATTAAACTTTGTGTGTGTGTTGTGTGTGTCATTTTGGTATTTGGTATAGGAGTTCTTTATTTTAAGAGGATACGAGTCCTATGTCAGAAATTTGTTTTGTGAATATTTTCTCCCAGTCTTTGGTTTGCCTGTTCATTTTCTTAACAGTGTGTTTTGATGAGTAGGAGTTTTACAATTTGAATAAGTGTAGCTTATCTTTTCTTTTTCTTTTATGGTGTTGCTGTTTATATCCTAAGCAATCTTTGTCTATCCCGGGTCATGAAGATATGGTTTTGTTTTCTTCAAAAAGCTTTATAGATTAAGCTCTTATGTTTATGTCCGTGTTCCATCTCAAATTAATTTTTGTGTACAATGTGAGATTTCCTTTTTCCCTATGGATATTCAGCGGTTCCAGCACCATTTATTAAAAAGATTTTCCTTTCTCTGTTGAATGGCTTTGGCATCTTTATTAAAAATCAGTTGACCGTATGAGTGTGGGTTTGTTGCTGGAGTCGCTATTCTTTTCCATTGATATATTTATTCTCATTCCAATCCCACACTGTCTTGATTACTGGAGATTTATACTAAGTATCAAAGTCAGTTCATGAAAAGAATCTCTCTTCTTCTTTCAAGATTGCTTTGTTCTTCTAGATTTTTTTTTTTTTTTTTTCAGAATCGAAAGGGGCTATAAACATTCTTTTTCTTCCCTTCTTCATATTGCTCTTCCTATAGAAGGGGATCTATTCCTCACCTGCATCTTTGTAACTGCTGAAATAAAGAGTATGGCTCTTTTTGCATCTGGTGCATTCTGTTGTCTTTGCCTCCTCCTATGC
>NW_006922009.1:309055-315048 GCF_000298275.1 Orycteropus afer afer
TCTTTTGACTCTTTTGGAGAAGTCTTTGGAAGCACATAAACATTTAATTTTTAGAAGGTCCCAATCATCTGGCTTTTCTTCTGCTGTTGGTGCATTTTGAATTATGCTTGGTAGTCTATTTATACCAAATATTAGGGCCCTTAGATTTTTTAACATACCTGTATAAATTGTGGAAATCAGCTTGCCAGCTTCTACAAAAATGCCTGCTGGGGTTGTTGTATTGGGATTGTGTTGCATCTATGGATAGTTTTGGTGAAAACCAACATTTTAACAATATTGACTCTTCCAGGATATATCTTTTTAAAGCACATTTCTGCTCATCTTGCTCACTGGCTCAAAAGCCTTCGCTGTTTCATCAATTACATAAAGATCAAGATCTTCAGGTGACTTTACAACCATCTTGTATTTATTACCAGTAACCTTATTCCTTTTTTTTTTTTTTATCCACTTCCTGTTGTGTCCAGGCTGCTTGATCTTTCCCATACATATTCTAAACTTTTCTCCCTTAATGCTTTTGTTTTCTCAGGTCCTTCAGTATGAATATTCTTCACACTTACTTTCCAAATCCACAGGCTCACGTATTATACACATTTTTGCTATCATGCAATAAATTATAAATTAACAAGTATATTTGTTTTAAGAAAGAATAGTGTTGGAAGAGATTACTCAGAATTTATATAACTTGACAATCAGAGCACCAAAAAAAAAAAAAGCAACCCAAACAAAGCTGAACCAAAACAAATTCATGCCCTTTTTGACCTTTTTCTGTTGTAACATAATCTTATTTTCATTGATTTGTAAGAGTTCGTTACATATTAAGTAAAATGTATATAAAATAGTTAAAAAAGTCTTTAATTGGATATTTAAATTTTATTTATCCAATAGTAACATCTTTAAATGGATCAACCTAAAATTGTGTGTTTTATATTGTTTGCCAATGTTTTTCCAGTTTGTTTGCCTTTTGTTCTTTTTACTGTGTTGTCTTCTTAAGCATGTATCAACTTAAAATTTTTTATGTGGCTTAATCTAGAGATCTTTTTCTTTGCTTTTTCCATTGCTTTCTTGTTGCAAAAGTTCTTCTCATCCCAAAGGTAGATAAATATTTTTGTAGTTTCATATTTTAAAATTGGACTTTTAAAATCCATCTGGAAATTTGTTTCAATGTATTTGTTAGGGAAAGAATCTATTTACCGAATGATGAAACAATTACTTTCAGATTCCTGAGCAAACTCTATTATTTGATTTCATGCCCATTGCTAAAATCGTAAAATAATTATGTGTCCAGGGAAAAAAAACATTTTTGACCTTGATTCTTCATAAAAAACCTTATTTTGGTGTTTTAGATTAGCAGATGTATTTCAAGGACATAGTAATAACCCAGAGACCTTACTTTTGGCAATGGTAACTCTAAAGATGGGAGCAATAGGGTTACAATGGCAGATTTAACTGATGGCTTCCTATAGGATAAAATTTTATCATCCATAGAACCTTACGCATTAACCTACATAGACAATATTGTTCAGTAAATTTTTTTTAAAGAGAAAAGTTGAAAAAAAGTTTGTATATTTTTTTCCCCTCTAATACTTAAATTGGGTTTCAATTAAATTGGTTTAGGAGTGATATATGTATATGTGTGTGTGTATGTACATATACATTTATATGTATATATTTGTGTGTGTATGTTTAATTTGTTCTTTTCATGAAGGTGCCAAGTAATGACATTACATATTTATTAAGTAGTACTATATACCTGAGTCAAAATCCCAGTTCCATCATGTATGTTTTAGACAGAAATTCTACTCATTTTTTTTCTGGAGTTTTTAGAGATACTATTATTGCTCCTGTGGAATAAAAAATGTAATGTTAAATGAATTCATCTGCAGTCTAGCTTTCTGTTATTTGATCTAAATTATATGCAATGGCTTTGATGACACTGAGAAGAAGTAAATTGTTTAAGGTTTGAAATTACTTTAACCACCTTGACATTCCAATAATATTTGGCAAGTTCTTTCAGTGAGAGAAGACCCTAATTTCTCCTTTACTGGGTTGGATACTTGAAGCACCTATAAAGATTTTTTTTTAAAGTCTTAAGAAATACATGTATCCCACACTGTCCAAACTCTTCCTTCCTGAACTCAGAAAGTTAACAGGTTTAGATAAATTTCTTGTATGTAAATTATATCTGTTTTCTGTTTAAAACAGAAGAATGAAATGGATTCAGTAACCAGCTATGCCAACTCAAAGACCAAATAAATTTGGATGGTGAGGGATACTTTATTGGGTTATGCTAGGCTTCCTATAATGTGGCCCACTTAAACGGTGGAGATGAAATGGAAATACTGTTCTGGATTCAAGGAACTGATGACCCCACATATTTTGAGAAGCTAGACAAAGATGTCCCTTTTAGCATTCTAGAGTTTCCTGAAGATCCATTGGGTTCCCAGGCTTTACTGGGGTTGGGTGGGATGAGGGATGGAGAAGAGACTACAGTCCACCCTCACAATTCAGTGGGAAGGGTTTGCTGACTGCAAATGACCTTATCAGAGATGGAAGTTAGGATTTCATTGGCCACTAGGTGGCTTCAGTTACCTACAAAGAAAGGGTCAAATCCAGAGGTACTGTGGGGTTGTTTTTCATACTTTATTTTATGGAAGTAACATCACTTTGTGAGTCTTTATCTTTTGAGCTATATGACAGAACTAATTTATAAAACTTTAGGGCCAAGTTTATAAAACTTGAGGATTATCTAGTTTTACCTTCTCATTTTAGAGGTAAAGAACATTTAGGAAGTTGACTCAGCTCTGAAGGGACAGATTCAGAGCTAGAACCCAAGTCCCTGACTCCTGGTCTTGTTCTTTAGCTGTTGGGTCAGTGCTCCTAATTTAGTTTTTATTTCTCTGAAATCATACCACAGGATTACATAGCACTGACTGGTGGCACAGTGGGTAAAGCTTTTGGCTGCTAACCAGAGGGTCAGCAGCTCAAACCCACCAGTTGCTGAGCAGGAGGAAAATGAGGCAATCTACTTCTGTATATATTTACAGCCTTGGAAACCCTATGGGGGGTCACTATGAGTCAGAATCTGACTTGATGGCAGTGGGTGTGGTGTGTAGGACTGTGCCTAAGTCCTAAAATTGGTGTATTCAGACGTGTCACTAGGGTTGCTGTCACCCAAGTCAGTAACCAATGTTGTCAGCACCCTCCGACCATAGACCTCCTCCTGTACCAAGCCATATAGAATCCTTAGTAATGTTTATTATCAATTTTAATCTTAGAATAATATGTGATAAATATAGTTGTAAATTTAAAAAAATATAATCTGCCTTAAAAAAAAACCCCAAACTCACTGCCGTTGAGTCAGATTCAACTCATAGTGACCCCTCCTTGGGTTTCTGAGGTGGTATCACTACAGAAGCAGATTTCCCAGTCTTCCCTCTGAGGCGTGGCTGGTGGGTTTGAACCGTCAGCCTTCTGGTTAGCAGTTAAATGTCTTAGGCACTAAGCCACCAGAGTTCCTATAATATGCCTTAGATTGTATGAATACTAACAACAAATTGTTTTGTAAAATCTTCCTGTACTGAATTATAACAGTATTAGTTATAGCATTATTAGAAACAGGAAAAAAAAAAAAGACAAAAACCAAATTCACTGCCATCGAGTCAATTGTGACTCACAGAAACAGAATGGAAGCCTTTTAAAATTTTTTTCCTTTTTTTTAAGTGCTACTTCATTCTCAAAAAAAGTTATTGATATAGGTTCACAAATAATAATTACCACAATAGTGTAGTTAAAACACCAAAAATTTTCACAAAATTAGCAGCTATAAAAATACCAGCAGGAATGAAAACAAATAACAGCACATGCTTATAGCTGGCAGGTGAGACCTAGTGATTCAAAACATCATGCTAATTGGGTAACAATGACAGCTCTGACTAGAGCACATTGTTGTTGTTGTTGTTGTTATTTTGCCTCCAGTCGGCTGACTCATAGAGACCCCTCCTTGAGTTTCCGAGGCAGTATCACTATGAAAGTAGGATTGCCCAACCTTTCTTCCGAGGAGTGGCTGGTGGGTTTGAACCGCCAGCCTTCTGGTTAGCAGTCAAAAAGTAAATTAGCATAGAATTTTAGCCTTGTAAGTGTATTGATACATATCAACTGGTCTTATGAAAAATGTTTTTATTTGTTATAACTAACTACAGATATTATTATTTTTTTTTTTTAAATAATAAATTTCTGCTGAAACATTGCACAAAAATTTTCTAGACAGTCATTTTGGTGTCACCCCCTCTGACAGTATCACCTGGCCTGATCTTCACCCCCTGTACCTCTCTAGTAATGCCACTATGGGGTAGGCAGGTGGTGAAGTGAATGGTAGGGGCACTTTGTGGGAAGGATTGCTTAGTATCTTCTCTACCCTCAAATCAATTTGCATGCTGAGATTAATCACCTGATCACTTGGCAAGACTCAGAGTTGGAGAGTTTTAAAAATTCGTATTAATCCTGAATAAGGCCTAGACTTCTGTCATATACCTTGTCTCCTCTTCTCTTCTTCAGATGAAAGCACCCCCCCATGATCTTTTGTAGATTTCTGATTAATATTGAACCTTTAGAACAAAGGGAAACCTCTTTTTTTTAAATAGCTCAAAGGCCACTAAAAAACTAACCAACCCAAAACCAAACAAACTTACTATGTATCAACTCAAAATAATATATGGCACTTTTGAATTTTGTTTTCTTGGGAGGAAGCAAATGTGGTGTTCATATCAACTGCTTTTTGTAGCAAGTTAAGAAAAACTTAAATTTTATTTTTAAAAATAGCATGTAAAATTTTCTGTAATTTACGTATTATAGCTCATTTCTAGAGTGAAATAGAAATAAGAGACCCTTAAGAGAGAAGAAAGAATGAAACGACGGGAAAGAAAAGAGATAGGATGGAAAAAGTGATGGAGAAGGAACTACTTAGCAGGAAAATGGATTACTTTTATCTAAGAGTGAGGAGAAAGAACAACAAGAGGGCTAGTTGAGAAGGAATGTATGTGGAGGAAGTAACAATGGATGGGCCTGTGGAAAGAGGGCAAACGTGAGCACCAGTAGTAGAAGGAGGGAATGGAAGAGGAAGGAGCAGGAGGCATAGTTCTCTGCTCAGGCCTCCCAGGACTTCCCTACTAACCTTCTTTGCTAATCCTGGATTGTCCCATCCTTCCTTACAGCCTTAAACCTACTCTTCATCTAGCCACCAGCCCAGCTTCATCCCTTGATCCATTGCAGTTCCATAAAAGTTGTTCACATGCTTATTATGAATCCACCAAGTATAGTTGGAGTAAGAATTAAATGCCATGTTGTTATAATGTGCTGTCGAGTCAGACCGGACTTGGGTTTCCGAGGCAGTATCACTGCGGAAGTAGGTTGACTCAACTTCCTTGTGAGGAGCAACTGGTGGTGTGAACCACATTAAATGGCATAGTACTTGAAAAGCTCTCGAACGGTATTTGCCTTGTTTGGTTCAACCAGAGCCAGTTACTGTGAGGTTGATTCCAATTCATGATGACCTCTTGTGTGTTAGAGTAGAACTGTGCTCCATAGGGATGATTTTTCAGAAGTAGATCAAAATGAAGTAGGCCTTTATTCTGTAGTGCCACCGGCGGGACTTGAACCTCCAACCTTTCTGTTTAGCAGCCAAGTGTGATAACCTTGTGCACTACCAGCAGACTCCTATACTCTAATAAGTGGTTGCTATTATGATTGATAGGGACCTTCTTTTTTTT
This sequence comes from Orycteropus afer afer, assembly GCF_000298275.1. Classification (NCBI taxonomy): domain Eukaryota; kingdom Metazoa; phylum Chordata; class Mammalia; order Tubulidentata; family Orycteropodidae; genus Orycteropus; species Orycteropus afer. The sequence goes on from NW_006922009.1 coordinate 314,821, forward strand.
TCCTCTTGTAATGAGCACTGGAAACATTTCTATAAATATAAATTACATTGAAACATTTTAATTGAGTCTTTGAAGTAAAATTGTGTGTGTGTGTGTGTGTGTGTGTATTAATGGTATGTTGGAGCTCAATTGAGTAAAAATGTAGTTGGTTTATGGTCACAGCCAGCTACCCAGAGGGACCGAGTAGTTGAACCTGTGGGCTTGGGACCATAATCTCAGGGGGGACAT
>NW_006922009.1:315578-318498 GCF_000298275.1 Orycteropus afer afer
TGGGAAGAGGTAACTATGGGGAGGAAGTGGGAGGGGAGCTGTTGCATTGTGGTAAACTGTGGTCAATGTCATGAGACCAAGTGTATGTGAACTGCTGTATGGAAAGTGAATTTTCTGTGTAAATCTTCACCCAAATCACAATAAAAAAAAAAAATGTAGTTGGTTTGGACGAAATCCACCTAAAGTTTAAATTATATCTCATTTTCTCTTCCTTAACGTAGTGATTTAAAAGGAGTAATAGTCACTCTGAGTGATGATGGTCATTTGCAGTGTTCATACCTGGGGACTGACCCTTCTCTTTTCCAAGCTCCAAAAGTTGAATCTAGAGAAGTGAGCTATGATGAACTTGATGTAGAATTCAAGGAACTTCAGAAAATCATCAAAGATGTTAACAAAACACAAGGTATTGCATTTCTAGCTTTCTATTATTTGATTTTTATAAGTATCCATCGCAAAATTCAGATTGTCTTCTTGTATATGAATAATGTTTTATACATAGTTAATTTTCTTCTTAGACTTAATTAAAATCATATTTGTAAAAATAATGTTGATCATTAGCACACAAGGTCTTTGTGCTTAGTTTGTATGTGATAGCTTTGAAAAACATGTGCTATTTAAGATGTGTTTTAGGATTAGCATTACCTATTGTTTCTCTTTAAACAAAGGAACAAATGTCTTTTGGTAGCAGTTTTAGGTCTTGTGAAGAGCATTAATATTTAGAATGATCATTTGTTAATGTCTAATACCCCTGAAAAAATTGTAGTTGCTTCTTCTAAAAAGATATAAAGCAATACATGAGTTATTATTTATTAAAAATGTAGTCATTTACAGTTTAGTAAACAACAACAATGTAATTTATGTATGTGGTTAATTAGCCGTGCCAATGGAGTATTGTCTGTGTTGTTCTGATTTCTAGTGACTCAGAGACTGATGATATTTTCAGTTCCTAAGTTTTGAGTAACTCAATATTATCTTACTTTGGGATTCACAAGGGTATAATTTTATTGTAAATTAAAAGGAGAAACAAAACACCAATCCTGCAGTTTGACTTGGACATGTGAAAAGCATTACTTTATGTTCCCTTTTCAGGGTCAGGTAAAAGTATTTTTTTAATGAGAAAAAATATGGATTATTTTCTCATAAAAGAAATGTTAAAACAAGTAGGAATAATAAAAGAAGCACAGCATCAAAGCCAACCAAAGCAACATAGCCAGTCTTCATCCTGAATAGTCACTTTACTAGATTTATGTATTTTTTCAGTCTGTTACCAAGATTTTATTCCTTTGTTCCTGAAAAATTTAAATAATATATTTAAAAATATGAATATTAAAATGAAATTATAAAGCTTTGGCTTCACACTTTCTTTTGGAAAGTTTTGAAAGAAAACTAGTGAAGTTAGGTTTAAGTATTTTCAGTTACTAAAAATCTGTTTGATACCATCACCCCCATGTCAACTAGAGAATGGTTAAAATTTGTTTCGTCACATAATAATATACAGGTTTTTCACATTTTTGATACTAGTGTTTTGGGGATTAATGAAATTAAAAGTCTAATTTTGTCATTTGAGAATATAATTTGGAAAGAGGGGTATGTATATGTATATATATATATATATATATATATATGAACATGAAATTTGCAGAGTTCATTAATAAAGTTAATGTGGCTTTTCACTTCACATTTTGTGCCTTGAGAATTTTCCATTTCCATAAGCAATATGCTAATGGTATTTTGATTAACCCTTAATTGTGTTTAAAATTTCTTAGAAAATCACTTACAGCTAAAAGTAATTTCTTGTTGGTCACAGTGATGTCCTTGGGTGAGAAGGTTAAGCTGTTTTTTTTTTTTGTCATTATCTTGATCCTTATGTGTATCTTGAAATAACTGGTAATTAAGCTAGGGAGGTATCCACAGACTTGGGTGCAGAGTTCATTATTTATATAACCTCACATTTCAGTTAATGTTTGAAGTTCACTGCCCCTTCCATACCACTATCATTTGGTTTTATTTCTGAAAAACAAAGAGAAATCTTTTAAAAAGAGAAGCTTTTAAAATATTTTATTTCCCAATATGGAAAAAAAATTTAGAATTCTGTACTCCAATAAAACTCTGTACATTTTTTAAATGAAAATACCTGAGGATGGCACAGGACTGGGCAGTGTTTCTGTTATACATCAGGTATGAGTTGGAGCCAAGTGCACTGCACCCAACAACAGCAAATTATATAAAAGGACCAAATTATTTCACTGCAGAAGGTTATGAGAGATTAAAACTCTGAACTTTTTGATGACCTTATTATTCATTTCAATGTCACTTATTTTAGTACAGTGGCTTTAACTTGCAAGTGTATTTCACGGTTTTGTCAGTTATGTTCAGTACTGACAGTTTTTTTTGAAACCAACAATCTCAGCAATATTTAAAGCCAATTTAAAGAGTATGTTTTGTTGTACACATGGTGCATATTATCCACTGTAATAAAAGTTTTTTGAAGCTAATTTTTTGTGTTTAAGTTATATGAGGAATGCATGCTGTAAGCATAAAATTATAGTAATAATTTCTATATGACTCATGGATACTGCAGTTTATCATATTTAACCTATTAGTGTGAATCCTGGCTTCAGTTTTGTTACCAGTAGTCAACAACATCTGCTGGTAGAATTTCCTTGTGATTTAGGCAGTTGGTTGTGTTCTCTGTGTGGGTTGGTATGAAGGAATGAGTACAGAGATGAGATAGACTCCAACAAAGCTGGATCTTCAAGGAGAGAGGGAGAGGGAGAGGGAGGGAAGGAGGCATGCAGACAGAGACAGACACACACCCACACACACACATACACACAGAGAACAGTAAGATATGGGGAATAGAAATAAAAATCAACACCCTATTGGGAATAATGTCTGGGATAACTATATAATATGCAAT
>NW_006922009.1:318708-339179 GCF_000298275.1 Orycteropus afer afer
TATATATATATAAACTCTGACCTTTGAATATTGGGAACATTTACACTAGGTGACCTTGTTGGAAGTTATGTCATTTAGGATTATGGTTGGCTACATATAACAGAATATCCAGATTAGGTGGTTTAAAGAAGGTAGGGGTTAATTTCTTTCTCATGTAAAAGAAGGCCAAAGGTGGGCACGCTAGGGCTGGCTTGTCAGCCCCACAGTCACCAGGGACTCAGATTCCTTCTTCCTTCAGGTCATCTGTTGGTCAGGATGGCTTCTGGAGCACCTGCCCTCACCTCTGCAGCTGGTCAACTCCCTTAAGGAGCTTTCCTGAAAGCCACTTTCTGAACAACTTCACTCACATCTCACTGGCCATTCCAAGCTGTAGAAGAGACTGGGAAATCACATGTCATAGCTAACCATTTTGTTGCTCATAATAATACTGAGGTTCTTTTGGAAAAGCAGAATTGAAGAATTGTTCTTGGGAGAGCAATGATCAACTTTTTGTATTCTCAGTAACTGAATTATGGAAATTCCCACTCTGAATCTTGCAGTGTTGGTGGGAATGCCTGATGGCAGTTGCAGGTGATCTTCTTTTTGTGAGGCAGATAATTCATGTGGCATCATCCAAGTTTCCTTCCATAGTTTCAGTCAGCCATCCTCATCGTATGGGGAATATTTCCTCTCAAAATCACAAGGTGACTTCAGCAGTTCCAGGCACTATGTACGGATATGCTGATTTCCAGGGAAGAGAAATAGCTCTTGAATCTTCCATTTCATTAGGGAGGGATAGCTTTCCCAGAAGCACCCCATGCTCCTAACTTCCCTTGTTTCCCATTTGCCAGGAGTAAGTCACATGTTCATGCCTAAAACAATAAAGGGTTTAGAGAACAGAATCACCATGATTGGATTTGAACAATTGTGATTCTCCCTGGAGCTTTGCAGAGGTCACTTTCCCTGCAATGAAGATGAATACTACAAAATTAGGGCTCTGCCAAGAAAGGAGGAGGGGAGAAGAATCACCGTTGGGTAGGCAGCTATACACACATATATGTATATAAATATTATTTATATTTCTTTTCTCTTTAGGATCTGTCACTTCTTCAAAATATTTCATTATGTACATAAGTTTTTTTAAATTGTGAACAGTTTTTAAAATTGTGTGTATTTGATAATTCAAGCAGTACTAAAAGTGCAAACAAAGGAAAACATATTTCCCTTCAATCTCAAGTCTTGGTGTTATTCCTTAACCCTTTCGTGACCCATGGGATATAAGTTGCCCACCAACATTTTTAGCCTCTCTGGTTTCTTGAGAAGCTGCTATTACCAGTTGTAGTATGTGGTATTGCTTGGCAGGGAACTTTATAACTGTGTAAATCTGTGGAAACAGGCTTCACCCCACCTATCCTATCACCAGAGTCCATTTGGGACATATGTGCCCCACAAAATTTTAATCAAAATCCCTATTACCTCAAAAATAATTTTCTTTTGTTTTTATCATGCTTTCCATTACTGAAAACACATAATATCAACAAAAATTCAAAGCAGAAAATAATTTGGTCATGAAAGGATTAAACGTTATCCATAGTGAACATTTTTGTATAATCCACATATTTATGAATTTTTCATGTTTATTAACTTTTTACACAAATACGTGCATATGAGACACATTGTTCTACATCTTACTTTAAAAAAAAAAAATACTGGGTATATCTTGGAGTTCTTTTCATATCAGTGTATAAAGATTGACCAAACCAAAATACCAAACTCACTGCTGTCAAGTCGATTCAACTCATAGTGACCCTCCTTGGGTTTCCGAGGCAGTATCTCTATGGAAGTAGATTGCCCAATCTCCCTTCCGAGAAATGGCTGGTGGGTTTGAACTAACAGCCTTCTGGTTAGCAGTCAAATACTTAGGCACTATGCCACCAGAGCTCTCATAACGATTGACAGCACTTTTATTTACAGCTTTGGACCATTGCATAGTATGAATATACCATAATTGTTTTAATCACTTCCCTATTGGGAGATATATAGCTCTTTAGGTTGTTTTCAGTTTTTAATTATTACTTTTTAAAATAACTACTGATAGTGTTGCAGTGAACTTCCTTTGGCATGTTTGTGAATATTACATAAATTTTGGGGAGTAAAATTGTTAGTTCACAGGATAATATGTACCTTTTATATTTTGATAGTTACAGCAAAACTACTTTCAAAGAAGTTGTGCTAATTTAGGCTTCTGTCATTAGTTCATGAGAGTGTATTATTTGCCACCATTGATCAACCTCTGGGTCACCTCTTAGCAAATATTTTTAGGCAGCTTTCTTTTACAGTATTGTTGAGGAAAAGAATTAGCATCAAGCTTCTAATTCTGTATTGAATTAGGTTTTTCAACTTGTATGTCTGTTTTTTTTATTTAAAATATTGTATGTATAAACCTTTAGAAAAAAAAAAAACTTTATATTTCAAGTTTTATTTCATTTTAGTTTAAATAGTTTTTTTTTTTTTTTAAACTACAGGTGTTTGGCCCACGACTGAGAGAGAAGATGACTTGACACTTTCTGCCATGGTTTCGACTAATTTTGATTCAGTGACTGTAGGTGTATTTAAAGAGATTTACGATAGTGGTGGGCTTTGATGAACTGTGGTTACAATTTCAGTTTAAATTCTAGGACTCTAAATAGAAACTGTCCAGAGCAGATAATGAAAGAGGCCTTGTGGTACAGTGGTTAAAGCAGTTGGTTCTGATGAACTGGGGTTACAATATCAGTTTAAATTCTAGGACTCCAAATAGAAACTGCCCAGAGCAGATAATGAAAGAGGCCTTGTGGTACAGTGGTTAAAGCAGTTGGCTGCTAACCAGTAAGTCTGTAGTTTGAAACCCCTTGTCACGCCACTGGAAAAACATGCAGCAGTCTGCTTCTATAAAGATTTACAGGCTTGGAAACCCTATGGGACAGTTCTACTCTGTCCTTTAAGGTTGCTATGAGTTGGAATCAACTTGACAGCAGTAGATTTGGTGTTTTGGTTTTGGTTGGGTAGATAAAAAATTTTAGGTTTTATTGCTTTCTGGATACAAACATTCCTAGCCTCTTACATCTCTTAGGAAATCCTTGGGGAGGATTTTTGTTTATGAGTGGGCCAGAAAAAGGGGAGGAAGATCAGAAGCAGAATAGATTCTTGTCTTATTCTGGTTCTATTTGGTACTGAAATATTTTTCAAATTTCTGTAATTCCAGAGTATTGAGTTAATTCTAATCCAAATGAGTAATACTGACCCCACAAGTTTTTTTTTTTAAAGATTCCTTAACATCATGTTTATGAATGATTTAGCTCAAGGATTGATAAATTGCAGTCTTTAGTACATTGTAGGGTAGGGAGGAGTAGTTTAAAAGTGGGTGGTTGGTCCAGAAACTATTTTTCCCCCTCACTTTGTATAACCTAGGGCAAGTTATTTAAATTTCTTTGTCTTATTATTCTCTTCTATAAAGTAGGAATTATGATCTATTTTGTCAAATTGTTATGATAATTATTAATCATCATAATTATCTAATCATATTTTACTTCTTCTAACATTCATCATCCTTATCATCACCTACATCCCACTACTTCTCTTGTTCACTGCCATATCCTTAGTGCCTGTCACATAGTGGGCTCTCAATATCTGTTTATTTCATGAATGAATCAATAAACTTGAGGAACAAAAGAGATGAAAGAGGGACTGTTCTCGGTATACCACCCCATTTCCTTGTTTATTTTGCTGTGACTAGTTGTTTGGCTAGGAGCTCTGGTAGCGTAGTGCCTAAGGCACTTGACTGCTAACCAGAAGGCTGGCGGTTCAAACCCACCGGACACTCCTTGGAAGGAAGGTTGGGCAATCTTTTTCCGTAGTGATACCACCTCAGAAAACCAAGGAGAGGTCGCTATGAGTCGGGTCCGACTTGACAGCACATAACAACAACAACAAAGTTGTTTGGCTATGGTTGTCTCATTGTTTACAGTTTGGGCAAAATGTATTGTTTATCTGTGTCTCTACCAAAAGTTGATCAATTTAGGCAAGGATTGAATTCACTGGCTTGCTATATTTGGAGTTCACATCATATAATTCTGCCTGGAAAATGACCTCAATATTTGAGTTGTTGTTGTTGTTGTTGTTATGTGCCGTCGAGTCGGCCCCGACTCATAGTGACCCCTCCTTGGGTTTCCGAGGCAGTATCACTATGGAAGTAGGATTGCCCAACCTTCCTTCCGAGGAGTGGCTGGTGGGTTTGAACCGCCAGCCTTCTGGTTAGCAGTCAAGTGCTTTTAGCCACTATGCTACCAGAGCTCCTGGGTATCATAGCGTAATATAAGTGGTTGTCATGAGTGTTTTAAAGATTAATCTTAGTTTAAACAGCCAACCTGAGTTTTGATAAAAATCACGTTACCATTGCCATAGAATAGTAAATTGGGTACACTTAAAAAAAAAAAAAAAGCACTATATATGAAAGAAACATTTACCCAGCCGAGTCACATAGTAGAAGCACTGTTTTAACGTTGGCCATTCAGCACACACCATTTCTCACTATACCTGAAGGGTGTAGTCTGAGTGGAACATTTCTGCTTAGTTAGCTGACAAATGTACACACATTTTCTTGCCTTGGAAATGATTATTTTTTTCCTTTAGGCAACTTACATAATTTTTTCTAGGTTCTCTTAATCATAGGCTATTTAGAATGAAGAATTCCCTGTCTGTTTTTTAGAAACCTTTGGTCTTTGTAGGAAGGGACCTATGGAGTAGCATTATATTGTAATGTATATTTCTCTACTGGTAACCTGGAGTGCTGCTTCCTCTCAACTTGGTGTCTATTTCCAGCTTCATTTTCTCTGTCTTACTATTTTTCTTTCTTAAGAGATTTCTTCAAAGTATTATGTTCCTTCTGTTGGAAAACATTAGCCCTATGATTTATGTGTCTAAGGTGCTATGGTATCTTCCTTTGGCCATTTCTCTTTGGCTATAATTTTATGTTCCCAAAGGACTGCTTGTAGTATCTAGGTGTTTAGACATGGGTTGAGAAAACCAGAAACAGGAGATGCTGGTTTCTCTTCTAGCTTTGTGGATGCTAAGTGTAAAATATCTCCTGGATTTTAGGTAATACTAAAACAAAAAGCCTGGTGTAATATTTTATAAACTAAACTAAACCCACTGCCACTGATCAGTTTTGACCCATAGTGATCCCCATTGGGTTTCCAAGGCAGTAAAACCTGACAGAAGTAGATTGCCCAGTCTTCCTTCCACAGAGTGGCTGGTGGGTTTGAACCACCAACATTCTGGTTAGCAGTCAAATGCCTTAGGCACTGTGCCACTAGAGCTCCTTAGTATTTTATATTGAATCATTATTATGAAAGCCCAAAGCTCAAAAATAATATAATTTATATTAGGCTGTGGAGTCTTTTATAGAGGAGACAAGCTTTGCTATCCTATCTCTCTCATTGAGATAGTAGATCACAGTTCAAATACTATTTCCTATGGAGCTGTAAATAAATTATGAATCTGCTATCTCTTAATTATGATGATGCCCTTTTCATTATCCTTATTGCTTAGAAGTGGCAGTTTTTCTTAGTAAGAAAAATTTTAACTAGATTAATCTAAAGCATAGTAGATCTGATTTATTAGTTTAATAGAGACTTTATGGGAATTCATATGGGTATTATTAGAAAATATGTTACACCTTGGTCTTAGTCTATTCTGGAGTGAACATTTTTCCCTCTTAATCTACCTTAGCTGATTCTCAAAGGATGCTTTTAAATTAGTTTGTGATATGTATTAGTAAACTAATTCAAAAGCATCCTTTGAGAATCAGCTTAGTTAGATTAAGAGGGAAAAATGTTCACGCCAGAATAGGCTAAGACCAAGGTGTAACATATGTATTAGTAAAAACAAAATACACTCCCATTTTATTTTCTAGGTGTAAGGGCTCTCAATCTCTATATTATTAATCAGAATAAAACATACCTTTGGAAAGTTGAAGGTACACCAGCCTAAAAGAATGCATAATCTTTATCTGGGAAATAAAGAGATTTCTTCTATATAATATAATGAACAAGTTAATAGAAATAATTAGTTTGAATGTTTAAGTACCTTTGGAAATAGAGTGATTTGATAAAATATGTGACCAAGGTGGCTGTTTTAAATATTAGCTCATAACTTTCTAGATGAAGGTATCAAAAAATAACTTTGGCTCTTTTAGTCTGTCATCACAGTGATAAATACTTTGTAGTTAGTTTCCTCTTTTTCTTTAGTGGAAAGTATATATTGTACCCATTGTGTTCACCCACTGATGTGTAATACTGAAATCACTCTTTTCTGCTTTCTCTTTTTGATTCTGTATTTACAGCAAGCCACTGATATTGAAGTGGGAACTGACCTTGTCCCTTCAGTCACAGTGAAGGTATTGTACAATGGTTTTAGACTGTAATGTGCAAACACTATTACATATTTCATCACATCTGTCACTGTTGTCACCCTCTAAGTAGCTTACGGAAATGCAAAATAAACACTTGAAATGTCTTCCTCAGCCTTGGATTGTGAATAGATAACCTTCATTATTACCAACATACCTAAAACTGATCATTATATTTCTAGCAATAAGTATATAATAAAAGCATTTGTTATGACTTACTCCTACCATTCTTTAAATGCTCAGCATGATCCAGGGTCTTTTTAGTAGAAATATAATTGACATTTAAAATATGCTAAAGGAATTGTGTCATTATCATTCATAACAGACCAATTAATTGATTATAGCATCATAAATAGTATTTTGTGAAATGATATTGAAGATCCTATAAATGCTAATTATCTCTTTATTCTATATATGATTATGTGTTTGAAAAGAATCCTGGTCTCCTATCTGCCATAACATTAGCTTTAGATGGATGTATTTATAGCAAGAAAATACTTAATGAAGAAGCCACAAAGTAGAGTGGTGACAAATTGATAGCCTTGGAATAATAGAATATGAAGGATGTGGTTTTGGTTAAGATTTTTAGTTCTGTCATTGTAGAATTTTAGAAGTAGAACTCAAATGTAGAACCCTCTTAAGACATTTAGATTAAAGTGTGGTAATCAGTCAGCACATTATTAGGCTGAAAATATTTATCACTGCCCAGACCTTGGAAGCCAGGGAAAGTTGTGGATTTTGGCGATTCACTTAGTCAAAACTTGGACGGGGCTTTATATTTTCTTAGATTATGGGTTGCTGTCCTTGGAGGAGCTTGACAGGGAACCAGACTTTACCAATTGTGTTCGCTTACACTGGATCCAGCGGGTGGCCCACGTGTGGAGATCTTTGGTAAAAGTTGAAGGGAGCCCAATCTTATAACAGTTTCCTAAGCTAATTTTTTTGGATCCTTGCCACTGGAAACAAGGGTGGTCTTTTCCCAGTGCCTCTTCCCCTATCCAATCAAAGCCTCTATCTCATTAATACTTCTGAGTCTGGAAAAGCAGTAGTGGAAAGAAATCAAATACTTAGGGGAAAAAATAGCAACAACAACAAAAAGAAAACCCCCCAAAATACTGCTGAGTTCCAGGAATAATCTATACACTTTCATTCGGGGAAACTTCTTTTATACTTATCTAATTATATTGTTCAGACACATACATATAACAATTCAGAAGTACACTGTAAATTGCAAAAAGAACTCTTGTATGAGATAACATTGCTCATGCTAACTTTTTCCCTAACCATGAATAATTGTGGTAAGTAAACACACCTTACCCTCCCCTGCATTTCTTAGCCTTCCATGTGTAATAGCTACCTTAAAAGGATGGCATAGTACTCCTGGAAAATTCTCCTTCGTAAGTGAAATTTGCTATATTTGATAATGACTGAGTCACATCTCTGTTTCTCATTGCCATTTTAGTGCATGAGAAAGAATGCAAACACACATTGCACAAAATTGACTGGACTTACCCAGCAGACACAATAACTTCCTGATTCTGTCTGACAGTTTCTATACAAATGTCTGCTATAAATCTCTTCTTATGGTCTTTTATAACAACAGCGGCCAAGATACATAACCATGCAAGTTTCCATCATAATAAATCCTGTTAATTGAGAAGAGTTTTCCATCAGTTCCAAGTGAATGAAGATGTGGCTACCTTGAGTATGTGTGCATGATGCGTGACCATCTATTCCAGGGAACGAGGCAGAGTTATTCATACCTGGCCTTTGGAGTCGTATTTATATATCTAGGATAAAATTTAAGATTATATTTCCTAAGACTCATATTTCATTTTGTTAGAAGCAGAAAATAGCATGGAAAATTCTCATATTAACGTTTATATTTTCTCCTTAATATTCTATAATTATTTTTCTCTTAAAATATGACGTTTATGATCTAGCCAAGACTTTAACTCTTTTCTTGGCTCCAACACAACTATTCTTTGTTACTGTAGTTATTTTCATCACATACTTCCTTGATTCACATTTTGAAAAGGCCCAGCCCATTGTTGGGGTTCAATAAATCTGTGTATGAGACATATCACGATCATGCATCTTAACCAAATGTAAACCCTTCTTGTAACAATGTCAGATTGCGTGATCGTTGTCTACATAGACATCGCTCTACCAGGCAGAGTCACAATGTCTGCTGCTTTACAAATGGCTTATTACTACTTTAAGGCTTTTTCATTTTCATTTTTAAAACTAAGCCCTCATGAGAAGGGCCTGGTCACAGTTTTTAACTTGAGCACTTACTGGCTTTATGGTCTTGGGCATTTTATTTAGCTTTTCTGAACCTCTCTTTCTTAAACTGTAAAATGGGGATGCCTTTTTTTCAGTTGTATGGTTATTTTGAGACTTAACCACAGTAAGTTAAGTGCATGGACTCTGGATTCCTATAGCCCACATTTAGATCATGATTCTTCTACTTATAATCAGAATGGCTTGGGCAAATTATTTAGCCTGAACAAGACCCAGTTTACAGTTCTGTAAAATAGCGCATAATGATAGTACCCGTTTTACACTGTTTTAAAGATTAAATGAGAAAATGCACACAAATCATTTATTAGCATGGGTCTACATATATAAAATACCTCTAATGGTTGTTATCATTAATATTATTTTATTTAAAAATATATATGACTAGCAGCATGATTAGTCATAAATACTTAGAAATAAAATAGTATTAATGATAACAATCATTAGAGTTGTTTTATATACATGTTGTTGTTGTTGTTATGTGCTCTCGAGTCGGCCCCGACTCATAGCGACCCCTCCTTGGGTTTCCGAGGCAGTATCACTACGGAAGTAGGATTGCCCAACCTTTCTTCCAAGGAGTGGCATAGAGACATGCTAATAAATAATATGACTAGCAGCATTATAAGGAGCTCTGGTGACATAGTGCCTAAAGCATTTGACTGCTAACCAGAAGGCTGGCGGTTCAAACCCACCAGCCACTCCGCGGAAGCAAAACTGGGCAATCTGCTCTAGTAAAGATTTACCACCTTGGAAACCCAAGGGGGTTGCTATAAGTTGGAATCAACTTGACGGGAGTGAGTTGGTTTTAGTAGCATTATATTGTTGTTGTTATTAGCAGCATTATATTGTTGTTGTTATGTGCCATCGAGTTGAACCCAACTCATAGCAACCACTCCTTGGGTTTCCAAGGCAGTATCACTATAGAAGTTGTTGTTGTTGTTGTTAAGTGCCGTCAAGTCGTTTCCAACTCATAGCGACCACATGCACAGCAGAACGAAACACTGCCCTATCCTGCGCCAGCCCCACAATCCCTGCTATACTTGAGCCCATCACCGCATCAATCCATCTCGTTGAAGGCCTCCCCCTCTTTCGTCGACCCTCCACCCTACCAAGCATGACATCCTTCTCCAGGGAATGGTCCCTTCTTACAACATGACCAAAATAGGTGAGACAAAGTCTGGCCATTCTTGCTTCCAAGGAGCATTCTGGCTGCACTTCCTCCAGGACAGATCTGTTAGTTCTTTTAGCAGTCCACGGTACTTTCAGCATTCTTCGCCAGCACCACAACTCAAAAGCATCAACTCTTGTTCGGTCTTCCTTATTCATTGTCCAGCTCTCACATGCATACGAGGCGATTGGAAATATCATGGCTTGTGTCAGGCGCACCTTAGTCCTCAAGGAGATATCCTTGCTCCTCAGCACTTGAAACAGTTCCTTCGCAGTTGACTTTCCCAATGCTACACGTCGTCTAATGTCCTGACTGCTGCTTCCGTTGGCATCGATTGTAGAACTAAGCAACGTGAATTCCTTGACAACCTCAATCTTCTCTCCATTGATTGTGATGCTGCTCATTGGTCCAGTTGTGAGGATTTTTGTTTTCTTTATATTGAGACGTAATCCATACTGCAGACTGTATTCTTCAACCTTCATCAGTAGGTGCCTTAAGTCATCCTCACTTTCAGCAAGCAAAGTTGTATCGTCTGCATATAGAAGTAGATTGCCTAATTAAGTTGTGTCCTGCTTACATAGTGGGCTAGCTGTCTGAAAGGAAGTTGTCTTTGAAGCTTTCATAATTTTTTATCTCCGTAAGTACCATCAGGATTTTATTAAAAAGGTAGTATGTCATTTACAACGGTCAGACATCATTGAGGAAGCGTTGTTTTGTACACACCCATGTCCTGTGTATTCTCAGTGTTTACAAAGTGAAAACCAAGGATTCATTGTCCATTTGCTGTGGCCATCCTATTTATCTGCATAATTGTCTCAAAAAACTTTACTTTGCAAATAAAAAAAAATACATTTATTTTTAAATTGTACAGAATACCCACGTCATTGGAAATTAATATAAGAAATTTATGGAATTTAATTCTATATATAATTAAGGAATGATGCATGGCTTTTACATAAGAAAATATTCAAAACCACTTTTCTTAAAATTAAGTGAGGGTAAATTAAAATTATTGTGAGGGTAAATATTATGCCAGTTGTTAATGAAATGTATCTGCCTATTATACCAGAGTCTTGTAAACTGGACTGAACTATTCCACAGCAAGGCACCATATACAAGAGGAGTTCTCAACTCTTGTAGACAGGAATCATGTGAGGGGCTATAAAAAATTATCATTGTCCATATCTACTCCAGAGATTCTACCTTGATTGTTCTAGCAACCCTTTTTAGGCAGGAGATTGTGCTAAGTCTTCACCAACCACATGGGGTGAAGTCATCCCATAGAGATTATTCAAAGACCTGAAAGTGTAGTAGACCAAATCTAAAGGGAGAACATGCCCCAAAGGAGCTGGGTCTTTATGCCTTTCCTTTGGTAGCTTGACCATGCCACTCCTTAGCACTGTGGCCCAGTGAAGATCCTTGGGTCTAATGTTTTCTACTGACCCTTATCTGGGGGGAGTAAGAGAAGTCCTGACCTTCTCTACTCAAACCTACCCCATCTCCCAGGCCAACTGTTATCCCAGAGTTCTTAGCTATTGATTCTTATTGGGGTGGGAGGGCTTTCTTAGTGTCATCAAACAAGATCACCAGTTTGAAAATGTAACCAGCTTAGAAATGCACCAGTCAATATTGACATTCTTTGATATTTTCTAGAATTAGCTGTACCATATGTTTTTGTGTTAAGCCCTGGAAGACAATGCACTGCTTTGATACTTATCTAGAGCACTATACATATTTAGAGAATAATTAATTTCTACAAAAGAAAATATACTGATACTGGAAGAGATTAATGCTAAAATGCTATAACTATAGGTGAAAAAAATGAATATTCATAAAATCTTTAATGCTGTGGTTATTCAACAGCCCATGAGGACAGATACCATATATTTTGCTTTTGATAGAATATTTTTATTGAGATAATTCACATACTATACAATTCACTCATTTAAACTATGCAATTTAATGCTCTTTAATATATTCACAGGGCTGTGCAACTATTGTTGTTGTTGTTGTTGTTATGTGCCGTCGAGTCAGCCCTGACTCATAGCGACCCCTCCTTGGATTTCCAAGGCAGTATCACTACGGAAGTAGGATTGCCCAACCTTCCTTCCGAGGAGTGGCTGATGGATTTGAACCGCCAGCCTTCTGGTTAGCAGTCAAGTGCTTTAGCCACTATGCTACCATTAGTACAATCTAATTTTAGAACATTCTCATACCCCTTGAGAGAAACCCTGTACCCATTAACTCACTTCCCATTCTGTCCCCAACACTCTTCCCTTTGTAGGCTTAGGCACCTTTCTGTCTGTATAGATTTGCCTATTCTTGACATTTTAGAAAAATGGACTCATACGTTATGTGGTCTTTTGCCACTGGCTTTTTCACTTAGTATAATGTTTTCAATGTTCAGTCATGTTATAGCGTGTATCAGTACATAATTTCTTTTATTGCTGAATAATATACTATTTTAGGAATATAATACATTCACGTGTTCATAAGTTGATGGACATTTGGGTTGTTTTCATTTTTGTCTATTATGAATAATGCTACTAGGAACATTTGTATACAAGTTTAGGTATGGACATAGGTTTTTGTTTCTCTTGGGTATATATCTAGGAGTAGAATCGCAGGGTCATGTGGTAAATTTATGTTTAACTTTCTAAGAAACTGACAAACTATTTTCCTCAGTGGTTGTGCCATTTTAAATCCCCACCAGCAATGTATGAGGCTTCTAGTTTCTCCATATTGTTTGCCTGTCTTGGATTGTAACCATCCCAGTGATGTACAGTTGTATCTCACTGTGGTTTTAATTTACATTCCCCAATGATTCGTAATTAATGCTGAGCATCTTTTCATGTGCTTATTGGCCATTTGTATGTCTTCTTTGGAGAAATGTTCTTCAACTCCTTATTTTTAACTGTAGAATATTTTAATCTACTACTTAAGTTACATGTTTTGTGGCTACTTATTTTCCCTCAGGTTATTTTTTTCTAATTATATGCCAGTGATTATTAAATAGTCACAATAGTCTGTCAACTTGGATAAAATGTCTTTTTCTATTAATTACAATTTATGTTTCCTTAGGTCACACTGCAGAGTCGACTGGCATTGCAAAAAGCCAAATTATCAGTTTATGTGCAACCACCGTTAGTATTGACCTGCGATCATTTTACCTTTGAATTTCTAGGTAAGGTCTTTTTTTTTGCTTAACATTTACAATGGTTTAGCATTTTTTTATTAGTGGTCCCCCTGCCCATGACATATTTCCTTTCTGAATAGTGAGAGTGGGAATTTCCCAAAATCAATGATTGTATTATATTTTGTTTGTGTTATTTTTTCTCCAGGCATTTAATCAGTAGCTGTTGAGTTTAATTAGTTTTTTTGGATTATATATTTTCAAGTGCTTTCCTTAATTAGGTGGATGTGTAATTAATACTATAGTTTGAAAGACTTTCTTTATTCATTTGTCTCTCTTGACTTATTTGTTGTTGTTGTTGTTGTTATGTGCCGTTGAGTCAGACCCGACTCATGGTGACCCCTCCATGGATTTCCTAGGCAGTATTACTACGGAAGTAGATTACCCCATCTTCCTTCCGAGGAGTGGCTGGTGGGTTTGAACCGCCACTTCTGGTTAGCAGTCAAGTGCCTTAGGCACTACGCTACCACAGCTCCCCGTGACTTATTTAGTGAATCATTAAGAGTTTGAAGAAAGAATATTGACTTTGGAGACTGAACTGAATTTGAATCCTGGCTCCTGATGCTCATGTGATGTGTATTTAACCTTGGGCAAACTCCTAAGTAATTACACAGTATTTACTGGGGGCCTCAGTTTTTTTAATATGCAAAAAGAATAATAATATCTGTCTTGCAGCCTGTTTAGAGGATTTAATTAATAATGAACCTATGTAAAGTATCTGTAATAACCTAAAATAGTAGACATTTTGAGAATAGCAAATTTTAGTAAGATTTCTTTGTGTAAACTTCCTCACCCCCAACCACTTGCACCCAAGTCTTTGTGAATTACCTTCTAAGTCTTTTTCTTTCCTTTATGCTGCTGTTCGGTTGAAACTTCTGTCTCTTACTCATGAAGTTAAGAACTTCTTTCTCTTTTTTCTTCTCCTTAGCTGAGTGCTTGCATTTTATTCAGGATAAAATATCGCAGCTACTTAAAAAAATCACTGCCATATAATTAGAAAAAATCACCTGAGGAGAAATGAGCAACCACAAAACATGTAGCATAAGTAGTAGATTGAAATGTTCTACTCCATTAAAAATGAGCTAAGGAGTTGAATAAACATTTTTCTAAATGGGTATTCAGTAAATACTTATTGAATGAGTGAATGGTTGAATGATTGAATGAAGTAATTTGTAGGTGATTCCCTACCATTGGTTTTCACTTTATTTTCTAATTTTTCTCAATCCTTCCCAATTTATCTTTCTAAAGCACATTCTGAACAATTCATATTTCAGGTTAAAATATCTCTTATGGTTCTCTATTCAGGTTGGAGGCCAAATACCGTAATGTAGAGGGCCTGTCACAATCTGCTAAATCGCCATAAACCAAAAACCAAACCCTGCCATTGAGTAGGTTCTGACTCATTGGGTTTCCAAGGCAGTAAATCTTTGCAGAAGTAGATTGCCCCATCTACCTTCCATGGAGTTGTTGGTTTGACCCTCCAACCTTCTGGTTAGTAGTAGTCAAATGCCTTACACGCTGAGCCACCAGAGCTCCTTGCTAAATCACCATAGCTAAATCCATATAGAATCCACCCTTCCAATTTTCCTTGCAATCTTTTTTCTAGGTAGGGTAATTTTTTTCTGCTGTTGTCTTGCTCTTTTGTATACCTGTATCATCTGAGTAAAGAAAAACAAAGAATGATTCTGCCTGTTCATCTGAGTGAAGAAAAGCAGTATAGTAGAGTGTTAGGTGCTCTTGTTCTAGAGTCACTTCCCAGCTCTGGTATTAGCTGTATGACTTTGGGCAATCTTTTTAATCTCTTTGTATTCTAGGATGGGGACAGTAATAGTACTTACCTCATTGAGAACAGTATCTGAAATGCTATGAGTACTTAATAAATTTAACTGTTGTTAGTAACCAAAACAACAACAAAAAACCCACTGCCATCTAGTAGATTCTGACTCATAGTGACCCTATATGACCCATAGGGTTTCTAAGCTGTGACTCTATGGAAGCTGACTGTCTCATCTTTCTCTCCCAGAGCTGCTGGTGGGTTCCATTGTCCAACCTTTTGCTTAGCAGCTGAATAACCACTGTACCACCAGAGCTCCTTGTTGTTAATAACAATTATTAATAACTTTTATTACTTTTACGTTGCTTATAGCACCAGAGACTACTAGAACAGTAGCGTTTTCTGTTTATCTGAAAGGAAGTTATACACCATCTGAATTGGAAGGAAATGCTGTTGTTTCATATTCCAGACCAACAGGTAAACATACAGTTATTTATGAATATACAAGCCTAATCACTCATTTTAAATTATTGGAATTTAATTAGTCCATTATTATGAGTTAGATGCTTAAGTATTTAAGGTGGAAAAACACATTGTAAAATATTATTAAATGAAAAATACTCCTTTCAGGGTTTAAATAAAATTGCTTGTCCACATTACTGCTGTGTGTTATGAGTAATTAGCTATGTCTGTTTGGCTGATTTCCATTATAATATTTGATTTCAACTTTGCACTTAATAGCAAATTTTGTATATTTTTATTCCAACTAGAAGAATGGTATTGAGTCAGATTTAATTTATTTGGACTAAAGAGGCAAGGCTACTCTGAATTAGTGAAAAGAATAATATGATGGCACTAGATGTAAGGCATTCAGAGTTTCAGACATGGGTCTAGTGACTAGATAAAACACTGTAGATGTGAAAATACTTAAGAACAGATATTTAAGGACTCTACTAAAATTTGGTCTGTTTTTCTTAAACTCTTTTAGATTTTAAAAGGTTATTTCTAGTTTAGTGGAGATTTGATTATTACAAATTTCATCTTAGTTAAGTGTAAATTTATGGTCCTTTTAGTTTCTATATAGTGAATTCCTTATGCTTAATAGTCTGATAATCAGTAGATTGGTAGAAAATAAGAATTACCAGTCACTGCTTATTTACAAAACCTTTTTATCATAGTGATTATTTATAGCATATTTCAACAAATTTGTATTTGTGTTTTTTAAATATTTCTGTACAATTTTCTTAGTTTTAAAGTCTTTTAGAGTACGTCATGTTTTTATTCTACATTTGTGTCTATTTATTTGAAAACATTTTTTTTTTTTTTAATTAGGATTTGGGTGAAGATTTACAGAGTAAATTCACTTTTCATACAGCAGTTCACATATACTTTGTCTCATGTCATTGACCAAAATTTGCAATGCAGCAGCTCCCCTCCCACTTCCTCCCCATAGTTAC
The DNA here is from genome assembly GCF_000298275.1 of Orycteropus afer afer. Classification (NCBI taxonomy): domain Eukaryota; kingdom Metazoa; phylum Chordata; class Mammalia; order Tubulidentata; family Orycteropodidae; genus Orycteropus; species Orycteropus afer. The sequence goes on from NW_006922009.1 coordinate 335,029, forward strand.
CTCCTCCCAGTGTCCATCCCTTCATACTCTTCTGCACCCTGAGCTATCTCCCTGTGCATAAGCAGCCCTTCCTTCTCCCATGATTGTTCTCTCCAGGCCATGTGTCTACTTGAGGTAAATGTTTAACTCACATGCCTGTACTTTGTTTGGCTGGAAACCACAGTTGTGGGTTCAATTCCAGACCTGAAGGGCAGCTAGGGGCCATAGTCTCAGTGGTTACACCAGGCTCTATTGGACCAGCAAACCTGGTCCCCACCTTCTTTTTTTTTGCCTCCAAATGATTTTGAGTTTTGTTCCACATTGTTCTCCCTCTTTATGCAGGATCTCCTACATCCCTTCCAAGTGGATGGCAGTGGTAGCTGGGCACCATCTAATTCTTCTGGTCTCATAGTTGTATAGGTTGCAGATCGGATGGTGTACCAGTCGCTAGGACTGATTGTTTCCATTAATTTTGGTTTTCTTCTTTGCTCTTGACGAGGAGAGACCCGTTATTGCATCTAGATGGCAGCTTCCTAGCTTTTAAGGTCCCAGTCGCTACTCGCCAAAGTAGTAGGTGGAACAATGTTTTGTATAGTATGTTATGCCAATTGAGCTTAATGTCCCCTGCGACTATGGTCCCAAGCCCGCAGGATCAACTACTCGGTCCCTCTGGGTAGCTGGCTGTGACCAAGCAATGACCATAACCTTGCCCCTTGTCAGCTCTACTATACACCTGGGAATTCTGATCATTCACATGAACTTATAGGCCCATTGTCTGCCAACCCTATATATGATCTTGGATACACTCTCCATTTAGACATACCTAATTGTTTAGCTTGTTCACCTATCTATCCATCCCTATACCCATGTTTGCTTTCACTGATAACTCAGTACTGTATATGCAAAAGGGTTCATATTTGTTGTCTGTACTGCCCATGTAACTCTCTCTGTCTTTCTCATCCTCAATGCTGCCATATTGGTCACTCCCATTTGGTACATTGCCCTTCTCTTCACCCAAATCAATATTTATCTCTATCTATCTAACAGCATTCCCTCCCCTCCCCTCCCACCCCTGGTAACCAACAAAGAAAATGTCCTCCAATAGATAAACCTTTCCTTAACTTTTACAATAATGGACTAATACAATATTGTCCTTTTGTGACTGACTTACTTCGCTCAGCATAATGTCCTCCAAGTTCATCCACGTTATGCGGTGTTTTGCAGATTCTACATTATTCTTTAGCGTTGCATAGTATTCCATTGTGTGAATGTGAAAACATTTTTAATAACTGGAAAAATCCTTTTGTTTGTCTAAGTGTACTTTCTCACCTATGCATTGACAATTCTATATGCTCTGAAGTGATTTTATAACCTTTTACCTGCTTTGAAAATCTATTTCTTCTGTTTTGTGAGATAGTTTGTTTTACATTTTTTAAAAATTCATTTTTAGCCAGAAGTGCCCACTTTGTTTACCTATATTTTCAAAATTTGGGGTTATGTAAATGCTTTTATGTTTAAACAGCTTCGATAAAGCTGGCTTCATAAAGAAATACAAAACTTTCATAAGGAAGGGATTAAGGAATGATAGATGTTTTGGTTGGATATTGCTGAAAAGAACATTGATATTTTTAATCTTATTACTACTTCAAGTTGTGAAATGAAAAAGCGAGAAAGATTTTGGGTAAAATTTTTAGATCTTTTATCATTAATTGAACATTTAATAATCATGGATATTATTATGCCTTTCACACTTGTTACATTACCAATATGCAGTTGGAGATAGTGTCAATACATTAATTTGACTGTTTTATTCCTTTTCAAGGAAAAGTAGTAACACTGGATGCAGGTAAATTTAAAATAGATAAATGGCTATAAGAAAGTGAACAAATGTTTAAAAATATATTATAGAGTTGTAAATTCAGTCTGTGAATTTAGTTATAGATATCATTTGTGAATATTATGCTTTTCTGTAGACAGAATTGAAAAGATTATGAATCATTGCCAAACCAGCAGAGCTTAGGCTCTTACTAGTTCAAAGAGAACTAAATTAAAGTTAAAAAAATAAAAAAATGAAACACAGGTCTGTAAAATTAAAGAATACTAAGACAGAAAAAAAAGAAAGCAAAAAATCTAACAGCACATTATTCCACAATAGCGTCCACAGAAATTACAATATTTGGTGGCGTAGTGCCTAAGGCATTTGACTGCTAATCTGAAGGCTGGCGGTTCAAACCCACCAGCCACTCCTCAGAAGGAAGGTTGGGCAATCCTACTTCCATAGTGATGCTGCCTCGGAAACCGAAGGAGGTGTCGCTATGAGTCAGCTCCAACTCGACGGCAGTGCGTTGCGTTTTGTTTGTTGGCTGGAAATATTAATATTCTGTAATTTGGCCTTTTACTCAAGTTTTTTTTCTGATTGTTTTTTAACCAATTCTTTTAGTGCTCTTGATGTCATTTACATATTGAATCTGATTTGTGCTTAGGCTTTTGCTACATTATACTGGAAGTGGGTCTTCTGAGCATGGAAGTACAAATATATTGTTGGATTTCATTTGTTCATGTTACTTTTTAATTGTGAATTGAGTTAACTTGTGTTTGATCTGGATGCCATTTAAACTATCCATGGGCTCTTAAAAATTTTAATTTATATTTTAAAATAGATGTTTTAAATTTATGTTGTAATTTTACCACGGATAATCTGTTGCCTTGCATTCTCTCTCCCCTACCCATTGTGCCTCGCTTCTGGTGGATAGATCGAAATCCTGATGGTAAGTGAGAATATAGTTTAGAAAAAAATGAATCTCATTTCATTCCAAATGAACTTCGGTTGGTAAATAGAATTGGTATTATACTGTGAATGAACTCCCATTATATATTACTGTTTCACCTGTAGACACTTCCTTAGGATGTTATAATGCTTTGATCCTGCTATGAAGAGGATGATAGATATTTCTTCTCCATAGAGACTTGTCAATATTAGTTTGTTCAGAACCATGAGAAAGAATGAAGCTAGGAATAGGAACAGAATGACTTTTGAAAAAAATTCAAAGGTGTCAATGACAACTTACTTCTGTCTGCACTGTTTTCTAATTTTATGTAAGGAAAGAGGAAGAAAAAAAAAAAAGTCATTGAATTCTAAAGTATTTGTTTTCTAATGCCCAATAGATTCACCTCTCTCTGATAAAAATGCCATCTGGGCCCAGTCGTGGGCCTTCCTTGTCTGGTGTAGAATTTATGAGGAAATGGCATTAAGAGTCTGACCCTTTGATGTTACCTGGGTCAGTGTTAATTGTAACTCATTTTGTTTCTCTAACCCCTTTATTTATTCCTTAAGTTTGCTCTTTAGGTTCCCTGAATAGATTTTGAGCTGTTTAAATGAGGGCATCAGGCACTCATCTTTGAATTGCAGAGTGTCCAGCTCGCTGGCAGGGTACATAGCTTACCAGATGCTGTTGAGGTGATCCCGACTCACGGATACCCTGTGTATGCCAGAGTGGATCTATACGCCACAGGGTTTTCAGAGGCTGAGTTTTCGGAAGTTGCTTGCCAGTCCTTTCTTCCAAGGTGCCTCTGAGTGGATTTAACCTCCAACCTTTTGGTTAGCAGTCAAGCACATTAATCATTTGTACCACCCAGAAACTTGGGTACATAGCAGGCCCTCTTAAAGTATCTCTGATTTTTTTTTCCCCCTCCTCAACACAGAATAAATGAGCCCTGGTGACACAGTGGTTAAAACACTGGGCTGCTAACTGAAAGGTTGGCTGTTTGAACCGACCCAGTGACTCTGCGAGTGAAAAGATTTGGCAATCTGTTCCCGTAAAGATTACAGCCTTGAGAACTTTATGGGGCAGTTCACTCTGTCATGTTGGGGTCATTGTGAGTCACAATCAACTTGACAGCAACAGGTTTGTTTTTTATTTGGAGACAAAGACTGCTAGAAAAACAATTTTTTTTAATGTGGATTTTGTTTTGTTTTATTTATTAGCTATTTTAGGATGATAACATTAGTTAGTTAATAAAGATTAAATAAATAAAAAGAAAATGCATTAAAAATTTTGTCAATATTTACTCATATAGTTTTGGTGATGTCAGCAACTTGAGTTTCACAGCATTCTGTCTTCTTGATTTCTGGGAGGTGAAAATATGCTTATACAAGAAATAGTTTAATAGAA
>NW_006922009.1:339279-345890 GCF_000298275.1 Orycteropus afer afer
ATAACCTAATCAAAAAAAAAAAAAAAAAAAACAAACCTCACTGCCAATGAGTCATAGCAACCCCTCCTTGTGTTTCCAAGGCGGTATTTCTATGGAAGTAGATTGCCCATCCTTCCTTGGAGTAGTGGCTGGTGGGTTTGCACCACCAGCCTTCTGGTTAGCAGTCAAATGCCTTAGGCACTATGTCACCAGAGCTCCCTAGTTTAATAGAAGCATATAACCTAGTAACATAAAGTGCACTTGTCAAATCAGAATATCAGTCATTAAAAATAACCTGGTATTAGAAATGAATATTTACGTGTAATTGATAAGGTTTTGGACTAAATTTTGTAAAGTACCATTGTTGTTGTTGTTGTTGTTATGTGCCATTGAGTCAGACCAACTCATAGGACCCTTCCTTGCGTTTCCAAGGCAGTATCACACCAGCCACTCCTTGGAAGGAAGGTTGGGCAATCTACTTCCATAGTGATACTGCCTCGGAAACCCAAGGAGGGGTCGCTGTGAGTCAGGTCTGACTCGAGGTCACATAACAACAACAACAACATCACTACAGAAATAGATTGCCCAACCTTCTTTCCAAGGAGTGGCTGATGGGTTTGAACCACCAGCTTCTGGTTAGCAGACAATTGTCTTAGGCACTATGCTACCAGAGCTCCTGTAAAGTACCATATTATCATTTAAATGATTTGTTTTACATTTTAAAAAATCAGTAAGGGGCATTGTGGAAAGAATTTTTTCTCTCTTAGCTGTAAATTCAGCCCAAATCTTGAGAAACAGAATCAAATTTATAAGAATTTTAGTATTCCAATTCAAAGCTAAAGCTGGTTTTGTTGTTGTTATGTGCCATAGAGTCAGACCGACTCATAGCGACCCCTCCTTGGGTTTCCGAGGCAGTATCACTACGGAAGTAGATTGCCTAACCTTCCTTCCGAAAAGCTGGTTTTAGTAATCTTTTATTATCTGTTTAAAAATTATAATTTAGCTTTAGGGAACTGAGTTTAAATATTCAGCCTTACCTAGAAAATAGTATGTTGCCACTTAGTTCCTACATCTACACCAGGCTTCGTATTTCAGTCTGATCCATTTTATTGGCCTAATCTGTTCAGGCTGTAGTGTAGATAAGCAGTTCTCTGCTTTTACGTGTGGAAAAAGAGAAGCAAACGAGATTTTATGTTGTCCCATAAGAGTTAGTCTCCATTAATTCTGCATTAAAGTTACATGACATGGGCAGTGTAAAACACGAGTGCAGATGAAGCACAGTACGTCGCCAGACATAACAGGAAAAGATCAAGGAAGTTCTGGCTACCAGACATTGCTACTAATTTGGGGTTCCTTGTTTTCAATATGAAATGACTCTAGCAGACCCTGGAAAGAGTTCTAAAGGCATTATATAGATGTGTAATACATAGATATAGTTACTCTAATATACGTTTCCTTTTTTTCCTTTAAAAAAAAAAAAAAAGAAAAAACACAGTTTGGCTTCCCAGTTGACAGTGGTACTGATCTCTTGGGTGTGCCAAGTGTAATTAGTATTCTCTTCCTGGAAAAAATTGTTCTGCCAGGAATGGTTTTGATGTCAGTTTTCTAAGTGTTAAAAGAATTTTGTGATTAATCATACCATAGTAGGTGCAACTATCCATTTCCTCTTATAGACTAGGAACTGAAGTGTTTGAAGGATAGGTGATTATATTAGGTGAAAAACTGCAGAACCAAGTTAGTTTGATGAGTGAGTGGCCAATATTTGAGTAAAATACATAACAACTTCTTTTTCTTTTTTCTCAGGATAAGATTCACGAAATGGAGTGAGTCAGGTATAGAGGTTGTTTTGTCAAATATGTAGAGAAAATATAGCTGATGGTCGGTAAAGTGAGGACCAATTAGACTCTTTCAATTAAGTTGAAAGCTTTTCTGCTAGCAACCTTGAAAAGTCTCTAAATACATGTCATTCTTTCCTTCCTGATTTCAGATGCACACATGCATACACCCACACACACCTCTACTTATCTTTGGCTTCAAATTCTTAGATACAATTATAGTGTCTGAAGAGTAATTGGTAGCCAACTTTACATTTGAAGTTTCTCAAGAAAATGAAAATCCCAGTAGAAATGTGCCTTTAATAAACCCCATGCCTGAATATTTGGGGTTGTATTTTGAAGTGTTTGAATTTTAATTTGATGGGAAGTACTATAAAATACTGGTATTCTAATTCTTCTTTTTAAAGGTAGTGGATTCTTAAACTAGTTTTAAAGAATTTCATACTTATTTCCCCCTAATGGTAAAACTTTTCAAGCTGCTGTCATTTAAAAAATAGTGATAATTATTTTATTAAGTATGGGTGCCATCATTTGTCAAAGTAATGTTTTCCAAATGTGCTATGAAACAGGTTTACAATTCTTGGAGAAAAAAGAGATTCTGGAGAAGTTCTACAAATCCTAGCAACTGTAGACATTTGCCCTAGTGTGTGCCATTGCCATGAACTGACCCTAACTGCATTGTAAATTGAATTATAATATATTTTTTCCTTCCTGGGAGCTCTGGTAGTGTAGTGCCTAAGACACTTGACTGCTAACCAGAAGGCTGGTGGTTCAAACCCACTAGCCACTCCTTGGAAGGAAGACTGGGCAATCTACTTCCGTAGTGATACTGCCTCAGAAACCCAAGGAGGGGTCGCTATGAGTGGAATCCGACTTGATGGCAGTGAGTTTGGTTTGGTTTGGTTTTCTCTTCGTGGGTTTATTAGTGCATGCAATCCATTTGTTTTGATTTCTGAAAACATTTGTATACTCCGGTTTCTTTAACTCTGGGGTTTTTGGGTTGTAGGGTAATAATCTTCAAATATAAACTCAGTAATACAGGACCAGTGTTGTTGGTGTCATATATATGTATACATATACATACATATATGTATACACACACACACACACACACACATATATATATATTTTTTTTTTTTACTGTGGAATTCAGTCAGTCAGTAGCTGGTCCAAGTAAAGAAGAGGTCACAGAATAGTTTTAACAGAACAGTTGCAGCTGAGTTTGTTTGAACAATTAGCTCAGTCTGGTTGAAAATGTTAAGAAAGCAGCTTCCCTTTGTGCGTATACAGAATTGTCATAAGGTGAAGGATTTTCTCCACTGTTATTTTGTGCATTAAAAATGAAAGAAGAGGAAGCAGGTTTCAGTTTTCCTGTTCTTTCCAGATTGTGTCTATTAATTGAGGCTGCAATTTATATATTGTAGAGAAACATATTGAGTATGTAGATTTCCACAATTTGAAGATATATAGAGTATATGGAAATTTTCTTGAAGTTAGAAAACTAGTACCTTGAAATGTTTTGTGGTGATATTGATAGTTGTGGTTTGGGAGTAGCTTAGATCATGTTACCATAATATTTTGAGTCAAAACATTTAATCACTGTAAAGTACAAATACACATGCCTCTAAAAACCTCACAGAATGTCAGGAAATAATACCCTGGGACTTTTCTGAAGAGACACCAGTTACAATCTGCATCTAGGATTCCAGGAGAAGTGAATTTAACATCTGTTGGTTATGAGCAGAAAATGAGCTATGTTAAATTTGAGGGATAATAGATTATGTTGAAGAGAATGACAAATATGCTCTACATGCTCTGAAAAAGCATTTAATTGACCTCATATATCAATATGCTTGCCATTGTTGAGTATCTCTCACTATCCTAGTGAATTAATACTATTGAAAAGTGTACTCCCAGGTTGAATGTGGCCTAAGCCATACATCTCCAACTGGCATTAACAAATATATTGCTGAATAGGAGATTTTGTGTTTTCCATTTCTCTACAGAAGTATGCTGAAATGTAGTCTTCTATGTATTATTTTTCATCTTATCCAGTAAGAAAACAGAGTTCTAGAATAAAAAGGATAGAAAACCAAGGTTGTAGTATTGCTTTTCTAAATTAAGTGGAGAGTCTAATTTGCTTTGGTTTCAATTTCATCTTCTATAAAAAGATTGAAAGGAATGATTTTAAAAACTTAAAAAATTCTGACGTGAAAGTCTTCATTGTTTTATTTGTTTATTCAAATACTTGTACAAATATGCATGCCTGTGCTGAAAAAAATTTGACGGTGTAAACCTTTGAAGATGACACTAACAGTGGTATGTAAAGTTAAATGGCTTGAGAAAAATATAATTGATATAAAAGCCGTATTCTTAATATTAATGTATAAAATGGACATGAACTTTAGTAGAGCAAATTCTGCTTCATGTTCATAATTTATTGAAAATCATTAATATACTTTGAATCTAAAATAAGTAAAATAACTAAAGATTTAGAATATATTTGGTTAGAGAAAATATTGGATATGGTAATATAAAGTCCTAATGATATAAACTTCACATTCTTTGCTCACTGTAAATGATAGTCTTCAATTAGTGCTAGGGCTTTGAAGGTCTTAATTGAAAGACAATTCAGTAATTGAATGTCACTCTAAAGTTTTATATAGTGTCTCAACATGACTGTTTTCACGATACAACATTTACATTAAAGGCAGATTTCATACCTTTGTGCTTTTTAGGATTTTATTTTTGCCTTGTACTTTTTGACAATAATATAAAAAATATAAATTATGCAAATACTTTACAGTTATTTCAGTTATGATAAATAACATGGGCAGGCAACAAGCTTTTAAACTAATGTGTTGCTAACTGAACTATTAAATTGTCCATTTTTTTTTTTCTCACCAAATTATTTGTCAAGTCTATGAATATACTGTTCTCTCTCTGTTTGTTTCAGGTATACCTAGAATTAGCCAGTGTAAATTTAGACTTCCCCTAAAATTAATCTGCCTACCAGGTCAGCCATCAAAAGCTGCAAGCCACAAACTAACTATTGATACCAACAAATCTCCCGTCAGTCTTCTCAGTCTCTTTCCAGGTATGACTTTTGAAGTAACATGTCTATACCATCAGAAATGTTAGGAATTTAAAATGGAATCCTTCATCAGCAGGTAATGATGGGTAATTATCAGATAATTGTTAAGTAAGAATATAAAAATGCCTCAAGGATTTTCCCCTCTTATTTGCCTGTTCAAAGGCATTCATTCACCTTATATCAACAAGGTAATAAGGTGTACCTTTAAAGTTTTATTAAAATTATTATAATCATTATTTTGCTTCAGTATTCAGAGATGAAAACATCAAATATTTCTTTTTAGACTATGGAATTTTTTGACTTGGAATGTAAATATTTATTATTCACTTTTAGTGCAGTTTTTTGTATATATTCCTTTTCTAAGTATATAAATATTTATTAGTCATTTTCATTGTAGGTGTTTGGATATGTACTTTTTAAAGTATATTCCTATGCCCCTAATAAGTAATCACATAAGTAGTTTGCTCTTTGTGGTTCTGTTGTCTCCAGTATCTAGAGAAGGCAAATAGGCATTCTTTGGAGCTAGTTGTTCAGAGGGGCTTCATATTTAAAGCTTGACTATCGTAGTGAACATTTGGAGTAAGTTGTGAAGGTATGACAATCTCCCGGTGTCAGTTTTTCTTCCAAGTAGCTTGGAAAATAGAGGGGCTTTCACCGGATAAAACATCTTTAGTAGGTAAGGTTTCTAATGTGTTACCTCTAATAACTTTTTTGGTGATGGGGTGCAATTAAAAAAATATCTGGGGATTAAATTAACTTTTTAAATCCTGCATTAAAAATCAGCACTGTTGGCTATGACATGTATCTGCACCCTTGCATTAGTGGGTAGGATTTAGAATACAAAGAATATTTCCCACAAGGTTTAGAAATTTATGATAAGTCAACTTTTGTGTTATTAACTACTTAAAGTACTGAAAATTTATTTTTCATTAGCTTGAAGTTTATTTACAGATAACTCTTTGAATAATCTCCTGAATTGAATGTGCTTCTTCTTTTTTTTTTTTTTACAATTTTTCTGTTCTTTGATTTGATCTGAGTTTGGCTCTGTGCTTGTGTGTATTGTTAGTGAATAATTTTGTACCTTTTGTTTTCTTTCTCTTTCCTTCTCTTCTCCTCTCTTATCTTCTCTCCTTCTTTCTCTCACTTCACTTCATGTCACTTTTCTTCACTTCTGCTTCCTTTTAGTGAAGAAAGACAAAGTTGGGTTACAAAAAAGACTGTCATTACCTTTGTAATATTTTGCATAAATTTATTTAGTTCCTAGGGTCTTCTAAACTATCCTGGGAATAGAGTTTGCAATTACATGTTGAATACCGAATTTATTGATGCTTTTGAAAAATATGAAAGTGCTTGGCTTCTGAAGGGTTGATCTTTGTTGGAGATGGGTGAAGCCCAATTAGAGACTGATTAAAAATGCATGCCTTTGACTAAAGAGTAATTTTTATAAGATGTGGATTGGGAAAGGTGTCTTAAGGAGAGCTTATGTAACTTATCCATTTCCTCTTGATTTGGGGCTCTAATGTTTTTTTTATTTTTTTATTTATTATTGTGATTGGGTGAAAGTTTACAGAGTAAATTCACTTTCCATACATCAGTTCACACACACATTGTCTCATGACATTGACTACAATTTACCCTAATGCAACAGCTCCCCTCCCACTTTCTCCCCATAGTTACCTCTTCCCTGTGTCCATCCCTACATG
>NW_006922009.1:349063-357203 GCF_000298275.1 Orycteropus afer afer
CCAGCCTTCTGGTTAGCAGTCAAGTGCCTTAGCCACTATGCCACCAGAGCTCCCATTAGGGCCCCTAAACTTGCCCCTAGTTTTTCCTTGAGGAACTATATAGTTTCAGGTTTTACATTTAAGTCTTTGATCCATCTGGAGTTCGTTTTTGTGTATGGTGTGAGGTACAGATCTTGTTTCATTTTTCTGCAAATGGATATCCAGCTTTATAAGCACTGTTTATTAAACAAACATTCTCTTCCCCATTTGATGGATTTCTGCCCTTTGTCAAAGATCAGCTGTGCATAGGTCAATGGATCTATTTCTGGGTTCTCAATTCTTTTCCATTGGTCTATGTGTCTGTCATTGTACCAATACCAGGCAGTTATGACTGCTGTGACTATATAGTAGGGTTTGAGATCCAGCAGTGTGAGACCTCCTACTTTGTTCTTCTTCATTAGTGCTTTGCTTATCCAGATCTCTTTCCTTTCCAAATAAAGTTATTGATTGGTTTTTCCATATCCTTAAAAAATGTTGATGGGATCTAGATTGGGATTACATTGAATGTTTAGATTGCTTTGGGTAGAACTGACATTTTCACAATGCTTCCTATCCCCAAGCATAGTATGTGCTACCATTTATTTAGATCTATGGTTTCTTGAAGTAGTTTTTTATAGTTTTCTTTGTACAGGTCTTTTGTGTCCCTGGTAAAATTTATTCCCAGGTATTTAATTTTTTTGGTAGCTATTGTAAATGGTATTTTGATTTCCTTATTTCTTTTTCAGCAATGTCTTTGCTGGTGTAGAGGAATCCAGCTGATTCTTGGATGTTGATCTTGGATCCTGCCATGATGCTAAATCTCTCAGTTAGTTCCAGTAGATTTTTGACTGAATCTTGGATTTTCTAGGTATAGGATCATATCATCAGCAAATAGGGATAGTTTGACTTCTTCCTTACCAATCTGGATGCCTTTGTTTTCCCTTTCTTGCCTTATGTCCCTGGCTAGGACTTCTCGTACAATGTTGAATAGAAGTGGTGATAGAGGGCATCCTTGTCTGGTTCCTGTTTGCAAGGGGAATGGTTTCAGTCACTCTCCATTAAGAATAATGTTGGCTGTTGGTTTTGCATAGACGCCCTTTATTATGTTGAGGAATGTCCCTTCTATTCCTATTTTGCTGAGAGTTTTGATCAAGAATGGGTCTTGGATTTTATCAAATGCCTTTTTTTGCATCAACTGATATGATCATGTGATTCTTTTTCTTTGTTTTATTTATGTGGTGGATGACGTTGATTATTTTTTCTAACATTGAACCATCCTTGTGTACGTGGTATGAACTCCACTTGGTTATAATGAATGATTTTCTTGACATGTTGTTGGAGTCTATTGGCTAGGATTTTGTTGAAGATTTTTGCATTATAATCATGAGGAATATTGGTCTGTAATTTTCCTTTTGAGTGATGTCTTTGCCTGGTTTTTGGTATGTCTTTGCTTGTTTCATAAAATGAGTTAGGGAGGATTCCATCCTTTTGTATGTTTTGGAATAGTTTGAGTAGGATTGGTGTCAGTTCTTCTCTGAATGTTTGCTAGAATTCTCCAGTGAAACCTTCTAGGCCAGGACTTTTTTTGTTGGTAATTTTTAAATTTCTTCTTTTGCTGTGGATCTGTTGAACTTTTCCACATCAGTCTGTGTTAGTTTAGGTAAGTGGTGTCTTTCTAGAAATCTGTCTATTTTTTCCAGATTTTCAAATTCGTTGGAGTATAGTTCTTTATAGTATCCTGATATTATCCTTTTTATTTCAGTTGGTTCTGTTGTGATGTCACCGTTTCATTTGTTATTTGTCTTATTTGTATTCTCACCCTCTTTTCCTTTGTTAATTTGCTAGTGATTTGTCAGTTTGATTCATCTTTGCCAAAAACTAACTTCTCGTCTTGTTGATTTTTTTCTATTATCTTTCTATTTTCTGTTTCATTGATTTCTGCTTGAATCTTGAATATTTCCTTTCTTTTGGTGACTGTAGGCTTTTATTGCTGTGCTTCTTCTAAATGTTGGAGATGTTGATTTAAAGTGTTGATATTTGCTCTTTCTTGTTTTTTGATGTGTGCATTTAGTGCTATAAATTGGCCTTTGATCACTGCTTTTGCTGTGTCTTAAATAGTTTAGTATGTTGTGTTTTCATTCTCATTTGATTCAAGGAATTTTTCAATTTCACTTTGTATTTGTACTCCTACCCAGTCTTTCTTAAGGAGAGTATTGTTCAATTTCCATGTGTTTGCTCTTTTTCTGTTGATCTTCCTATTGTTGATTTTTAATTTGATGGCGTAGTGATCTGAGAAGATGCTTGGCAGTATTTCATTGTTTTTAAATTTATGAAGGCTTGCTTTATGGCCTAAACATATGGTCTATCATGGAAAATGTTCCATGTGCACTGGAAAAGAATGTATATTGTGCTGTTGTTGTTTGGTGAAGTGCTCTGTAGATGTCTATAAGGTCAAGTTGGTGGATTGTATTGTTTAGCTCTTCCGAATCTTTGTTAAGTTTCTTTCCATTTGTTCTATCTTTGATTGAAAGTGGTGTATTAAAGTATCCTACTATGACTGTGGAGTCATCTATTTGCCTTTTCAACTCTTTAAAAGTCTGATTTATGTATACTGGGGCTCTTTCATTGGGTCCATAGATATTTATTATGGTTATCTCTTCTTGTTCAATTGTTCCTTTAATCATTATATAATGTCCTTCCTTGTCTCATATAGTGGTCTTTGTTTCAAAGTCAGTTTGATCAGAAATTAATATTGCTACTCCTGCTCTTTTAAGGTTGCCATTTGCTTGATGTATCTTTTTCCAACCTCTGACTTTTAGTTTATTTTTGTCTTTGTCTCTAAGGTGTGTCTCTAGTAACTAGACAGCATATTGATGGGTTTTGTTTTCTTATCCAATCTGCAACTCTCCGTCTCTTCAGTGGTGCATTTAGTCCATTAACATGCAGTGTAATTATTGATAAGTTTGAATTTGTTGCTGTCATTTTGTTATATGTTTTTTCATGGTGTCCCTGGTTTCTTTATTCCATATTATTTTCTGTACTGAGCTCATTATGTTTATGAATCATGTTATCATTTCCTTTGTTGCTGTTGTTTTAGTATTTGCTGAATATTTGTGCTTGTCCTCTTTTTTATTGTGATGTGAAGGTTTATCATTTTTCTTTGAGGTTGCCCTGTGATTTATAGTTTTCTCCCCAAGTTTGCAATTGTCCATTCTGTCTTGCAACTCTCTTGACATCCTCACCGTTAAGAAGTTCTGCAACTACACAGTATTTTCCCTCTTTTTGGTTTGTAGTTGTCCTCATTTGCCAATTGAAGTTTCTGGTTCCTTGTTTATAATCTTATAAGCTTATTTTACCTTGGATATGTCCATAGCTGTGATTTCTGGGTTATGTCATCGTGCGTATCAATGGTCGGTTATTGATTGCTATTTTTAGTTCTCTGTCAAAGGACTCCCTTCAGTTTCTCTTGTAAGGTTGGTCTGTTTTCAACAAATTACCTTAGTTTCTGCTTATCTGGAAATCTCCTAATTTCACCATCATATTTGAGGGATAATTTTGCCAGGTATATAATTCTTGGTTGTAAATTTTTTTCCTTTCAGGGTTTTAAATATACCATCCCATTGCCTTCTCGCTTTTATGGTTTCTGCTAAGAAATCAGAGCTTAATCTTACCGATTGTCCTTAGTAAGTAACTTTTTGTTTTTCCCGTGCTGCTTTCAGGATTTTGTCTTTGTCTTTGGTTTTGATGTGTTCAATGATGATATGTATTGGTGATTTTCTTTTGGATTCTGTACTGTTTGCAGTTTGTTGGACTTCCTGAATGGATATATTCTCATCTTTCATCATATCAGGGAAGTTCTCTTCCAACAAATCTTGGACAATTTTCTCAGTGGTTTTGTTTTTCTCTTCCTGTTCTGGAATTCCAATGACACCTAAGTTATTCCTTTTGATGGTATCCCACGTGATCCTTATGCTTTCTTCAGTTTATTTTTATCTTTTTTTCTGATTGATCCCTTTCCATAAAAGTATGCAGGTGTTTGTCTTCAATCTCATTAATTCTGTCTTTCATTGCATCAGTTCTACTCCTTTGCCCTTTCAATGTGTTATCTATTTCTGACAATTTAGTATTAATCTTCTGGATTTCTATCTGTAGATTTGGATCATTTCTAATTTTTCATTTATTTTGTCCTTGTATTTTGTTTCAGAATTCTTCTAGGGATTTCTCTGTGTTTTCCTTGATCTGTCTGTCCTTTCTTTGAAGATATCTAAATATAATTCTTTTGAATTCCTTATCAGGGAGTTCCAATGCTGTTTCTTCCTCAGGGATGTGTTCTGGGTCTGTATCCTGCTCCCTTGTTTCTACCACTTTATCTTCCTTCTGTTGTGAGCTGTGATGGTCTCTTATCTCTGAGACATTGTGACGTTGTTGTATTTAGAGCTCCGTTAACTGTTTGTGAACAGTAGCCAAGGGTGAGTCAAGCTCTTCTTGATGGTTGTTTATTGTAGGCCTGTTGGTAGAGAAGGAGGTGGTGACTCTCCCTCAGTAAGTGAAGATGCAGGTGTAGTTGTGTTGTATGGGGACTGTTGTTGTCTCCCTCTCAGTTAGACAAAAAACAATTGAATAACCATCAAAAAAGTAAATGCAAATGGGCGAAAAATACATGGTGTACTCACATAGGAATAGTAACCAAAAAAGAGAAAATGGAAAAAAAGAAACAAACAAAAGAAAAGACACCCCAATTTCTGGGGAAAGGACAGTAAAATAAAGAAGTAGAGAGGGAGAAAAATGAAGAAAAAAGTGAGAAAATGCAGAAAGAAAAACAAGGAATGGGGTTATCCTCAAGAAAAAAAAAATTGGAACCACGAATAGGGAAAAGAAAGAAAACTGTAGACTAGAACCTGGGAAGGGAAGAATAAAGAATGGTAATAAAAAGGGCAAAAGTAATAATAATAGTTGTTGTTATGTGCCATCAAGTCGGACCCAACTCATAGCGACCCCTCCTTGGGTTTCCGAGGCAGTATC
This sequence comes from Orycteropus afer afer, assembly GCF_000298275.1. Classification (NCBI taxonomy): domain Eukaryota; kingdom Metazoa; phylum Chordata; class Mammalia; order Tubulidentata; family Orycteropodidae; genus Orycteropus; species Orycteropus afer. The sequence goes on from NW_006922009.1 coordinate 354,104, forward strand.
ACTATGGAAGTAGATTGCTCCATCTTCCTTCCGAGGAGTGGCTGGTGGGTTTGAACTGCCAGCCTTCTGGTTAGCCATCAAGTGCCTTAGGCACTATGCTACCAGAGTAGTTTTAAAACAGACAAAGGAAACAAACTAAAAAAAAAGAAAAAAGAAAAAAAAATCTGGACAGGGTGAGGCAGGGCACATAGGCTCCGTCTAAGGACACAGACTGGGATGGAATTCCTGCCAGGCTAGAAGTGGTTGGGAGTGAGAGATGGTTGCACCTCCTTTCACCAAGAAGGTGTGGGGTATAAGAGTAACAAGGGGAATGTTGCATCTTTCTAGTTGTCTGTGCGTCCATGATGTCTTTGCAGTTCCCAGCAAGTAGAACCTATTCTTAAGTCCCTGGAATCTGGGAGAACACTGTCACTTTAAATATCCAAAATGGTGAAGCTGCTTGTAAACATTCTGAATATCTGTGCCCTCCTTATAGGCAAAAGTCCACAGCTCAGCCGCCCTTCCTCTTCACTGCTTTGCCTTTTATTCCCCAGCCACCAGAGCAGTCTTCCGTGCAATCCCTGGCTAGCAGGGCTGATTTTTAGGTTAATTCTTAGGTCCTTCCACCACTCGGCAATACCCAAGCTGTCTGTGCCATTAGGATTGCTGCTAGACTGCAGCTCTGTATGTCTCCTTTTTTGGTATTTTCATGCAAATTCTTCTGCTAGTTGGAGTTTAGTCCATGCTGATGAGCATACATTTGCTTCTTAATCACTTTAGAAATGTGACTTAGTAACAAATGAAGAAATACAACCAGAAGGCAAATAACTGAGTTAAAGTGTATGCACATTTGAAAAGATGGTTTCAATGACAAACTCTCTTCCAGGAAAATTGTACTAGTTTATACTCCTAACAGCAGGGTGCATATAGAGGGTTGCAGCTGGGTTGTTAAATATTGTTAAACTTTTGACATTGTTAGGAGAAAAATGACATCTTTTTATTTGCCTTTGTAAATTATTTGTTAGTATAGACTTTTGTTACCTTTATTAATGATTTGCGTTCCTGGTTTTAACATGAAAGGTTTATAATTTTATGTTGCAAAATTTATTAATCTCTTTCTTTTCAGTTTCAGGTTATGCTTAGAACAATCTTCTCTATTGTCAGATTATAAAATATTTACATTTTCTTCTTAGTCCTTTTTCTGTATTCTTTTACTCTCAAATTTGGCTTCATTGCATATTTTTGTCTTTCTAAACAGCTTAATTAAAGTATCACTTACATATAATAAACTGTATGTTTTTAAAGTGCACATTTTGGAAACTTTAATATTTGTTTATACCTGTGAAACAGTCCCTGTAATCTAGATGCTGGGCATATCCATCATTCCTAAAAGTATCCTTGTGTCCCTTTCTAATTGTTTTTGCACCATTTTTTGAAAAGACTCTTCTTTCCTACTCAACTTTACTTTACAACTTTGTCAAAAATCATATGCATGTGGGTCTATTTCTGCTCTTCTTTATTTATAGAGAGTCTTAAAGTCAGGTAGTGTAAGTCCTCTAACTTTATTCTTGTTTTTCTAAGTTGTCTCGGATATTCTAGATCCTTTGCATTTTCATATAAATCTTAGAATCAGCCTGTAAATTAAATAAACATAAAAAAGGATATCTTTGGTTTCTACTAGATTTTAGCCCCCTATCATTCATTCTTTCACTGTTACCCTTGTAGTTAATATACTTTTCTTTTTTTTTTTTTGTAGATGCCCTTCCCCAGGTTGAGGAAGTTCCCTCTCTTTCTCCTTTGCTGAGAGTTTTATAATGAATGAATATTGAATTTTTTTTTCAAATTCTCTCTACATCTATTATGATGATATTCATATAATTTTCTTTTTATTGTGATATATATATGTGTGTGTGTGTGTATAAAACAATTGCCATTTTACATTTTTTACATGCACAGTTTAGTAATGTTACTATGTTCATCATGTTGTGCAACCATCACCACTATTATTTCCAATTTTTTAGTTAGAATCAATTCATTGGCAGTGAGTTTAACAGAAATTAGGTGCTCCTTATGGAATAACTCTTCTTCCACCTCTTTCCTATTAAACACTAATAACCTTTGATCTGTATACACTGCCTATTCTAAATATTTCATCTAAGTAGGATCATACCATATGTGCGTTTTGTGGCTGACTTATTTTACTCAGCATGATGTTTTCAAGGTTTATGCATGTTGTAGCAGGTATCAAGACTATGGCTGTGTAATATTCCATTGTCTCTCTGTATATCACATTTTATTTATCCATTCATCTTTTGATGAAAATTTAGGTTGTTTCTGCCTTTTGGCTATTGTAGATCTGCAGTGAACATTGGTGTATACGTATCTGTTTGCATTCTTGCTTTCAGTTATTTTAGGTATATGCCTAAGAGTAGAATTGCTGGATCATTTAGTGGTATGGTACCTATGGCATTTGACTGCTAACCAGAAGATTGGAAGTTCAAACCCACCAGCCATTCCACAGAAGGCAGACTAGGAAATCTACTTCCATAAAGATTTACCACCTCGGAAACCCAAAGGGGGTTGCTATGAGTTGGAATTGACTCAATAGCAGTGTGGTTGGTTTGGTTTATGGTAGTCCTGTGTTTAACTTTTAAGGAACTGCCAAACTGTTTTCCACAGTAGTTTTGCCATTTTACAATCTGACCAACAATGGGTAAGGATTGCAGTCTCTCCACAGACTTATCAACGCTGTTGTTTTCCATTTTCTGATCATAGATACTCATCTTAGTGGAGGTGAAATGGTATCCTACTGTGGTTTTGATTTCCATTTCCCTAATGACTAGTGAGGGAGGTCTTGTGGCGTAATGCCTAAGACATTTGATTACTTACCATGAGGCTGGCAGTTCAAACCTACCAGCCACTCCTTGGAAGGAAGGTTGGGCAATCTACTTCTGTAGTAATACCGCCTCAGAAACCAAAGGAAGGGTTGCTATGAGTCAGATCTGACTCAAGGGCAGTGCGTTTTTTAATGACTTGTTGTTGTTGTTATGTGCTGTCGAGTCGGCCCCGACTCATAGCGACCCCTCCTTGGGTTTCCGAGGCAGTATCACTATGGAAGTAG
>NW_006922009.1:358083-362682 GCF_000298275.1 Orycteropus afer afer
TCCTACTTCCGTAGTGATACTGCCTCGGAAACCCAAGGAGGGGTTGCTATGAGTCGGGGCCGACTCGACGGCACATAACAACAACAACAACAACTTTATTCTAAGACTACTCTATCTATTCAGTGCCCTTATTTTCTTCTTTAGTGTGTTAAGATGGTGAATTACATTGATTAATTTTTAAAATTTAGTTTTTGATGAAAATATATACCAAAACCTACAATTCAGTGATTTCCTTTCTAAAACATTTTATTGTGATTTTGAAGAAAATTTACATAGCACATTTGTTGTTGTTGTTGTTAGGTGCCGTCAAGTTGTCTCCAACTCATAGCAACCCTATGCACTGCAGAATGAAACACCGCTTGGTACTGTGCCAGCTCCATGATCCCTGCTATATTTGGGCCCATCACGGCAACCACTGTGTCAATCTATTTTGTTGAGGGTCTTCCCCTCCTTCGTCGACCCTCTACCTTACCAAGCATGACATCCTTCTCCTGTGAGTGGTCCCTTTTGACAACATGACCAAGGTAGATGAGACAAAGTCTGGCCATTCTCAGTTCCAAGGAGCATTCTGGCTGTACTTCCTCCTGAACAGATTTGTTAGTTCTTTTAGCAGTCCATGGTACTTTCAGCATTCTTCTCCAGCACCACATCTGAAAAGCATCAGTTCTTATTTGGTCTTCTTTATTCACTGTCAAGCTCTCACATGCATATGAGGCGATTGAAAATATCATGGCTTGTGTCAGGCACACCTTAGTCTTCAAGGAGACATCTTTGCTCCTCAGCACTTGAAAGAGGTCCTTTGCAGCCAACTTGCCTAGTGCTATACGTTGTCAGATGTCCTGACTGCTGCTTCCGTTGGCGTCGATTGTAGAACCAAGCAATGTGAAGTCTTTGACAACTTCAATCTTTTCTCCATTCATTGTGATGCTGCTTGCAGGTCCGGTTGTGAGAATTTTGTTTTCTTTATATTGAGATGTAATCCATACTGCAGACTGTATTCTTCAATCTTCATCAGTAAGTGCTTCAAGTCTTCCTCACTTTCAGCAAGCAAAGTTGTGTCGTCAGCATATCCCAAGTTGTTAACGATTCTTCTTCTAATCCTGATGCCATGTTCTTCTTGATATAGTCCAGCTTCTTGGATTATTTGCTCAGCATATAGATTGAATAAGTATGGTGAAAGGATACAACCCTGATGCGCTCCCTTCTTGATTTTAAACCCTGCAGTGTCTTCTGTTTGAATGACAGCCTCCTGGTCTATGTACAGGTTGCTCAGGAGCACAATCAAGTGTTCTGGAAAGAAGTCCCATTCTTCTCAATGTTATCCTTAATTTGCTATGATCCACACAATCAAATGCTTTTGCTTAGTCAATAAAACACAGGTAAACATCTTTCTGGTATTCTTTGCTTTGAGCCAAGATCCATCTAATAACAGCAATGATATCCCTTCTTCTACGTCCTCTTCTGAATCCAGCCTGCACCTCTGGAAGTTCTCTGTCAATATGCTGCTGCAACCATTTTGAATTATCTTCAGCAAGATTTTACTTGTGTGCGATATTAATGATATTTTTAGATAATCTCCACATTCTGTAGGATCACCTCTCTTTGGAATGGGTACAAATATGGATCTCTTCCAGTCGTTGGCCAAGTAGCTGTCTTTCAAATCCCTTGGTATAACCGAGTGAGTACCTCCAGTGGGGTATCTGTTTGTTGAAATATCTCACTGAGTATCCTGTCAATTCCTGGAGCCTTGTTCTTCGCCAATTCCTTCAGTACAGTTTTGACTTCTTCCTTCAATACCATTGGTTCTTGATCATATGCCATCTCCCAAAATGGATGAAAATCACCCAGTTCATTTTGGTACAGTGACTATGCATATTCCTTCCATCTTCATTTGATGCTTCCTGCATCGTTCAATATGCAATTTGCAACTGGAGGCTTAAATTTTTTCCTCAGTTATTTCAGCTTGAGAAATGCCAAGCATATTCTTCCCTTTTGAGTTTCTAACTCCAGGTCTTTGCACATTTCATTATCATAATTGGCTTTGTCTGCTCAAGCTGCTCTTTGAAATTCTTCTGTTCAGCTCTTTTATCTTGTCATTTCTTCCATTTGCTTTAGCTTCTCTCCATTCAAGGGAAAGTTTCACAGTCTCTTCTGACATCCATTTTGATCTTTTCTTCCTTTCCTGTCTTTTTAATGACCCTTTGCTTTCTTCATGGATGAGGCAACTCCTCTGGTTTTTGGTCATTAGTATTCAATGCATCAAATCTGTTCTTCAGATGGTCTCTAAATTCAGGAGGGATATAGTCAAGGTCATATTTTGGGTCTTGTGAACTTGTTTTAATTGTCTTCAACTTCAAGTTGAACTTGCGTATGAGCAATTGATGGTGTGTTCTACAATCAGCTCCTGGCCTGGTTTTGGCTGAAGATATTGAGCTTTTCTATCACCTCTTGCACGGATGTAGTCAATCTGATTCCTGTGTACTCTGTCTGGTGAAGTCCATGTGTATAGCCACTATTTGTGTTGTTGAAAAAAGGTATTTGCAATGATTAAATCATTGGTCTTGCAAAATTCTATCATATAATCTCCAGCATTATTTCTGTCACCAAGGCCAAATTTTCCAACTACCAGTGATTCTTCTTTGTTTCCAACTTTTGCATTCCAGTCATCAGTGATAATTAACCCTTGATTATACATTCTCTCAATTTCAGACTGCAGAAGTTGATAAAAATCTTCAATTTCCTCATCTTTAGCTTTGGTGGTTGGTGCATAAATTTGAATAATAGTCGTATTAACTGGTCTTCCTCATAGACATATGGATATTATTGTTATCACTGACAGCATTGTACTTCAGGACAGATCTTGAAACATCCTTTTTCATGATGAATGGCATGCTATTCCTCTTCAAATTCTTATTTCTGGCATAGTAGATCATATGGTTATCTGATTCAAAATGGCCAAAACCAGTCCATTTCAGCTCACTAATACTTAGCATATCAATCTTTATGTGTTCCATTTCATTTTTTACAATTCCAGTTTTCCCAGATTTATACTTCGTACATTCCATGTTCCTATTATTAATGGATATTTCCTGATGTTTCTCCTCAATTTGAGTCCTGCCATGTCAGCAAATGGAGGTCTTGAAAGCTTTACTTTATCCATATCAGTAAGGTTGGTCCTGCTTTGATGGTGCAGCTAGTTGTATTTTGAAAACCTTCTGACCTAAGGGGTTTGTTCTCCTACACTGTATTGGATAATATTTCCAGGCTGTTCATAAAGTTGTGCAGTATTTTTCTGCTATTCATAAGGTTTTTCCTGGCCAATTCTTTGAGAAGTGCATGGCCTGTTCCTTCTTCCTACTCTGTCTCAGTCTGTAAGCTGCATTGAAACCTGTGCACCAAGTGCAACTCTGCTGGCACTTGAAACACTGGTAACACAGCTTCAAGCCTCACAGCAACATGAAAGCCACAATAGTATGACAAGCTGACAGACAAGTTTGTCTCACTTAGCTGTTTGAAACCTCTCTGCCCTCCCCTTATCTGGATCCCTGCACCCCCTGGCTTCTCTTTCCCTGGTTTCCTGGCTGGTGGGGGTGGGGCCTGGGTCACTCCCCTTATCTGGATCCCTGGCTGCTGCTCTGCTCTGTCATCCCCTAAGTGATTTTGAGTTTTGTTCCACATTGTTCTCCTACTCTATCCAGGATGTCTTACAGAGATCCCCCTCCAAGTGGCTGACAGTGGTGGCCAGGCACCATCTAGTTCTTCTGGTCCCATAGTCGTATAGGCTGAGGATTGTGTGGTGTATCAGTCACTTGGACTATTTGTTTCCATGAATCTTTGGTTTTCTTCATTCTCATTTGCTCTGGACAAGGAGAGAGACCCATCGTTGCATCTAGATGGCTGCTTGCAAGCTTTTAAGATCTCAGTTGCTACTTTCCAAAGTAGGATGTGGAACAATGTTTTGTGTAGGAAGTTATGCCAGTTGAGCTTGATGTCCCCCGTAACTACAGTCCCGAGCCCACAGGTCCAACTAATTGCTCCTTCTGGGTAGCTGGCTGTGCCCAAGGAGTGATTATAACCCTTTCTCTTGTCAGCTCTAGTATATACCTGGGAATTCTTACAGAGCATACAAATAAACTTGTAGAAACATTGTCTGCCAATCCTATACATGGTCTTGGGCACACTTCCCCCTGCATAAACATACCTAATAGTTCAGCCTGTCTTCTCATCTATCCACCTGTGTATCCATGTTTGCCTTCACTGACAGCGCAGTACTGTATGTGCAAAAGGGTTCATCTTTGTTGTCTGTACCTCCCATGTACCTCTCTATGTCTTCCTATTCCTCAGTGACACTGTGTTGATCACTCACATTTGGTACAATTGTTCTGCTCTTCACCTAAATCAATACTTGTCTCCACCTATCTAACAGCGTTCTCTCTATTCCCCTCCCACTTCTGGTAACCAACAAAGAAAATATCCTTCCATATATAAATCTTTCCTTGACTTTTTACAATAACAGACTAATACAATATTTGTCCTTCTGTGATTGACTTATTTCACTCAGCATAATGTCCTCCAAGTTCATCCATGTTATGTGGTGTT
>NW_006922009.1:363907-364417 GCF_000298275.1 Orycteropus afer afer
TTGGGATCTGGATTGGGACTGCATTGAATGTATAGATTGCTTTGGGTAGAACTGACATTTTTACAATGTTCAATCTTCCTATCCAAGAGCATGGTGTGCTCTTCCATTTATGTAGATATCTTATGATTTCTTCAACCAAAAACCAAAGCAAACTCACTGCTGTCAGTTGGATCTGACTTATAGCATCCCCTCCTTGGGTTTCCAAGCTGGTATCACTATGAAACTAGATTGCCCCACCTTCCTGCCGAGGAGTGACTGATGGGTTTGAACCACCAGGCTTTTCATTAGGAGTCAAATGCCTTAGGCACTATGCTACCAGAGCTCCTATGGTTTCTTGGAGTAGTCTTTTATAGTTTTCTTTGTACAGTTCTTTTGGGTCCTTGGTAAGATTTATTCCCAAGTTTTTATTGTTTTGCCAGCTATTGTTAATGGTATTTATTTCCTTATTTCTTTTTCAACAATCTCTTTGCTGGTGTAGAGGAATCCAGCTGATTTTTGGATGTTGATCTT
>NW_006922009.1:365245-367452 GCF_000298275.1 Orycteropus afer afer
AAGGTTATGCTTGCTTCATAAAATGAGTTAGGGAGGATTCCATCCTTTTGTATGTTTTGGAATAGTTTAAGTAGGATTGGTATCATTTCTTCTCTGAATGTTTGGTGGAATTATCTGGTGAAACTGTCTGGACTTTTTGTTGGTAATTTTTTGATAACATGTTCAATTTCTTCTTTTGTTATCAATTTGTTCACCTTTTCCACATCAGTCTGTGTTAGTTTATGTAAGTGGTGTGTTTTTAGAAATCTGTTCATTTCTTCCAGATTTTCAAATTTTTTGGAGCACAGTTCTTCATAGTATCCTGATATTATCCTTTTTACTTCAGTTCATTCTGTTGTGATATCGCCCATTTTGTTTCTTATTTGTGTTATTTGTACTCTCTCGCTCTTTTCCTTTGTTAAATGTGCCAGTGGTTTGTCAATTTTATTATTCTTCTCAAAAAACCCGCTTCTGGTCTTGTTGATTTTTTCTGTTGTTTTTCTGTTTTCTGTTTCATTGATCTCTGCTCGAATCTTTATTATTTCCTTTCTTGTGACTGTAAGGTTTTCTTGCTGTTATTTTTCTAATTTTTGGAGATGTTGGTTTAAAGGGTCGATTTTTTGGCTCTTTCTTCTTTTTTGTTGTGTCCATTTATTGCTATAAATTGACCTCTGATTACTGCTTTTGCTGTGTCCCAAAGATTTTGGTATATTGTGTTTTCATTTCTCATTTGATTCTTTTTGAATTTCATTTTTTGTTTGTTCTCTTACATAGTCTTTCTTAAGGATGGTGTTGTTCAGTTTCTATGTTTTTGGTCTTTTCCCATTGATCTTCCTATTGTTGATTTCTAATTTGATAGCATTGTGATCTGAGAAGATGCTTTGCAGTATTTCAATATTTTTAAATTTATTAAGGCTTGCTTTATGCCCTAACATATCGTCTATCATTGAGAATGTTCCATGTGTACTAGAAAAGAATGTATACTGTGCCGTTTTGGGGTCTGTAAGGTCAAGTTGGTAGATTGTATTGTTTAGCTCTTTTTGTTGTTTCTTTCCAGTTCTATCTTTCATTGAAAGTGGTGTATTAACATGTCCCACTATTACTGTGGAGTCATCTGCTTGCCTTTTCAACTCTTTTAAAGTCTGATTTATGTATTTTCAGTATCTTTCTTTGGGTCCATAGATATTTATTATGGTTATATCTTCTTGTTTAATTGATCCTTTAATCATTATATAATGTCCTTCCTTGTCTAGTATGGTGGTTTTTGTGTTAAAGCCAATATGATCAGAAATTAATATTTCCACTCCTGCTCTTTTTTGGTTGCTATTTGTTGATACATTTTTTTCTAACATTTGATTTTTTGTATATTTGTATCTTCGTCTCTAAGGTGCATCTCCTATAGACAGTTTACTGTTGGGTTTTGTTTTCTTATCCAGTCTGCAAATCTTTGTCTGTTGAGTGGTGCATTTAATCCATTGACATTCAATGTAATTTTTGACAAGTATGAATTGGTTGCTGTCATTTTGTTCTGTGTTCTTTCATGGTGTTCCTGGTTTCTTTGTTCCATATAATTTTCTGTGCTGAGCTTATTATGTTTATGAATCGTGTTATCATTTCCTTTGTTGGTATTATTTTAGTATTTGCTAAATATTTGTGCTTGTTCTCTTTTTTTACTCTGATGTGAAGGTTTATCATTTTTCTTTGAGGGTGCCCTGTGCTTTACAGTTTTCTCCTCAAGTTTAGTAAAGTCTATTGTATCTTGCAACTTTCTTGATTTCTTCACCATTTAGAAGTTTTGTAACTACACAGTATTTTCTCTTTTTGGTTTGTAGTTGTCCTCATTTTCCAATTGTTGTCTCTGGTTCCCTGTTTATAATCTTGTAAGCTTATTTTATTCTGGATATGTCCATAGCTTTACTGGTTTCTGGGTTATGTCATCTTGTGTATTAATGGTTGGTTGTTATTTGCTATTTTTAGTTCTCTGTTCAAAGAACTTCCTTTAGTATCTCTTGTAAGGTTGGCCTGGTTTTAGCAAATTCCCTCAGTTTCTGCTTATCTGAAAATCTCCTAATTTCACCATCATATTTGAGGGACAATTTTGCAGGTATATGATTTTTGGTTGGAAATTTTTCTCTTTCAGAGTTTTATATATACCATTCCATTGCCTTCTTGCTTGCATGGTTTCTGCTGAGAAATCAGAGCTTATTCTTACTGGCTGTCCTTTGTAA
>NW_006922009.1:368807-373624 GCF_000298275.1 Orycteropus afer afer
CTCCATCCAGGCACACACTGGGATGGAATTCCTTCCAGCCTAGAAGGTGGGTGGGAGTGAGGGATGGCCATGTCACCATTAACCAAGAGGGTGTGGGATATAGTGGTAACAAAGAGAATATCACACCTTTCTAGTTGTTGGCATCCAGAATGTCCTTGTGTTTCCTGGCAAGTGGAGCCTATTCTTAGGTCCCTGGAATCTGGGAGTATACCATCACTTCAAATATCCAAAATGACCAGACCGCTTGTAAACATTCAAAATGGCTCTACCCTCTAGACAGGCAAATGTCCACAGCTCAGCCCACTTCCTCTTCGCAGCCTTCCCTTTCGCCCACCAGCCACCAGTGCAGTCTTCCGTGCAGTCCCTGGCTAACAGGGACTAACACTAGTTGTCATTATCCAAGCTGTCTGTGCTGTCAGGATTTGTGCCACACTGCAGCTCTGTATGCCTCCTTTTTTGGTGTTTTCATGCAAGTTCTACTAGTTGGAGTTTAGTCTGCTTTTGTATCCTTCTCTTCAAAGGTCAGGGCTCCAGGATTATCTTCTGTATCTGTGTTAAGTTGTTCCTCTTTTTTTTTGTTGAGGAGGGTCTGTGCAGTCTTTTTGCCTACTCTGCCATCTTTTCACAGTATTTCAGCTTTTTCATAATTTACATCCTAGTTGTTCTGTTTCCATTAATTTGTCTTCTTTGTCTCCCTTACCTTTTCGTCTTTGTTTTAGGGTAAATGTTGATCATTAGCTCTCATTTAGATGATTGTTAGTGGAGCACAGTACTCATGAATATTTATTTTCCCCATGATGATGGTACTAAGCCCTCAAACCCAGTAACTCAATCCTACAAGTGTTGATTATGTCTAGGAAGTATGTATAACTATGCTTCCTAAGTGCTTTATTTTATATATGAGTACATGTGCAGCACACACAAATATGTATATATAAATTTTCCTATAGACACACCTATATTTGTGAATGTTTACATTCATGTGTGCTTACTTATACAGGTAAAAGCATATATATCTACTTATGTAACCATAAACCTATTTTTTTACTGCTGCAACCGTTTTTAATTGTTTTCAGTAAGATCTTGCTTGCGTGCGATATTAATGATATTGTTCAATAATTTCCACATTCTGCGGGATCCCCTTTCTTTGGAATGGGTACAGATATGGATCTCTTCCAGTCAGTTGGCCAGGTAGCTGTCTTCCAAATCTCTTGACATAATAAGTGAGTGCCTCCAGTGAGGCATCTGTTTCTTGAAATATCTCAATGGGTATTCTGTCAATTCCCAGAGCCTTGTTCTTCTCAATTCCATCACTGCAGCTTTGACTTCCTCCTTCAATACCATTGGTTCTAGATCATATGCCACCTCCTGAAATGGATGAAGATTGATCAGTTCTTTTTGGTACAGTGACTCTATGTATTCTTTCCATTTTCTTTTGATGTTCCCTGCATCATTCAATATTTTGCCCTTAGAATCTTTCAATATTGCAACTCGAGGCTTAAATTTTTTCCTCAATTTTTTCAGCTTGAGAAATACCAAACATGTTCTTCCCTTTTGATTTTCTAACTCTAGGTCTTTGCACATTTCATTATAGTAATTGACTTTGTCTTCTTGAGCTGCTCTTTGAAATCTTCGGTTCAATTCTTTTATCTTGTTATTTCTCCCATTTGCTTTAGCTATTCTCTGCTCAAGGGCAAGTTTCAGAGTTTCTTTTGTCATCCATTTTGGTCTTCTCTTCTTTTGTTGTCTTTTTAGTGAACTCTTGCTTTCTTCATGGATAATGCTCTTGATGTCATCCCACAATTCTTCTGGTTTTTGGTCATTGGTGTTCAATGTATCAAATCTATTCTTTAGATGGTCTTTAAATTCAGGAGGGATATATTCTAGATCATATTTTGGCTCTTGTGGACTTGTTTTAATTGTCTTTAACTTCAAGTTGAACTTTCATATGAGCAGTTGATGGTCTGTTCCACAATCAGCTCCTGGCCTGGTTTTTGGCTGAAGATATTGAGCTTCTCCATAGCCTCTTTCCACAGATGTAGTCAATCTGATTCCTGTGTGTTCCATCTGGTGAAGGCCACATGTACAGCCGCTATTTGTGTTGTTGAAAAAAGGTGTTTGCAATGAACAACTTGTTGGTCTTGCAAAATTCTACCATGTGAGTTCCAGCATTATTTCTGTCACCAAGGCCAAATTTTCCAACTACTGGTGATTCTTCTTTGTTTCCACCTTTTGCATTCCACTCATCAGTAATAATTAGCACAGCCTGATTGCATGTTCAGTCAATTTCAGACTACAAGAGTTGATAAAAATCTTCAATTTCCTCATCTTTGGCTTTGGTGGTTGGTGCATAAATTTGAGTAATAGTCGTATTAATGGGTCTTCCTTGTAGGCATATGGATATTATCCTATCACTGACAGCATTGTACTTCAGGACAAAACTTGAAACATCTTCAGTGATGATGAATGCCACGCCATTCCTCTTCAAACTGTCATTCCTGGCATAATAGATCACATGGTTGTCTGATTCAAAAATGGCCCAAACCAGTCCATTTCAGCTCACTAATGCCAAGGATATCAATCTTTATGCATTCCGTTTCATTTTTGACAACAATTTTCGTAGATTCATACTTTGTACATTCCATGTTCTGATTATTAATGGATGTTTGCAGCTGTTTCTCCTCAATTTGAGTGGTGCCACATCTGCAAATGGAGGTCTCGAGAGCTTTACCTTATCCATATGAGTAAGGCTGATTTTACTCTGATTATGCAGCTCTTGCCCAGTCCTACTTTGAGAGCTTTCTAAGCTAAGTGACTTATCTTCCTCCTCTATATTAGACAGTGTTTTTGGACTGTTCATAAAGTTGTGCAATAATGTATCAGACAGTGTTTCTCTGCTATTCATAAGGTTTTCCCTGGCCAATTCTTTGAGAAGTGGATGGCCTCCTCCTCTTACCTAGTCTGTCTCATTCTGCAAGCCAGGCTGATACCTGTGCACCATGTGTACCCCACTGGGTTTGAAACACCAGTGGCACAGCCTCAAGACTCACAGCAACATGTCACCACAATAGGACAAACCGACAGATAAGTTTGTCTCCCTTAGCTGTTGGACCCCTCTACCACCCTTACCTGGATCTCTGCAGCTGACTCCTCAGTCTATTCTGGTCCCCTTTGCCTTTTCTGTCCTCTTCCTGCCTTCCCGCCTCACTGCTTGTGGGGTGTGATCTGGGTTCCTTCTCCTCACCTGGGTCCCTGTAGCTCACTTCTTGATCTGTTTTGGTCACCTTTGCCTTTTTAGGTCACTTTAAATATCCAAAATGGTCGCCATTTGCAAACTTTCAAAATGGCTGTGCCCTTGGTCACTTTAAATGTCCAAAATGGCTGCCATGTGTAAACAATCCGAAAGCCTGCACCCTCAGGACAGCAGAAAGTCCACAGCTTAGGTTGTCTCCCTCTTTGCTGTTTCCCTTCCTAGTCATAGGCCACCAGAGCAGTTGTCCCTGCAGTCCTTGGTGACTGAGACTGTTCTTTAGGTCAATTCTCAGGTCCTAACACTACTTTGAAATATTCAGGCTGTTGGTCTCATCAGAGTAGCTGACAGTCTTCAGCTCTGACCGTCTCTGTACTCACTGTTTTTATTCAGGTTTTTCCACTAGTTGGTGCCTCATCCACTTCTGTATAGTTCCTTTCAAAGCTCAGCATTCCAGGATTATCTTCTCTATCTCTGTCAATTCATTTTTCTTTTCTTTGTTGAAGAGAGTCTGTGTCACTTGTCTGTCTATTCCTCCATCTTACAGGAAGTTTCATAGCATTCCATTTTATTTATGTACCATTGTTTGAGCATCCACTCTCCACTATAAATCTTGGAGGTAAGTCCCTTGCCAGATATGTAATTATCGGCAAATATGAATTTGTTGCTGTCATTTTGTTATGTGCTTTTTCGTGGTATTGAATTCTTTGTTCCATGTAATTTTCTATGCTGAGCTCATTTTATGAATTGTGTTATCATTTGCTTCATTGCATTGTTCTAGTATTGGCTGAATATTTATGCTGGTCCTCTTTTTTGATGTGAAGGTTTATCATTTTTCTTTGAGGTTACCCTGTGATTTATGGTTTTCTCCCCAAGTTTAGAACAGTCTGTTCTATCTTGTAGTTGTCTTGACTTCCCTACCATCTAGAAGTTCTGTAATGACACAGTTTTTGCCCTCTTTTTGGTTTGTAGTTGTCCTCATTTGTCAGTTGATGTCTCTGGTTCCCTGCTTACAATCTTGAAGGCTTATTTACTTTGTGTACTTCCATAGCTGGGTTGGTTTCTTGGTTATGTCATCAAGTGTGTTACGGGTCAGTTGTTGTTGGCTGTTGGTACTTCTCTGTCCAAAGGGCTCGCTTTAGCTCTCTTGTAAGGTTGGTCTGGTTTTAACAAATTCGCTTAATTTCTGCTTATCTGGAAATGTCCTAATTTTACCATCAGATTTGAGGGACAGTTTTGCTGGGTGCATAGTACTTGGTTGAAAATTTTTCTCTTTCAGGGTTTTATATATACCATCCCATTGTCTTCTTTCCTGCATGGTTTCTGTTGAGAAATCCAAGCTTAGTCTTTTTGGTTGCCCCTTGTATGTAACTTTTTGTTTTTCCCATGCTGCTCTCATGATCCTTTTCTTTGCTTTTGGTGAGTTTGATGATGATATGTCTTGGTGATTTTCTTTTGGGGTCTCTCCTGTTTGGGGTTCATTGGACTTCCTGAATGGATATATTCTCATCTTTCATCATATCAGGAAAATTCTCTTGCAACAAATCTTTGACAATTTTCTCTGTGA
>NW_006922009.1:374404-379536 GCF_000298275.1 Orycteropus afer afer
TGTTATCTACACAAGCAGGGTACTGTGCTCTTCTATTTGCTAGTTGACAGCACTTATACACTCACCCCCTGTCTCCTTTCCTGTTGTCAGCCTCTGGTATGTCCCTGCTGACCTTGGGAAACAGAGCCTATTGTTAGGACCCTGGAATCCAAATGAGAATGCTATCATTTTAAAATCCAAAATGGTTGCCACTTGTAAAGATTCAAAATGGCTGTACCCTCGGTCACTTTAAATAGCCAACATGGCCACTGCTTGTAAACATTTAAAATGGCTGCACCCTCAGTCATTTTAAGTATCCAAAGTGGTTGCCACTTATATACATTCAAAATGGCTGCATTCCCAGTCACTTTAAATATCCAAAATGGCTGCCATGTGTAAACAATCAAAATGACTGTGCCCTCCAGGCAGTGGAAAGTCAATAGCTCAGGTTGTCTCCCTTGCTGTTTCCCTTCCTAGTCATAGGCCACAAGCACAGTTTTCCCTGCAGCCCTTGGTGACTAGGGCTGATGTTTAGGTCAATTCTCAGGTCCCAACTCCACTTGGAAATATTCAGGCTGTTGGTCCCGTCAGAATAGGTGACAGTCTGCATCTTCAACCTGAGTGTCTCTGTACTCACTGTTTTTGTTCACGTTTTTCCACTAGTTGGTGCCTAATCCACTTCTGTATAGTTCCTTTCAAAGCTCAGGCTCCAGGATTATCTTCTGTATCTCTGTCAATTGGTTTTTCTTTTCTTTTTTGAAGAGGATCTGTTTTGCTTGTCTGCCTGTTCCTTCATCTTACTGGAAGTCCTTCTTTCTGTTTCTTTCAATTCTGTTTCTTTCAATCTTCATTTATTAGCTAGAATCTTTTTATACATACACCTTTTCCTTATGTACTGTTGATTGGGTGGTATAGTTTCAGTAGGAACAGCAGGATAAATGTTTGTTTATCACCAGTTTTCAAAATAATAAATGGAATACATAAAAATAATAAATAAATAAATAATACTTGGTAGATTCATGTAAGAGTAGTTAGTAAAACTATTTAGTGTGAAACTGATTTCTAATGTGTGTAGAATACTGAAGTTACTGTGTTCAATGAGTTCTATACACCTTCACTGAAATAAACTAATATTAAAGAAGGAAATTTTTAACAAATGGTGAAGTGGTTGAAGTGCTTGGCTGCTAACCAAAAGCTTGGTGGTGGAAACCCACCAGGTACTTTGTAGGAGAAAAACCTGGCTGTCTTTTCCCATAAAAGCTAGCCTAGGAAACTCTGTCTTATAGAATTACTGTGAGTTGAAATTGACTTGACCCTATGCAACAACAATAAGAACAAGGGTACTGGGGGGAAATATGTGTGCATACACATATGTTGAAAAGTCATTTTTTTTTTAATGTCTGCAGTTTTTGCAGTGGACTTTTACTTTCTACTTTATGTACTGCAGTTTTAGTTGGTTATTATTTTATAAGCAGAATAGTGAAATAAGACTATCCTCTTTAAGACATAAAGATGTTATACATATTTCTTTTTTTCTACAACTCTAATGATGTTTCTTGGCTAAGATCATAATGATTTCTGGAATATGTAGAACAGTGGCTGGTGAAACATATTTGGCTAATACTAAAGATTCTAGAATTATACACTTGAATCAAAAATAATTCTGAGAAAAATGAGAGGTTTTATGCTTTTCATGGTCTTTGTCATTTGTCATTATTTTTATCTTTACATTGTTGTTGTTGTTGTTATGTGCCATCGAGTTGGCCCTGACTCATAATGACCCCTCCTTGGGTTTCTGAGGCAGTATCACTACAGAAGTAGGATTGCCCAACCTTCCTTCCGAGGAGTGGCTGCTGGGTTTGAACTGCCAGCCTTCTGGTTAGCAGTCAAGTGCTTTAGCCACTATCTACCAGAGCTCCCAACATCGGCATTGTGTTGTTGTTGTTATGTGCCGTCGAGTCGGCCCCGACTCATAGCGACCCCTCCTTGGGTTTCCGAGGCAGTATCACTACAGAAGTAGGATTGCCCAACCTTCCTTCCGAGGAGTGGCTGCTGGGTTTGAACTGCCAGCCTTCTGGTTAGCAGTCAAGTGCCTTAGGCACTATGCCACCAGAGTAATTCTTGTTGTTGTTGTTGTTGTTATGTGCTGTCGAGTCGGCCCCGACTCATAGCGACCCCTCCTTGGGTTTCCGAGGCAGTATCACTACGGAAGTAGGATTGCCCAACCTTCCTTCCGAGGAGTGGCTGGTGGGTTTGAACCGCCAGCCGTCTGGTTAGCAGGCAAGTGTCTTACCACTATGCTACCAGAGCCCCTTAGAGCGCTCATATTCCCCATGAGCACTGATATTCCCCACGATTACCTGATCCATATCTAAATTGCACCAAATACATATATATATATATGACTGATTTTTTTCATATTAATCTGAACACATGGCAATATTTCATCGCAGCCATAGTGTGGGTAGACAGACTAACGTTATAGGACAGGAACTTTTAAAGAAAGAAACAAATGATGTATGCAAACTAAAACCTGAAGAATAATCATTACCCTTCCCTCAAGTTTTTTGGCTGTAGTAACACAGATAATTCTACCTAGGAAATGCCACTGGGGATGAAGGCACAAAGATCTGGGGAGAGAGCATTTTTCTGGGAATGAGGCAGATGTTGGTGCTTCCTATTACTCTATCAGTGTAAGAAGAGAATGAAGTGATTTATACTCAATCTGTGTATCATAGAGTGAATCATGTCCCCCCAAAATGTGTGTCAATTTGGCTGGGACATGATTCTCATTAGCAGTTATGTAATGATATAATCATCTTCCATTAATGTGATCTGATGTGATCAGTCAGTCAGTTGTAAGGGAATTAGGGTGGGATGTTGTTGTTGTTATTTACCATCGAGTCTGACCCGACTCATAGTGACCCCTCCTTGGGTTTCCGAGGCAATATCACTACAGAAGTAGATTGCCCAATCTTCCTTTCAAGGAGTGGCTGGTGGGTTTGAACCGCTAGCCTTCTGGTTAGCAGTCAAGTGCATCAGGTCACATCACTGATCTGATATAAGGGGAGTTTCCTTAGGGTGTGGCCTGTATCACCTTTTATCTTGCAAGAGATAAAAGGAGAGAGAAGTGAAAAAAGAGGGACCGGATCTACTACCACTAAGAAAGAAAAACCTGGGACAGAGTGCATCCTTTGGACCCTGCATTGGGAACCTTCTAGATCATGGGGAAGGTTGATGCCAAGACACATGGAGATCTCCAACGAATGCCAGACTCACCGTTGCTGAAAGGAGGCAAGGACCTTCCTCCTAAACTGTGAGCCAACAGAGAAAGAAAGCCTTCCCTTAGAGCTGGCACCCTGAATTTGGACTTCTAGTTTCCTAAGCTGTGAGAGAATAAATTTCTGTTTGTTAAAGCCATCCACTTGTGGCATATCTGTTATAGAAGCATTTGGTAAGTAAAACACTGTGTTGGGTATTTTTCCTAAGGGCAATAAGCTTAGGTCTAGAAATTCAGATTGACAGAAAAATCGTACGTATGGAACGAATCCAGTATTTCTTCCATAGTAAATAATCAAGTCCTTTATAAGTCACAAAGAAATGCTCTTGGTTCTTGGGTATTATTTTCTGTGAATTGTACATGTTCATCTTTTTTTAAACCTACTTGATACTCAACTAAGGCTTCAGCTGTGCCATATGGTAACTTTAGTTTGATTTCTTGAGTCAGTAAAGACCAGTCAACACAGGCAAGATGAGTGAATAGAGCTCATTGTCTCAGATTTCAAGTCACATTCTCTGGGAAAGTGAATAGCTTTAATTTTCAGAAAGTGGAATAGTGCGTCAATGTAATTATAGTTTATTAAGTAAATTTTGAAAACTTGAAACATTTTATGCTAAAGGTATCTAGGAAAAATAGTTTTCCCTGGTGAAATTTCTGAATTTTTTAAACCAGTCTTAAATTGAAAATGACTAAATAGTTCATATTTTATGAGATTGAACATTTTTATAATTGGTGTTTAAAACTCTTTCTACATAGAAGCTATTTATTTCAAGCAGTTGATAGGATTTCAGAGGAAATATACTGATGCCTAAGTTTGTCTGTATTCCCCCATAATCCTTTTTAAGATCCAGATCCCCAAAGTGATTGTTTACTTCTCAAGACAACAAACACTGACAACTCTCTCCTCACTTACTCCTGCCCCTTTCAGTCTATATACTTTGCTTTGTCTTTATTTTTCCATTTTTGTCTTTTTCTCTATCCACATCTACTTGCACTTTGTCTTGTTCTACTTGTTTCATGTTAAAGGATTTAAAATGGTTTATAAAACTAACTGAAATATGAAAGGAGAAAATAAATAGTTGAAGAAAGCATAGAAAAAATAAGGGCAGCAAATTAATAAAGGTAAGAATAACATTAGCACAGAAATGGAGACTATACAATTGGTAAGGGGCTAATGGTCTAAAACCAAAAAACACAACAAAACAAAAAAATAGGAAAATATTTTAGTTCCATTTCTCAGAATATTCAAAAATATAAAATCAAATAATTTGTTAAAGAGTTGTGTAGCTTTTCCTGATGCTGAGTCCAGGATGAAATTTCTCTTACGAATATTCACAAAGACAACTCCTTCAACACTGTGTCTACATTATATAATTATCATTTATTGTAAAAAAAACCTCACAGACCTTTTTTATAAAAACAATGACACACTCAATTTAGTAAATATAATTCTACCAGAGCCCAGTCTATTGCAGTCTACTCTGTAATTGATCCAAGAATAAATTTAGAGGACCTACTCTTTCAGATTCTCTATATCTAGTGTATTCATTGAGGTTGGACAACAAAATTCAATAATTCAGAAGTGAGAGGTAACTGGAAGGGTTATGGTTTTTTTGGTTTTTACTTTATTTCTCTATTGTTAAGTATCTGTATATAATAAAACATATACCGGTGCAACAGTGTTTACATGTACAATTCAGTGACATTGATTACGTTCATCATGCTGTTCAACCATGACTACCACCCTTTTCCAGATTATTTCACCATCATAAGTGGGCTGTGTTTTATTGACTATGCAAAGGCATTTGATGGTGTGGATCATGACAAATTATGGATAACACTGTGAATAATGGGAATTCCAAAACACTTGATT
>NW_006922009.1:380256-383980 GCF_000298275.1 Orycteropus afer afer
TGGCCAGACTTTGTCTCACCTACTTTGGTCATGTTGTCAGAGGGACCATTCCCTGGAGAAGGATGTCATGCTTGGTAGGGTGGAGGGTCAATGGAAGAGGGGAAGGCCTTCAACGAGATGGATTGACATGGTGGCTGCGATGATGGACTCAAGTATAGCAGGGATCATGAAGCTGGCACAGGATTGGGCAGTGTTTCGTTCTGCTGTGCATGGGGTCGCTATGAGTTGGAAACAACTTGACGACACCTAACAACAACAACAACAAGTGGGTTTTGCTTTTAAATGATCAATATTAGAACATGTTTAATACTAATTGAGATGACTGAGTTCACCAGAAAGACTGATGATCAGGAAAAAGAAGGAATCACAAACAATTAAGTCCTTGAAGAAAGAGAGGATGGATGCAGAGCCTGCAGGGAGAGATCAGGGGATAGGCCTTTGTAGGAAGAGAGACACTTCTGCTTTGTCAAACTGAATGCAGGTCAAGAGAGATTTGGTAGATCTGTTGGTTAAAAGATGAGGAAACTCTTTAATTATGTCTGAGTTTGAACAAAAAAAAATGATGACTATGGTGTTTTGTTGAAGAATGAAGAAAACTCATGAGATAATAATGACAAAGTGTTGAGGTTTGTGAATTTTGAAGTGAAACCAGTCTTCATATTAGGTGATTTTTCCTAAAAATATTTTCAGCACTCAAACAACTAAAGTCAGTGTGGGACTTTGATGCAGGGAATTGCATATATAGTGTTTTAATGAGAATGATTGTGATTATGGACCACAAAACATAAGCTGGATAAGGGGAGAAGTGAAAATTAAAGAGAACTGATGCATTGTGAAAAATGAGTAGAATCAATGGACCAGAAGTCTCCATAGGATTTCTAGAACAAGTGAACTTGAGAGACAACAGGAAGTGGTCAGAAATGGATGGGATGTTTGTTTCATGAGTTCAGAGGGGCTGCAGATTCTGAAAATGACAGGGTCATCAGACAAAGTGTGACTTTGGAGGAATGAGTTCCTAAGAGGGAGAAAAGACCAATGGGGACAAGGATTTCAAGAAAATGAGATGTCACATTTCTGGGTATTGAAAAGTCTGTTTGATGCTTAAGGAGCTCTGGTGGCATAGTGGTTAAGGCATTTGGCTGCTCACCAGAAGGTCAGTGGTTCAAACCCATCAGCCGCTTCATGAAAGAAAGATAAGGGGGTCTGCTTCTGTAAAGATTTAAAGCTCTGGAGACCCTATGGTGTTTGTTATGAGTCAGAATCAATTCGATCCAATGAATTTGGTTTTTGGTTTTGTTTGATGCTTAGCACAATGAATGAGAAAAAGAAACACACCCAAACACATCACTGTGAAATTTCAAAACACTAAGGATCAGAAACATATCCTCAATGATTAGAAAGGAAAAAATAAGTTACTGAAGGAACAGGAATTAAGATGTCATTAAAAAAAAGATGGCATATAGTTTTTTGATCAATATCCTTGGATTTTAGAAGACATTGGAGAAATTTTCTCTGAGATCTGAGAGAAAATGATTTTCAACTTATGTTTCTTTACTCTGGCAAATTGGTAATCAGCAATGAGTGTTGAATAAACACATAACTCTCAGCATTTGCAAATAGCAAATTTGTATAGCCTTAGTTAGGCCTTGGAAAGGTGGAAAAGATCATTAATATATTGCATGCATTTTAATATTTTGAAATTAAATATTTTAAATTTTTATTAATTAAAATTAAATTAATATTGTTTCAATATTTTGAAATATTTAACATGCTGGAAATATTTACTGAACAGAATAAGGTCAAGTTTGCTTGTCCATTTTAATTCTTTTTGGTTTCAGGCATAATGAAAGAATTTTAGTCATGTATTGAAAAAGGCTTGGGCCTTGAACAAACTCCTATTTTTTTAACTGCCAAAAGAAAGCCTTTGTGATCCTAAGCTGTGTTAATGAAAGTATCTTCAGTACAAGGGAAGTGAGAGTCTTGCTCTACTCCCTTCTGGGGAGACCATGCTTTTGTTCATTAAGTCAGTTAGCTCATACATTAGGTATAAAGGCTGTTGTGGCTCTTGTGGGGTTCCTGGAGTAATGGGAGAGACAAATGTGTAGAGAATATATAATAAAGTGCTTGATGTGCTTACAGAAGTGTGTTTTAAGTGCTGCTGGATCCCAAAGGAATGAGGCACCATCAGAGATTTTACTTCTAAAGGATTTTAGGGAAGAGTAGGGGATTATTATGTTGAAGGCATTCCAGGGAGAGAAAGGTATCTGCAGATGTATGGAAAAGCATAGGTCGTTTGGAGGTCAGTGTCTTATCTACTTGGAGGTTCTTAAAGTAGGGGTTCTGTGGTAGTCCTTTAATGAAGCCAAGAAAGTTAGGACAAATCTAAAGTTATCTGATGCCTAGCCTTGCCTCTGTAAGTGGTTTAATGTGCACACTGATTCATTAATATAATAATACTCTTAATAATTATTTTAGAATTTTTTTAGCAATATTATCAAGAGGCAATGAGAATATTATATATAGCCAGCTTGGATAAAGCCTTTTGAAAAAATGCATTAGAGAAACTGTTGGTGGTTTCCATTAATATTGAAAAGTATACTTAGAGCACTATGACCAACCCTGGTTGATGTTGTTTTCATTATTTCCTCCAACTTTTTGGTTTAAAAAAATCATTCATCTGCTTTTTCATTTCACATTTTAAAATCTCAACATAAGTTATGCAAATGTATTGCTTATGATATGAATACAAATATTATTCATATCAGTGGACCTGAAATGCTCTGATGTGAATATGACTGACATGATGCTTTTTCGTGTCCTGGTTAATTAAATATATTTTTTCTCCATTTGTAGTAGTGGGAAAGGCATTTGACTGGGCTTTGGTCACCCAAATTTGTTTCATTTGAAGCTGAAATAGTTGTATCCACTGAACTGCTATTACAAGATCTAAAGGAAAAGAAATAAAAAGAAATGGATTGAACATTCATTTTGGCAACTATTTTGATTACTAATATTTTAGGTAGTATTTTAAAATACAAGTTTCTTCTTTTCTTCTTTCATATATATTATAAATGGAATTTATTAATTCCCCTTTCCATGAAATGTATACTCTGGAAAGTCTCCTGGGTCAAGTTTAATTATCCTATAGTACTAATCCTGAGAAAATGTTTAGTAATCAAAATAATACCTTTAAATCTTCAAGTCATTGATTCTTGTTGATCTTTGGTAACCTGAAAAACTCAACTTAAAAATACTGTGTTTGTCTTTCTAAATCCCAAGCCTAATTGCAAACTTTTCATTGCAGAAAAATCTAGTTTCCTTTCATGTGTTGATGAAAATAAGAAAAAAATAGAAGCTAAACTTATCAGCTGTTCCATGGGAGAAAGATGTTGCAGTCTGCTTCCATAAAGGTTAAAACCAAAGCCAAACCCACTGCCATTGAGTCAAATTCTGACTCATCGTGACCCCCATAGGGTTGCCAAGGCTGTAAATCTCTATGATTTATTACTTCAATTGCGTCATCTTCCTCCTGCAGAGCAGCTGGTGGGTCTGGACCACTGACCTTCTGGTTAGCAGCCAAATGCCTTATATACTGTGCCACCAGAGCTCCTTCCATAAAGATCACAGCCTTGAACTCTGATGGGGGCAATTCTACTTTGTCCTATAGGGTTGCTGTGAATCAGAAGCAACTTGACAGCAACAGGTTAATTTTTTTTTTTTTTTT
>NW_006922009.1:391611-413326 GCF_000298275.1 Orycteropus afer afer
ACAACAACAACAACAACATATTAACATAACCTGGGGACTTTGTTGAATTGTAGATTCTGATTCAGTCTGTCTGGGGTGGAAATGCAAGTTCTCAGCAGATTGAACCAAAATGAAGCAGTTCGAAGCCCTGGTTTAAATGCTTTTTATGATTGTCGTATTTCTATTATTTGGTGACATTCATGTGTACTTGATAACAGTATCTACTAGGTATCTAGAATTTTACTTAAATTTAGGTTTTTCATTGTTACAGGTTTTTCACTGATTTGACCCTACCCACTGCCATTGAGTCTATTCGGACTCGTGTTGTTGTTGTTATGTTCCGTTGAGTTGTACCTGACTCACAGTGACCCCTCCTTGGGTTGCCGAGGTGGTATTACTAGGGAAGTAGATTGTCCAACCTTCCTTCTGAGGATTGGCTAGGGGGTTGGAACCGCCAGCCTTCTGGTTAGAAACCCCAGCCTTCTGGTTAGCAGTCAAGTGCCTTAGGCACTATGCTACCAGAGCAATCCCTATAGCATTTCCAAGGCTATAAATCTTTACCGAAGCAGACTGCCTCATCTTTCTCCCATGGAGCAGCTCATAGGTTCAAACTGCCAACCTTTTGGTGAGAAGCCCAGTGTCTTAACCATAGTGCCACCAGAGTTCCTTTTAATAATCTTGTTAGATATGTTTTATGTTCTTGTTTGTGTAGATGAGGAAGTTGAAGATTAGATAGTTTATTCTTACTGAGGTTCCAGATTTAAAAAACTAACTTGATTTTAAGGTTTACTCAGATGATAAGACCTGAAAATTAGGGATTTTCTGCTTAATTGCTATGTATGATATCACCATCACTTACTTGGATCACAGTCATGATGCCCTAACTCTTAAATTCATTCTTTCCCTTTTCCAGGTAATTTTCAATTTAGCAGCTCTTGTAAATAAATCTAACAAACAAAGAAATAAACAATTGCAAATCATGTCATACCACCTCCAGTTTAAAATCCTTTGTGTTTATAATATTATCCAAACTGTTCCCTAGCCTTACAATGTTTTGGCACCAGTGTAAAGTCTAGACTCATCTATGGTATTCTCTTTCACTCTCCTCTGCTTGTTCTCACTTCCTGCTACATGTCTCACTTTGTTGCCCTGAGTTCTTTGCCCTTGCCGTGCCTTCTAACTGAATGTTCTTCCCATCCTAAGGTCTAAGCTTTATGCACACAATGATTAGGAATATGGAGTCGAGATTCAAATTAGTAGTTTAGGTCTCAGCTTTGGCTTGCAATTCATCTGAATGACTGGAAAAATCACCTAAAAACCAAAACCAAACTCACTGCCGTGGAGTCGGATCCATCTCATAGCAACCCCTCCTTGGATTTCTGAGGTGGTACCTCTACAGAAGTAGATGGACAGATCTTTCTTCCGAGGAGTGGCTGGTGAGTTTGAACCAGCAGCCTCTGATTAGCAGTCAAATGCCTTAGGCACTATTCCACCAGAGCCCTGGAAAAATCACTTACCCACTCCAAACCTGCTTTTTCCTCTATAAAATTGGGATAAAATAGTATAATATTAATAATATATTGTTGTATGAAACAGTGAGATGATCCTTAAAAAGCACATATCAAATTCTTGTGCATTATAAGTGCTAGATAAAATTTAGCTGCTGATATTATTTTCATTATTATTATAATTACTATTGCCATGAAATTTTCAGTAACATTTACAGAGAAATATAAAGGCTGTGATTTCTGACTTTAGTTCTAATAGCTTTGATGGGGAGAAATTATGAAAAATATCTTAACCTCTTCATGGGGCCTTCTCTGCCCACAGTATCTCAAGAAGATCTCCCATTAGTCTTTATCAATAGCACCCTTTTTATCTGCATTTTATCTTATATTTTCTTGGTTTATTTACTTTTTTATTTTCTGCCCTCCTCACTAGAATGAGGGCCAGGACCATGTATGAGTAGTTCACACTTGTTTCCCCAGCACTTATCACCCAACAATATTTTTTTAATGAATGAATGGATATAATGTTACCTTGAATCTTACTGAGACTGTAAACTAAAGATAGTCTTGAATTACCTCCCTTTCATGAGAGGAATTGCATCTTGTTCCTCTGATTTGTCCCTTTCTTTTGAACCTGCTGTACATGACTTTTCTCTATTACTTTATCTTTAGAGAGGGGAATTCTTTATTTGCCCAATATGGAGAGGTTCAGATGGGTCTATTTCAGAGTTCATAGGTTCCTGTTGAGATAATTCAGACCTGGAGAAAAAGAGAAAAGAAAAGAGATTTTGTTGTCTACCAGGAGTGGGGAAGGAGCTGTAGCTGTAGGCTGCTGGGACAGAAAGAATGCTTATTCTCTCTGAGCCAGCTTGCAACATTCCCTGCTTTCCTTAATATAACATCCAAGAAGGAGATGTAGCTCAGTGTAAGCTGTGAATGAAGAATAAGGCCAGTCCTTCCTATGAGGCTTCTGGATAAGTGCTAATTGAGTTTGTTTTCTCCATCAACATCTCAGCCCCTGACCATTTGAGCTTGGGGTTACAATTGGTGTTCTGCTGAGAATACTGTTCATATTTTCCCCAGTGAATTTTGATCAGTTCACACTATCTTTTGGCAGACAGATTTGCCCGGATATCCTTAAATGTGCCTTGTTTCCAGATTTTCTTGTAATACCTTCATGGATGATTTAAAATCTTATTACTAAAAAACAAAACAAAATGAAAAAGCCAAACATGTTGTCATTGAGTTGATTGTGACTCATAGCAACCTTATATAACAGAGTAGACCTGCGCCATAGGGTTTCCAAGGCTGTAATCTTTATGGAAGCAGACTGCCATACCTTCATTCTGTAGAGTGGCTTCTGGGTTTGAACCACTGACCTTTGTTTCGGTTAGCCGCAAAGTGCTTAATCATTGCACCACTAGGGCTTTTTAAATTTTGTTATAATGCAGCACAAAACTGTTCAGTCTATTTTAGCCATGCTGGCCTCTCCAATGCTCCTGTGAGCAGACTCCTGCCTCAGAGCCTTTGCACTTAAAATTCTTTCTCTTGGAATGCTTTTTGCATAGATACACCAGTAGCTTGCTCCTTCACTTCATCCATTTATCTTGAAATGCATATTTTTTTATGTCTTGACCAGATGATATAGCTCTTTTAAATATGTAGTAATAATACCAGTTGTTTATGAGCATATCTTTTAAGCTATGTAAAATGTGATATGTTTTTATTGAAAAGTCATAGTTGAATGGAATAACATTCCCTCTGCAGTTTAATTTAACTTCATATATAATAAATATTATTCTTTATATATATTGAAGCAACAGTCTAGGTTTTTCTATCTGTGCTATGGAAGTTTATTTATTTTTTAAAAATATTTGCCTTAGGCACTATGCCACCAGAGCTCCTAAAAGTTTATAGCTATATCTAAAATGACAGCAAATTCTATGTTAAGAAAAACATATTTTATTAGAGAAGAAACTTTCTGTTGTATCTGGTATATGAAAGTTACTGGATTTGTTAGTTATTATGCAGATCTAAAGATGTTTATGACAGAATCCTTCAGTTTACAATATCTTTGGGGGAAATAATGGCAACAATGATGATATTTGTTGAATATTTAATATATACTGGACACTATTTTAAGTATTCTACTAAAAGATATATATGTGTGTGTGTGTGTATGAAAGGAAATTAGTACATTAAGGAAGTGTCTTTTCAGAATCTTGGAATATGGGAGTTGTAAAGGATCTTAGCAGTTGTAAAGGATCTTGTTCAACCTTATGAACCCTGGAGGGAGCTTTTCTTTAGTATTCTTGACAGCTATTCCTACAGGTTGTTGTTAAGCACTTCCACTGAAGCAGCTAATTCTGTTTTATGAACACCAAAGAGGGGTCGCTATGAGTTACAACCGACTCGACAGCAGTAGATTTGTTTTTTTGGTATAATTATTTACAGAGTCCCTAAGTGGTGCAGATGATTAAGTGCTCACCTGGTTATTGAAAGGTTGGAGTTTCAAGTCTATGCAGAAGAGCCTTGGAAGGAAGGCCAGGTGATCTGCTTCTGAAACCTCAGTTACTAAAACCTTATGGAACACAGTTCTATTCTGACACACATGGGTGGCCATGAGTCAGAAGAGTTTCGTTGGCAATTAGTTTTTAATTATTTGCAATTCTTATTATGAATTTCTTTGGGGTTCCTTTGTTTGTTGTCTGATTCTTCTGCTACATAATAAGCTTCATATTCTTGAACGTAGTAATCTATCCCTTGTGGGAATGTCCTGGATCCTCTGTGCCAAGGTCAACCTTAATGGAATAGCTACTGTGAGTTCCTTTAGGTCAGAAATTCTTGCCATATTATGATGTTATCCCCAGCACCTTTCACTGAGTTACTTAACTGAACAAAAGAGTGAATAAATACCAGTTTGAATTTAGGATATTGGATCCTAACCTTAGCTTGGACAGCAATCTAGATTTAGAGGATTAAGATACTGTACTTTGTTAACATCATTCTCTCTCTACTCCCATACCCCTACCTCACCATGATTATGTTTCCTCTATTCGTCATGAAATTTTCAGTAACATTTACAGAGAAATATAAAGGCTGTGATACCTGACCTTAGTTCTAATAGCTTCGATGGGGAGAAATTAAGAAAAATATCTGACCAGCTCCATGGGTAGAAACCAGCATCAGTATTTTGATCAAAAATAAGATTTTGATAAAAGATCCTATAAAAGAGGATCTTTCATAAGGGAGGAAATTTAGAACAGAATTTTAAATTCTTATGGAATCTAGACTTTCTGAAGCCATTGAAGATGGATAAAATTCTAAAACTACTGCCTTGATACCTGATATAATCTTTAAACCTTTCACCAAAAGTATCCCCTGAAGTTTACTTAAAACCAAATAGTAGTTTAACTTAGCTAGTCAAAAATGTCTGCCTTGAGCATTGTGCTTTAAAAAATCTGTCTTTATGGGATCAAATTAACACCTCCAACTAGAAAGATTAGACAGCAAATTAGAGGGCAGTGAGTTTATGTTAATGAGGGAGAAACAATTTGAAAAAGGAAGATGAGAATGGTTGCACACCTCAAAGAATATAACCAATGCCATTGAATTGTACATGTAGAAATTGTTGAATTGGTGTATGTTCTGTTTGGCTGGTATATTCTCAACAGCAACAACAAAAGTAGAACAAATTGTATATATAAAAAAAGAATAGATTGGGGTGAATGGAAGGCTGGGGAAGCCCTAGCGAAATGACTGAATATGACAATTGAAGTCCTAACAACAAATTTCAATAGGTAATAATATAGTTATACAATTTGCCAAGGTATTGTAGGGAATATTTCTCATATCTATGTGTCATGTTACTCTAGCTTGACTGTATGTTCCTTCACCAAGAAGACTAAGTTCATCTTTATACTGTCAACATTTTGTCCTTTAGGATATTACACATAACAATAATAATAAAAAAATATCAAACTCACTGCCGTTGGGTCAATTGCGATTCATAGCAACCCCTCCTTGGGTTTCCAAGGCAGTATCTTTATGGAAGGAGCTCTGGTAGCTTAGTGCCTAAGGTACTTGACTGCTAACCAGAAGGCTGGTGATTCAAACTCACCAGCCAGTCCTCGGAAGGAAGATGGGGCAATCTACTTCCTTAGTGATACTGCCTCGGAAACCCAAGGAGGGGTCACTATGAGTCAGGGCCGACTCGATGGCACATCAACAACAACATCTTTATGGAAGTAGATTGCCCAACCTTCCTCCCGAGAAGTAGCTGGTGGGTTTGAATCACCAGGCTTCTGGTTAGCAGTCAAATAACTTAGGCACCATGTGGCCAGAGCTCCCATAACACATAATAGTTGATCCAAAAATATGGTGAATTGAATAAAACTGAGATCATAGAACTCTGGTAGCATAGTGCCTAAGGCCACTCCACTCGGAAGGAAGGTTGGGCAATCTACTTCCTTAGTGATACTGCCTCGGAAACCCAAGGAGGGGTTTCTATGAGTCAGGTTTGATTTGACGGCACATAACAACACCACCACCACCACCACCTAGGTCTCACAAAGTGTATGATTCCTTTGAAAGGATTAAATATATTCATCCAGCAAATTAAATAATAATACATGGTTTTGTATGGTTCAGTGCTTAGTGAACTGTGAACATCCTAAGTCTCTAAAAATATTCAGAGTGGTGCAATATTGTGAGGTACTTAAGAGAAGTAGCTAGTCTTTCAGTTAATAGCTAGAGTTCCAATCCCTTATCTGTTACTGCCTGGCTAGATGGTCTTACAAATCACCTAAAACTTTCTATAAATACATTTCCCTTTTCTGTAAATTGGGGCTAATAATTTTTTCCCTGTAGGGCTGTTGAAGTTTAAATGAGAGAATATGTAAAGTGCTCAAGACAGTGCCTGACACATATTAGGCTTCTATAGGTGGTAGAAAAATAAAAGGAAATCTGGTGGTATAGTGGTTAAAGAATTCGGCTGCTAACCAAAAGGTCAGCAGTTTGAACCCACTAACTACTCTGTGGAAGAAAGATGAGGCTGCCTGCTTCTGTAAAGATTTATACTCTTGGAAACCTAGGGGACAGTTCTGCTCTGTCTTAAAAGGGCTGCTATGAGTTAGTATCAACTCAATGGCAGTGGGTTTTGTGATAGGAGACACTGAAGCCAGATCTTGAAGAATGGGTGAATTTAGGCAGGTGAGGAAGAAGGGCATACATCATGAATTGAATTCTTAGTTCTGGCATTAATATTCTTTTTGACTTTTGACAAGTCACTGAAATTCTCTGTGTCTTATTTTCCTCATTTATGAAAAAGAGATGGTTGCAGTCAGTGCTTAGTACGTAGCTGGTACTCAATAAATGGTAGCTGCTTTTATCATAGATTTTGCTATTGCTGCTGCCATCATTGTTGTCATCACCATCATCATCATTACCACCACCACCACCACCACCACCACCACCACCGTCATCATCATCATCATCATCATCGTAGGGGGTGATTAGGAATCTGGCTTTCCTGGAGCTGATGTTTCAGATTTAGGATGAGAAAGAAACAAGATTTATATTTAGGAAAGGGTTTGGCTACAAAATAATTCTTTAAATAAAAGAACCATTAGAAAATCTTGATCATGATTAAAGCAGTATTTAAGAGAATTTACACTGGCTACAGTGCCCATGATATGAGACTTTCTATAGAATAAATTTTCTTTCACATCAATATTCTGAAATAAATTGATACCAGATTGTACTTTTGCAGAGACTGTTTTCTTTCCTTTTAAGTAAATCTTTTTTTTTTAAGGATCCAAATTTGGGTATTTTTATTATACTGAAACCTATTATAAGATACACAGGTATAAAAGGAACATGCCAGTACATTGTGCTACTGTGACCACATACCTTTGAAATTTGATTTGAAATGTTAAGTGATTGATGCATAAAACAGCCAAAAAAAAAAAAAAGAAGTGGAAGTATGTTTTATAAAGCCAGTAGAAATCATATCTGTATTGGGAAAGAAAAAAAAAAAAAAGAGAAATCTTTGAAGCTTTTGTCCTTTTAGTTTGGTATTCATGTCAAGGTTAATGATAGTTCATGTAGTCTCAGGTAGTAATTATGTGTTAATAAACATCCTAAATTATTTTTTCTCTTTTAGAACGATATCGCATTCAGAGTGAACAATTTGAAGATCTTTGGCTCATAACAAATGAGCTCATTTTCCGCCTTCAAGAATATTTTGAAAAACAGGGAATCAAAGACTTCTCGTGTTCTTTTTCTGGATCAATGCCCCTTCAAGAATATTTTGAATTAATTGATCATCATTATGAAGTATGTATGATCCTAACCCATATCATCTGTTATCTTTCAGTACATGAAGGAGAAGCTATATGGACCCACCAGAAGAATTCTAAAGTAGCATGCTTGTGCTTTGCTATTCTTATGTGGATAGTGGATTGTGTGCATCAATTCCTGTTCTCTTGCCCAGTTTGTGATCAGTTGCAGACATTTATAAAGTGGCTGCCTGGAGCTAAGCATGTGGTCTGGCCTTGTAACAGCCGATTTAATTCTCCTGCATGGGGACTTAACCCTTGACCCCAATAACCCAGTGTTAAAACTATTTGAGCTTATCAGCAGCCATTTGGCTGACTAATTCTAGCAGGCCATAAATGAGGTGTGATTATAAAGTAAAGTGATTTTTCTTTTTTTTTAACAATCATACCAGAACTTCTACAACCGAATGAAGGTTAACCACTTAAAATATTCCTCAGTACCTGGCACAATGGGTACTTAGTAAATGCTGAGTGATTAAATGTCTAAATAAATGAGATCTGACAGTGGCTTTGTAGCTCTGGATATTTCTGCATTTCCTCTTTGGAAGTTCCTTCAGAGGCTGTGTGAGAGTCTCTTGAGTACCTCTCTGGTGTCTAATCTTCATCCTTCGAGGATTGATTTGATCTTTGGAAATATAACCAAGAGTCAATTTTGTGAATAGATTAGACAATGACAGTCATTGTTTAAAAAGTCCTAATATGTTAAAATAAACTCATCAGGCTCACTTACTTGTTTGTCTTATAAACAAACTCTATAGGCAATTACAAAAGAGGAATTTCAAAAGAATTTGAACATCATTCAAGTAAGCATTGGTTCCCTAAAGTGACTACTTTTAAAGGAATCAATAGGCATGTCAGTTTCTAAGCTATGATTATGTATGTTTGTTTGTGTATATATGTGAGAGCGTAAGAGAAAGAGAGGATATCACTTACATTACTTGCCTATCACCCCTTGAACATTCTAATAACATTAGGTAGACTTTCTCCTAT
This sequence comes from Orycteropus afer afer, assembly GCF_000298275.1. NCBI lineage: Eukaryota > Metazoa > Chordata > Mammalia > Tubulidentata > Orycteropodidae > Orycteropus > Orycteropus afer. The sequence goes on from NW_006922009.1 coordinate 400,427, forward strand.
TAAGACTTATTTTTCTGATGCAGTGTTAATAAAGGGGAAAATTTCCTGTGATACAACCAATTAAGAATAATCCTACCATTATCACGTATATTGAAGTTATTTGGATTTTCCCTCATCTAAACTAAAAATATTATGTAGGAGTGTTATGGGTTTGACTCAATTGTGGCACCAAAACTGACAATTTGGGCAAATATATTTCAATCTTTTAAGGACTTAGAAGCTTTGTTGTCTTCTTGGATATATATTAGGAAATTCTTCCTTCTTTGTGCAGAACTATGTTCTAGTGGCTTATGAAAGAGAGTCTACAGAAAGACCTTGCTAATTACATATTTGTGTTATTTAAAATGGAGAATAATGGATTCTAATTGACTTTGACAGCAGCCTGAGGGGGACTGGGAAGGAAGTGAGGTGGTGCAGCTGGTTTCGAGTGGCCTGAGGGAGGCCAGGAGTGAGCAGAGTGGTTTGGAACAACTAAGGGAGATGAACTTGTCTGTCAGTTTGTCATACTATGGTGGTTGCTAAGACAGACTCAGGAGAAGGAAGAGGCCATCCACTTCTCAAGGAATTGGCAAGTGAAAACCTTATGAATAGCAGTGAAACACTGTCTGATATATTACTAGAAAACTTTATGAATAGCTCTGAAACATCGTCTGATATAGTGCCAGAAGATGAGCCCCTCACATGGGAAGGCATTCAAAATATGACTGGGAAAGAGCTGCCTCCTCAGAGTAGAGCCAATCTTAATGATGTGGATAGAGTAAAGCTTTCAGGACCTCCATTTGCTAATGTGACATGACTCAAGATGAGAAGAAATAGCTGCAAACATCCATTAATAATCAGAACATGGAATGTGTGAAGTATGAATTTACAAAAATTGGAAGTTGTCAAAAATGAAATGAAATGCATGAAGATACATATCCTAGGCATCTGTGAGCTAAAATGGACTGATTTTGGCCATTTTAAATCAGACAATCATATAACCTACTATGCCAGGAATGACAAATTGAAGAAGAATGGCAGTACAATGCTGTCAGTGATAGAATATCCTACAGGAAAGACCAGTTAATACTACTATTATTCAAATTTATGCACCAACCACCAAAACCAAAGATGAGGAAACTGAAGATTTTTACAAACTTCTGCAGTCTGAAATTAACTGAGCATGCAATCAAGATGTGTTAATTATCACTGGTGATTGGAATGCAAAAGTTGGAAACAAGGAAGAATCACAGGTAGGTGGAATATGTGGCCTTCTGATAGAAATAACGCTGGATATCATATGATAGAATTTTGCAAGACCAATGACTTATTCATTGCAAATACCTTTTTCAGCAACACAAATGGTGGCTATACACATGGACTTCACCAGATGGAGTACACAGGAATCAGATGGACTAGATCTGTGGCAAGAGGCAATGGAGAAGCTCAATATTTTCAGCCAAACAAGGCCAGGAGCTGACTGTGAAACAGGCCATCAACTGTTCATATTCAAGTTCAAGTTGAAGTTGAAGACAATTAAAAGAAGTACATAAGAACCAAAACATGACCTTGATTATATCCCTCCTGAATTTAGAGACCATTTAAAGAATAGATTTGATGAATTGAACACCAGTGACTAAAAACTAGAGGAATTGTGGGATGACATCAAGAACATCGTCTGTGAAGAAAGCAAAAGGTCATTAAAAAGACAGGAAAGAAAAGACCAAAATGGATGTCAGGAGAGACTCTGAAACTTGCCCTTGAGCAGAGAGTAGCTAAAACAAATGGAAGAAATGACAAGATAAAAGAGCTGAATAAAGGATTTCAAAGAGCAGCTTGAGAAGACAAAGTCAGTTATTATAATGAAATGTGCCAAGACCTGGAGTTAGAAAACCAAAAGAGGAAATTTAAGCCTTGAGTTGTGATATTGAAAGATTCTGTGGGCAGCAGTATATTTGAACATCAAAAGAAGATGGAAGGAATACACAGAGTCACTGTACCAAAAAGAATTGGTTGATGTTCATCCATTTCAGGAGGTGGCATATGATCAAGAACCAATGGTATTGAAGGAAGAAATCAAAGCTGCACTGAAGGAATTGGCGAAGAACAAAGCTCCAGGAATTGACAGAATACCCATTGAGATATTTCAACAAATGGATGCCCCACTGGAGGTACTCACTAGGTTATGCCAAGAGATTTGGAAGACAGCTACCTGGACAACTGATGGGAAGAGATCCATGTTTGTGCCCATTCTGAAGAGAGGTGATCCTACAGAATGTGGAAATTATTGAACAATATCATTAATGTTGCATGCAAATAAAATCTTACCAAAGATAATTCAAAAATGGTTTTAGCAGTATATTGACAGAGAACTTCCAGAGGTGCAGCCTGGATTCAGGACCCAAGCTCAGAATTGGCATCAGGATTGGAGGAAGGCTCACTAACAACCTGAGATTCGCAGATGACACAACTTTGCTTGCTGAATGTGAGGATGACTTGGGGCACTTACTGATAAAGATTAAAGACTACAATCTGCTGTATGAATGACATCTCAATATAAAGAAAACAAAAATCCTCACAACTGGACCAATAATCAGCATCACAATAAATGGAGAAAAAATTGAAGTTATCAAAGACTTCATATTACTTGGTTCTACAATCAACACCAATAGAAGCAGCAGTCAAGATATCAGATGATGTATTATATTGGGCAAATCTGCTGCAAAAGACCTCTTGGAAGTGCTGAAGAGCAAAGATGTCTCCTTGAAGACTAAAGGGTGCCTAATCCAAGCCATTGTATTTTCAGTTGCCTCATATGCATGTGAGAGCTGGACAATGGACACAAAAGACCAAAGAAGAGTTGATGCTTTTGAGTTTTGGTGTTGTTGAAGAATACTGAGAGTGCCATGGACTGCTGAAAGAACTAAGAAATCTGTTCTGGAAGAAGTGCTCCTTGGAAGGAGCCAGACTTCATATCACTTACTTTGGTTATGTTGTCAGAAGGGACCATTCTCTGGGGAAGGATATCATGCTTGGGAAACTGAAGGGTCAACGGAAAAGGGGAAGGCCTTTAACAAGATGCATTGGCACTGTGGCTGCAGTGATGGGCTCAGGTATAGCAAAGATCGTGAGGCTGGCACAGGACTGAGCAATGTTTTGTTCTGCTGTACATTGGGTCACTATGAGTCAGAGATGACTTGATGACACCTAACCACAACACAACAATTGACTTTGACATACAATTTTCCCTTTGAATTTTCTTATAATTTTTGCAGCACTCCTTATGTTCTAGCCAGTAACTTCCTGGAGCTTCCACATCAGGAGAGACTTAAGAGAATATGGTGAACTGCAGGCCCTTGCGTTTGTTATACATACAAATTTAAGAGAGATGGAATTGTACTTCCGTTGTATGCTAGCCCCACCTTCTGCTTTCACCTATTAAAATTAAAATACGACTTTAAATTTTGAGTCAAGATGTATTTTGGAATCCAAGCATCCCTCAGTGTAAGCTCATGAAGGCAGGGAGTGTTGTATATTATATTCACTGCTGTAATTCCCGGTGTTTAGAACAATGCTTACTCTGGGGTATATTCACTAAGTATGGAGTGAATGTTGACTCTGAGAAGTAAAACCATTCAAATCACTGCTATTTAGTTACACATCCAAAGGGGTTGTTACCTGACTGACGTCTCTGTTTTGAGAATGTTTTTTCTGTCATTATTTTTTTGTAGTCCAAGAATTCAGAAATAAATTATAGCAGTAAATTATACCATCAGAAGAGTGAATTATTGGTTATTAAGTTAATACTCTTTCTGAAATTTAGTTATTTTAAAAAAGATTATCTTATCACAACAACTTTTAGTTGTGAAAAATTTTTGCTTTTTTAATCAAGAGAATACTCTTTGATTTAGTTAGCTACTTCAAACAAAAGAAAAACTCATTGCCATTGAGTTGATTCTGACTCATAGCGACCCCCACTGGGTTTCATTTACTCAACTCTGTTCCCAATGATAGGGTCAGAAGCTCCTGTGTGGGTTATCTGAGTCCCTGAAGCCTCCATGGGTTCTGTGGTGCCTCCCCCAACTTTTTTTTCTCTGTGGCTCTCCCCCATACTGCTAAAGAGTTTTCTGCTTCTCTGCCTCTCTCTGTCTCCCCTGCAGTTAGCAGGTTTGTTTTTTTTTTCCCAGCTGTTCACGCTGCCTTTTCTCTGTCTCCACTAAATCTGGTACTCTCTAAGTTACTCAGCTGTTCAAAGCTCCAGAATCCCTGCTTCAAACTGCTACACTTAGTTTTTCAGGAATTAAGATGCTAGAGGGAACAAATGTGTGGGCTACAGGTATGATCCTGTCTTGCTCTGTCTCCCCTGTTGGGTTTCAAAGGTTGTAAAACTGTATGGAAGCAGACTGCCTCATCTCTATTCCACGGAGTAGCTGTTGTTGTTGTTGTTTCCCATGGAATTGGACCTGACTCATAGCGACCCCTACTTGGGTTTCCAAGGCAGTATCACTACAGAAGTACATTGCCTAGTGTTCCTTCCACGGAGTGGCTGGTGGGTTTGAACCACCGCCTTTTGGTTAGCAATGAAATGCCTTAACCACTATACCACCAGAGCTACTTAGTGCTTCTAAAATTGGGATTAAAAGAGTTTAATTAAATCTCATTTTGCATTTATCTCTTACATACATTGTTTTTTTCATGTATCTGGAAAATAAATGCACTAAAAGATAAGGAAATTCAGTTTGTTACCAAAAATGTAAGCTATGTTTGGTTTCTGAATATTTTGAACGTCTTTATACAATAGCTTAGCTTATTATTTTGGTAAGATGAATTAGAAGTCCCAGGTGATCTGATTTTATGGAGTGTTCCTTCTATCCTGAACTTTGAGTAGCTATTTTAAATTTTAATATGAAATTTATATGTTATGAAAGGTGCTAGGCTGAGAAGAGTGTCATCTCTGACAAGCCACACATTCTCCTCTTTGAAGATAGCCTTTTGTGTCCAGTTGGTTTTGTATCTTTCTAGAAATATCCTATGTAGCCAGAAATATGTTAATCTCAAGAATTTTTTTCTTTTTTAAAAAATATACAGATAATAGCATATTATAAATACTATGTTTTACTTTTTGGCTTTGCTTTATTTAATGTATCTTTGGATAGCATTGCATATCAGTACCTGTTGTTCTTGTTGTTGTTATGTGCCGTCGAGTCGGCCCCGACTCATAGCAGGGGTCCTTGGGTTTCTGAGGTAGTATCATTATGGATGTAGATTGCCCCATCTTCCTTCCAAGGAGTGGCTGGTGGGATTGAACCGCCAGCCTTCTGGTTAGCAGTCAAGTGCCTTAGGAACTATGTTACCAGAACTCCTTATCAGTACCTAGTAACCCTGAAAAGAATTCCTCCTTATTTAACCAATTCCCTTATTGATTGGTATATTGATTGTTAATATTTAACTATAGTAATAGAAGAAACAATTCTATAATGACTATCCTTGTATGTATATTATTTTTTTGCAAGCATGTCTTCAGGATAGATTCCTGTATACAGTGTTGCTACATCAAAGAGCTATTTATATTAACTCTTCTGTAAATTTTGCCCATTTTTCTCTTGGATTGTTTCTCTTTTCCTTGCTTATTTATATTGGTTGTGATCCTTTTCTCCGTGATTTGTAGATGCCTCATAGACAGTATAGATATAGCCTTTTTTTTTTTTTTTTTTTTTAAGGTACAAAAGTGAATATTTATTCAGAATGAGAAAATAAATCATGAGAAGAATTTTTAAAAATACTTGAACTACAAAAAAAAAATCACAAATTGAGGAAAAAGACATTTAATAAATAATTTTGTGATGTGTTTCTGTAATACTTTCTGTTTGAGATGGGTATAGCCTTTTGTCTTGGCTGTATATTTTGCCTTTTTTTTTCAGCTTGCTGTTTTTGTCTATTACTTTTCTTATAATTTTTTTTTTTTTCATAACCATGTAGAATTAAACCTTTTTTTAAAGTCAGCAATGTGTTAGCTTTGTATGTATGTGTGGTGGGAAAGGCTTTTGGCTTCTCACTTATACTTATGAAGGCCTTTCCTATACCAAGATTATAAAAATAGTTGCATTTTTTTCTAGTGCTTTTAGTGTGTCTAAACTTTTGATCCCTCTGTGATTGATTTTTGCAGCAAAGAATAGGGGAGAAATTCCTATTCTTTTTTCCTCTCCAATACTTAATCAGTTATCATAAAAACACTTATCAAAGAATCTAGCTTTTCCTCAGTGATACTGTAATTTTCACTGTGTTATCTATCATTCAGTCTACTCCACTACACTATCCATGTATCTGTGTACCAATGCCATACTGTTTTAATTATACAATTTTAATTTAAATAATAGCTTATATCTCTTCATTGCACTTTTTAAAACTTTTATTGTCATTGCCATATCTTTAAACATGTTTTGTTATGCACTGAATTTATGAAATCTTCTTTGTAGCTGAGGATAAATGGTGAAAAATTAGAAGAACTGTTATCTGAAAGAGCTGTACAGTTCCGGGCCATTCAAAGACGACTGTTGACAAGGTTCAAAGATAAAACACCTGCCCCACTCCAACACTTGGACACCTTGCTAGATGGAACTTACAAGCAGGTCAGCATAATTTCAATGATATTTTCCCACTACTGGATATAATCTTTTTTTTCTCACTTAGATCAAGTATCAAAATATCAAGGTAAGGTATTTCTTTCCTGTGTAGTATAGAACTGTGAACAGTACACAAGCTTTAGGGTTAGAAAAATCTAGGTTCAAAGTCAAGCTCTGCTACTTTCCAACTAAGGAAGCTTGGGAAAATTTCATGAGATCCATCATTTTCTGCATTTTACGTTCCAGGGTTATGAAGATTTTTGGTTATGTATGTGAGGCAACTAGCACTATGTGCTAGGCATATAGCAAGGGCTTGATAAATAGTAACTATTATGATAGGGTCGCTATGAGTCGCAATTGAATCAACAGCCGTGGATTTGATTTTGGGTATTGTGATTATTATTATTATTATATAATTCTTGGTGCATCTCATAATTATCACCATAATTCTCTGATCATCTTATTGAACAACTAGCTTACACGTTAGTGTTAGATCAGTTGATATTTTGTGATGGAATTCTTAAGCAACCCTTTGTCCCAGTACAAAAACATTTCTTGTTTTCTCTCTTCCTGACTTTCCTTCCACTTAGGTCTTATGATTTGCATGGCTAGTAAGATCTGGCTTTCACTTTTAATACATTATATCCAAAGATACTCAAAATTCTGATCTCTGGCTTGAAATTATAATATAAAATTTCTACTTTCATGGAAAAGTTCTCACTGGAATGAAATCTGCTTAGAATGTGACTATATTATGTGTTCCCCTTTGTGTACCTGGGAACCCTGGTGGATTAGTGCCGAATGCATTTGACTGCTAACCAGAAAGCTGGTGGTTCAAACCAACCAGCTACTCCTCAGAAGGAAGATTGGGCAATCTACTTCTGTAGCAATACCACCTCAGAAACCCGAGGAAGGGTTGCTATATGTCAGATCCTACTCCAAGGCAGTGAGTTTGGTTTTTTGCAGTTATGTTTACATAATACCACTATCCTGTTTTAAGATAAGTGTTGGTGGTATGAATATTCCATTGATTTTTAAAATGTAATTAGTTATTGAGATAATTGTATATTCACATACATTTGAAATTAGTAATAGTGTATCCTTTACCTATTTTGCCTAAGAAGGTAACATTTTACAAAACTAAACACTATAACAAGCAGGAGATTGACAGGGTACAATTCATAGATGTTATTCACATGTCTAGTTTTACTTGTACTTGTGTGTGTTTGTGTATTACGTTCAGTACAATTGTATCACATGACTAGGTTCATGTACACCGCAGGCACAGTCAATGTTTTGAACAGTTGCAACACTGCAAGTCTTTCTCATGTTGCCTTTTTATTACTGTGCATGTTTCCTTCCTACTGTTCCCTCCCCCATACATTTTCTGTTGATTTTGAAAGGACAAATTAAATCTTTTCTTTTTTAAGAGTTAGATTTCCTATAGGAAGGAAAAGTAGTTTACTGTGTTTAAATTGATAATTCATCTATTTCTTGGAATTTTCATGGTTATTTGAAACTTACTAACAATTTGAGTGACACTCTATATAGCAGCAGTGGCACATTGGAAAGAACATTGGGCTTGAAGTTCAGAGACCTCAACCCTGTCACTTACTAGCTGTGTGATTTTGGCAGTTGCTTTACCCTCTCAGAACTTCACCTTCCATAAAATGAGGTTAATACTCACTATTGTGTTAGGAAGATTGTATTCCATAATGTATATGGAAATATTTGGTAAATTGTTTCGTAAATACAGATAGCCAGCTTCTTTTGTGCTAGAGTGATTATGTGATTCCTACCTAGAACAGTGATTTTATGAAGGTTGGGCAATCCTACTTCCGTAGTGATACTGCCTCGGAAACCCAAGGAGGGGTCGCTATGAGTCAGGGCTGACTCGACGGCACATAACAACAACAACAACAACAGATCAGTAGGCACGGATGCCCCTTCTGTTCTATACTGCTTTATCTCTTTACTTTTAGTTTTGATCCATTTCCTTCCCCCTTACTTGTATTTCTTTTATTACTTGTCTGTCTTATTCTTAGGCCTACTGCTATACCTGTGTGCAAAGCTGTTGACCTTTTGGGCTAAAGAGATACTGAACTTTATCTTTAATAATTCTGTATCTTTTTGTTGACATAATGGCAGAAGGTCATTTAATGCTAGATTTAATGCCAAATTTTCTGTTTAGCAAGACTTCCTTTGTATTATATTCATTTACTTTTTTTTTCCCATATCAACATTGCATATCAGTACCTAGTCATGCTGCAAAGTATTCCTCTTTATTTATTTAACCAGTTCCCCCCATTTTACTATGAAAATAATAGAATAATTCTAAAACAACTGTCTTTGTATGTACATTACTTTTTTTTTGAAAGCATATCTTTAGAACAAATTCCAAAGGGTTGGAATTTTCCATGATTTGTAATATTATAGAGAAGATAATCAAAACCATGGGTTTTCACTTGAATGTGTACTTTAAATTCTCATTTTTTAAAATTGAAAATAATGAACACACTTTTGAAAGAAAAATGTAAATGAAGGAATTTGAGTTAGCTTTAATGTAATTTACCATTCAGTTTTATTGTATATATTCAAGAGATCACAGTGAGAAAGATGTTGATTATTCAGCTCATTTCTCCAGCAAAATAAACTCAATTTTATTTTTTTAGTTAGTTTTCAATGAAATAGTTAATATATGAATATAATTTCCCTTTAGAAAATGACAGCATGCTACATAATATGAAATCTCCATCTTGGTCCATTATTACCTCTCAAAGGTGTAATCATTCTTCTCTGTTTTTGTCTTTCTAGACCTACTTTTTTTTTCAATGAGGAATGAAATATTATTTTGTGAAGTTAAAAAGTAAACATAGTGTCATGCTGTATATATTATTTTACTTCTCTTTTTTTCTCCTAACAGTATGTACTGGAACTCTTTCCATATGAATATATAGATCTATTTCTCTGTTTGTGATTGTTGCATGGTATTCTGCAATATCGACATTGTATAGAATGGACAAACCTTAGTTTATTAAAGGAAAAATCTTAAAATAGTTTAATGTTGAATGTGACTGAGAAAAATCTTTTTTAGGCAACTTACTGTGACAAAACAGGCATATCATATATCTCACTATCACATACCTTCTGTTTAATGCAAGTTTTTCTTATGTCATTGCATTGTAGCATAGTGCCTAAGGTATTTGACTGCTAACCAGAAGGCTGGCGGTTCAAACCCACCAGTCACTCCTCAGAAGGAGAATCTATTTCTGTAGTAATACTGCCTCAGAAACTCAAGGAGGGGTCTCTATGAGTAGGGTCTGACTCGATGGTACATAACAACAACAATAACAATGCATGGGTAGGGGTCATGATACTTAGTAGATTAGTCAAACCTATAAAATAATGAGCCATGCTACACCCTGATCTTACTCTCCATAGCATTATTCCATTGTGTGAGTGTTGCTAGAATTTTGAAGAATTTTCCTAGTGTCTCAATTTAAAATTAGATCTGCCACCTATTTGGCATCCTTGTTTTTCCATGTGCAAGGAACTTTTTATTTTCCTTTCTGTCCTTCTGTGGATCTCATTGCCATTTTAATTCTACCAGGAGCAGTAAGATAAGCATGCTGAGCTATATATACAATGAAAGACTTTTTCTTTCCTACTTGTCACAATGCATTTGGAAGATTCTGTATTGTCACCATTTAAGGAAATAATAATTGACTTTTGTGAGAATAGAAGCAGAGTTCAGTATCCTCCTAAATTAGACTGTAAATGCTATAAATGCAGTGTTCTGGTTACCTAGTGCTGCTCTGATAAGAAATACACCACAAATGGGATGGCCTTAACAAACAGGAGTTTATTCTTAAAATTTGGAGTCCAAGTTCAAAGTGCCAGGCTCTAGGGGCTGAGTAAAAGCCCCTCAACCTTGGGGACCAGCTCTGCCTCCTGTTCCCGGCCCACTGGAGCTAGAGGCTTTTCTTCACTTAGACAGCTGCTGGCTACTGAGGCTGAGAAACCCCAAGGCTGACAAGTAAAAAGGTAGTTCTGATGTTACCACACAGCAGGCCATTGACTTAAGTCCATTGTAAGTCCCAAGGTCGTTGGAGTATAGCAGGCTGCTAAGCAATGACACAAGTAAGGTTGGGCAATCCTACTTCGGTAGTGATACTGCCTCGGAAACCCAAGGAGGGGTCGCTATGAGTCAGGGCCGACTCGACGGCACATAACAACAACACAACAACAAGCAATGACACGGCTACATGCAGGGTTCAAGCATGCCATAGGCTCGAGACCATTCTCAAAGCTTCTCCTTATATACAGGAAGTAGACCACATACCCAAAGGCAGCTACTAAGCTGCTCCCAGTAGATTCCACCATGGAGTTGATTACCAGTCTCATCATGGGAATACTACATCCCGCTGCCCAGCCACTCAACCAGGCCTAGCCAAGTTGACATACAAACATAACCATTACAAGCAGGGACTTTTTTTTTTTTTTCCTTTCTGTCTTGTTCACTGCTATATTCCCAGAAGTTAATAAGTTTCTTGGCACATAATAGGTACTTAATAAATATTTGTTCCTTAAATGAACACTCTATTTCCACTTGAAGCTGTGTGTCTTTGATAAGGGCAACCCTATAAATGACAAAGCAGCAGAGAATTCTTTCAGTTCAGGCTGATGAATCATTGGATGATTTATTAAAAAGTACTCAAAATGACTACAAAATGGAAACTCTCTTCTCTCTTCCTAAATAACATAGTTGGAGGATTCAGGCAAATTGTCATAGTCAGGAATATTTTATTGCTGAAATATTCATGGCTGAGAAGTCTTTCTTTTCTTCTTTGTATGTGTGTGTGTATGCATGCTGAAGTTAAATACAAAACAATAATTTCTTGAAATACCTGTGTGCAGTAGATAATTGTTGGTGTTAGGTTCAGCATGAGAGTTGGACTTTTTCAGAATTAACATATGTCCATAGCATGAAAAAAAATTTATTATTTTCCTACTTATAAAATTTATGAGCTTTTCCTTTTGGAAGGCAAAATTTCTTTCATATAACATACCCTTAGAGCAGTTAGGACAAGGCATAGAGATGTAGGCCTGGAGGGAGTTTGGGGGTCTCATGGGTGTTAGATGTTCAGGAACTGCCATGAATTGCAATGAAGTCCTTATGACAAACGGAAAGCAAAGCCCCTAGTTGTTGTTTTTTTCCCCCCCATAGGAATGATAAAGCATTGCTCAGTTGACTGTAATGTGAGATAATTTATATAGTATACTAATTTATGTAATAGAACTACCAGAAAGTATGCTTGCAGGTTCTGGGTTCAGAGTTTGGCTCACGAGTTCTTTAGTCAATAATGGTAGCTCTTATTATTTAGGTACCAAAAGGTCAGTTTACCAGGTACAGAGGTAACTGTAGACCAGCAATGACAGTATGGAATTTGTTCCCTTGGTATTAAGCAGTAACTCTGGGTACCACAGCTCACACAGCAAGCAGTGAAGTGAGCCTCTGATTTCTGAGTGACCTGGGATTTAAGTGCCTTTGATTCTGTTGCCCATTAGGAAAAGCTAGTTTCTTAGGTTGCAATAAGAGATCCAACATTGCTTTCTTCAAATAAATTCTGATAAGTGCTCTAGGGTTTGAAGTGGTGTCTCTGACATATTATTGTATAATGATTAATAACTCTGTCTAGAGTCAGATTGCCTGGGTTCTAGTCCTGACTTTGCCACTTGTTAGCTGTGTGGCCTTGGGCGAACTACTTAAGCAGACAAAGAAAACAAAACCTTTTCCAAGTATCAGTGTCCCCACTTGTAGAATAGTAATAATGGTGCCTCCTGCATGGAATTGTTGTGAGGATCAAATGATGGAAACACATAAACTGCTCAGAATAGAGGCACTAAAACACTTGACAAATGTTAACTACAATTCTTGAAATATTCTTCAACTTTATTTGACCAGTAAGTTATTAAAACCAAAACCAAACTCACTGCTGTCGAGTTGGTCCCGACCTATAGTGCCCTCTCCTTGGGTTTCAGAGGTGGTCTCTCTACAGAGGTAGATTGCCCAACCTTCCCCTCAAAAATGGTTCTATTAATTGATCAGTCAAAAGAGGTTATAATAGGAACTTCCAGTAAGATGGAGGAATAGGCAGACAAGCGACACAGACCCTCTTCAACAAAGAAAAGAAAAAACAATTGACAGAGATACAGAAGATAATCCTGGAACCCTGAGCTTTGAAGGGAACTATACAGAAGTGGATTAGGCACCAAATAGTAGAAAAATCTGAATGAG